>NW_009649619.1:1446584-1495570 GCF_000708025.1 Charadrius vociferus
TTAATGCTGAGGCATCTGTAACATGAACAGAATTTATGAAGTTTTACCTAATGCTGCAAAGCTTACCAGCAACAGGAGCAGAACTCACACCTCCTGAACAACTTTGCATCCTTTTCAGTCACAGAGGGATACAGGATGCATCCCTGTATTTCAGGACCACTTGAAGTACAAGCAGATATCCTCTTTCTCCATTCCAGATACAATATACAAAAGATATTAATTCCTACAGTCAGTTTCCATTGAGGGAAGCAACATCTTTTTAACAAAGACTTACTGTTCAGGCTTCATTACTTCCAAGAAAAAACAAGGAAATAATCATTGTGTTGTCTGGGACACAATCCCATCCTAGACACCAACAGGCAAGGTTGGAGCCTCTCTTCTCAGAGAGAAGTCCATTATTTTTTCTTCTTTTGACTGACTCTCCCAAAAACTGGTTGCACAACCAGGGTCAAAGGGATATTTGGCTCACTGGCAGCCAGTTTTCTTGTTTGCTCAAGAGCCAAATTAGAGTGAGGTAAATTGCTTATGATTAAAAGTGCTTTGGTAGAAGTGGACAATGCTTAGAGCAGCCTTAAAATACTTAAATAGTTTAATTACTATTATGGAAATATAAAAAAAATAAAGTAAACACGTAGATTTCTATTATCTGATAAATAATATCAATACTTCAGTCAATGAAAATAGCAAGGACTCTAAAAAGAGTGTTAAAAGGGGATTAAGACAAATTTTCAATGGCATTGTGGAAGTATAATCCATAAAAAGATTCAAACACTAGTTTCAAGTATAATTTGAAAGTTTTAATAAGCATAGTTGTTTGTTCCAAATTTTAATCTCTATGCTCCTCAGTAGCATTAGGACTAGCAAGAAGGACACCTTAATAAGTTTTATTCAATTGACTTGAATTCCTGCAATGTTCTTTTGCACTGTAGAATTATAAATGAGTATTCCTGTTTCATTAAGATGAAGAAGGTCCATTCCATGAAATAATCAGGTAGGTTGCTGTGACTTCATGAGAAAGATCACCTCCCTCTCTTTCTCACCATTTCTGGTTTGACTTAGTTGTTGGAACACGAAGTTACAGCAAATAAAGAAAATCCTCAGATACTAGCAAGCAACAACAGATAATTGAAATGGATTGGATTTGAAATTCTAATTCTCCTGAATGACTTGATACTTACACCTATTTTATTTAAACTTGAGGCACT
Organism: Charadrius vociferus; assembly: GCF_000708025.1. Lineage (NCBI taxonomy): Eukaryota > Metazoa > Chordata > Aves > Charadriiformes > Charadriidae > Charadrius > Charadrius vociferus. The sequence goes on from NW_009649619.1 coordinate 1,447,790, forward strand.
TATCCTCCCTTCATTTCTCCTAGCAGATCAATGTAGATGGCTGTTCTTTATATTCCACTGAACAGCATCAGATACACAGTAAATATGCAGAGCAAGCATTTTGGAGGATTATACAGGTCAATATATTTTGACTTTTGCAATATGATGCCAAATCATAGCAACAGGCATTAGATTAAGGAAGACATAGTGAGTATGTCTCACGCATTTCTGATTAAGTCTCAATATCTGTTCATACAGTTAAGTAATGAAAACCAAACAGTATTTCTTAACTTATTTAGAGATGCCACAGCTGGACACTTCTTTTGCCTATTAAACTCCTAAATCAAGTAGACTACAAGAGCTAATGATCAAAGCCAACACAGAATCACATACTGTTGTTTAAATGTTTAACTTTGTCATTAGAGCTGTTCAGACTTCTGACTGTTTTTCAGTCAAAAACATACAATAATTTCCCACACATCATTTATATTTCACAATTACCATACTGGTCAGACAGACAGAATATCAATATAAAACCTAAATGAACAAGGCAAATTGCGTGTCAGACCTGCTGACCTTTTTAGAGTTACCTTTGTAATCTAATGTTCCTACTGGCATTGTCATTTTCATGAATACCAAAACTAATGAAAATCATCCTGCAAAACAAAAAAAAAAATCTGCCTTTCTATCTGCTTGAATTCAGTTTTGAGAGAAAACAGCACAGCATCAAAATACATATATCAAAAGCAGTGCTACTAAAAATTTTGTAGTCTTACAGGTCTCAACTATAGCACCTGCATCTTCATCCTTATGTCTCTTCACTTCTGATTAACTGGCTCAAACAATTTAAGTAATTGCAATACAACAATGGAAATCTGTCACAAAACCTATACTTAACTCCATTCCTCTAATTACCTTTGAGGTACCTGATCTAGTGTGGTTCTCCTCACTCTGAACTCCTGTTCCACTTGTTAAGGTCTCAGGTTTAGACCCATGAAAAACAGGGATGTGTTTTGGTTTAAGTTTTCCGAAAGAAAAATGACCAGCTTAACTCTTAAAAAAAATTAGTTTGGCCTAAAAGCATAACCCTTATAGACTACTGGCAAGTAGGTGTGAATAAGCAGCCAGAGAAGAAGTCGGATGACAGGTAGTTTAGAAGTATTTGGTCGTTCAAAGCTTACGGTTTGAGGTCATCAAGGGACTCATCAACATATGAAATTTTACCCAGGGAGACCAAGTGAATTTCTTGCTTCAGCATGCATGAAATGAAGTGAAAAAAATCACATTGAAAAAAATCAGAATGCATTCGCATGAAGGAAGAATAACTGCTAGATTTTCCTATTCATAAAATTACATTCTGGTGAACTTAAGTAATTATGAAGTGTATCACCAAGCAGGTACTGGACTTAATTGAACAGATTTTTGAAGTTATAAGGAGTAACAAGAGGGGGCAGGGAAGGCAATGCAAGGTACTTTGTGTTTTAGTAGTATGCAGGTTGTCAGTTTAAAAAAACCCCTCCACTCTAGATCATTAAAAAAAATCATAATCAACTCATTGCTATTTGGTAGCGTGCACATAATGAATCTGATAATCTGCAGCAGCCCAGCAGGTATTTGTGCCAGCTGAAATACTGTGGCCAGCCAGCTTGCCAGCAGTTTCCTGGAATTCACAACAGACTGAAAGAGAGCAGCTTGTTAAACTTGTTCTAGTAATGCTTCTGCTGCAGCAGCTATCAACAAGTAGTTCCTCCTCTGGTATGATGCTGCTGGGTTTCTGGTACTGGATGCAAACAGCTTTTCCTACCACACGAGCAAAGCCAATCCATCTGTACCTAGCTCTTGGTATTAGTGTCACTTGTAGAATTTGATATCTTAGGTAGCAATGAGAATTTAGAATAGTTCAGTTGGAAGGGATCTACAACAATCATCTAGTCCAACTGCCTGACCAATTCAGGGCCAAGCAAAAGTTAAAGCTTGTTGTTAAGGGGATTGTCCAATGCCTCAAACACTGACAGGCTTGGGGCATCCACCACCTCTCTAGGAAGGCTCTTCCAGGGTTTAACAGATGCACCTCAGCTGGGTTTTGTTTGAAATAGCTAAGGGGTGGGAAGGACAGGCAGCAGAGCAAGTGACATTTGCTTGAGCTCATAAGAAAAGGAAAGGTTTCTCCTGAAACAAACAGCTGAATTAAGCTTCTGGCAATTAATGACAAATTTAAAGTCACTGCAAGCCTCAAATATACCTCTGTGTGTTAATGTCAGGCAGACCTCATGTACCTTTTTTTCCCCCTCCATAAGTTGTAGTAAATTTGTTCTAATGCACACTACCTAGGTTTAAGTTTAAATTACATTTCATTAGAAAACTTGTTTCCATTATTTGTCACAAAAATAATGAAAAGAAAAAAATCAGGTATATATTCATGAAAGAACTAATCGTCTATAGTCATGTATTGTCAAATAACAAAGTTTAATTATTTCATTTAATTTCTTTCTTTCCTTTGATGCAAATAAGCAAGCTGCTTTCCAGTAATCATTTGCACAATAATTAGTCCAGAGTGAGGTTTTGGAAAGAGTTCAGTAGAAGTATACCTACACTAGTGAAAACTGCTTTTGAATAACCCAAGTGTTCATTTCTCAAAGCTTGAGCACAAAGGTTTGAATCTAAGGTAATGGTAAGTAATTCTAAAACTCTTAAGTGACCTCAACAGGCTAGATTTATTTAAGGTCAGTAAAGATAATATTGTATATCTCTCTTGAACCCTGTATGTAAAACACTCTCTAGAAAGCCCCTTGTATGTGCCTTCATTCTCGTTTATTGAGGGCAGTTCCATCGGTAAGGAACACAACAGGAGCAGACTTGGACCTGAAATCCCCTAGAGGGGCTGAGAAGGAAAATGAACCCTTCCTCGTGCGCACACATACACACACAGAGTTTCTTGTAGCCTTCCTTAAGCTTCCATCCTTATCACTGCTGGGTGACAGACCATCAGTCTGATCCGCAGTACTGCCGCCAAGTCTAAATCAACATCGCTGTCCAAGGTAAGCCAAAAAGCCTTACCTGTAAGTCTGAGCATAACTGTAATCTGTAACCAGCATAACTAAGAAAATTTGTATTAGAGAGAAGCTGCAAAATGCCACCTGGAAACTGTATATGACAATGTCTCCAATAACGGAGAGCTGCACAATTTTGTTTTAAAGTCACAATCTACATCAACTTTTACTCTTTGTTCCCAAATAGATTTTTATTTAAAGCTTAGCCTCTCCTGTATCTGGTAAGCTGAACAGGACCCTAATATCTCTGCAGATGTGGTTACTTTGTAAATATTTGCCAATTTGTTTTGACTAGTTTTAATTTGCATGATATTCCAGCTCTTTGAGCAGTGTTATGAAACCAATTTACATTATTAGTTGATTAATAAGTGTCTACCACCACCTTCAACATTTTTTTTTTAATGAAGAGTTCCATGAAGAATTTTTTAATACTTGCCTATGGGATCACCAATAATTAGTACTCTGGTGAATCATAATGCCCCTGAACAACATTCAGGCACATGAAAACATTCATGAGTAAGTAGTCTCTTTCATTAACCGTCTCTACTCAAAGCCCTGCAAACTCACTCTGTACTTGAAAGTCAAGTTCCAACCTTAAACCAGCATCAAGTGCAATGACTAAATCCCACTCAGAAAACTCAAGAATCCTGCCAATAACATGCAAGCTCATGCATCAATAAGTATGTTGGTTTCATAGCACAAGGAACCATAGAAAAGTGAAAGAACAATCCAGCCTTGCATGCAGTCTAATCACGGACACCCAGGACTTATTTCTGTTCAAGCAGCTCATTATGAGTTTAAGCATGGGAAACAGCTGGCCATGATCAGTTCTTGAGGAGAAAGCCTAGAGGTCATGCTCATGATCTACAGGTCAGCACCATGACATTATCTAAGAGGAGCACCACAACGGCATGCATAAACAGGAATATATCCCACAACCATTTTGTTCAGCCAAGTTTTTCCCAGTGCAAAACCAGAGATCTGTGCCAGCGTCATTCAATGCATGTGAACGCTACTGGGGCAGAGTCCAGAGTCCTGAATGATCAGAAGCCTAAAAAGCATAAAGGATGCATAAAGGTTTGCTGTTATGTAGCATTAGAAGAGACAAATAAAGGACACCACAGTGTTTTAGTAAGAAGCAGAAGTTAGAAATAAAAGAACCAATCACTTCCCCAGCCAATTGCTTTTGCCTATTGTGAATAAGCTTAAAATTGTGAATAATTTTTTTCAAGTTATTTAAATTTGGAAATTCTGCTAAACTTAAAGAAAAGAAGTCTCACAAACTTAGGCAGATAATATAAGTGTACCTATATGCTTCCGTAGTTACAATTCTACAGCCAGTCAAAAATGACACAGACTTAATCTTGTTTTGTATGGAGAGGGTGCAAGTCTCAAGAGGGTTAGAGCCTAATTATTATTTTCTTTTAAATGAATTAGCTCATGAGACAAAGTGGTTCTGGAGAAAAGAAATCAGACCTACAATTTAATTTGTTCATCTCTCCCAGCAGTCAGCTTCCCTGCACAGAAAGGGATCAATATGTTTTCCAATGTAAGCTATAGGCAGCACAGGGTAAAAATTGCAAAGAAACTGCTTGGCAATTGTTTCTCACCAAAAATAGATAAGTCTAAACTATAAGTGATTTATATTGAATACACAATTACCAAAAAAAAGAAACGTTGGGAGGAATAAACTCAGTTTCTAAATATTCCCAACAATCTTTGGAGATGTATAAATCATTATGTAAAACAGCACACTGAGAACTACATCTCTTCTTCGCCTACCCCCATCAGTCTTCTAGCCAAACAAATATTCAGTTATTCCATTTGGCTTAAAGTTATATTCTAGTTACAAAACTAAAACAACAAGCCTACGGGAATCTTTTAGCAAGATACAGAGTAGACCATCCTGACATATCCATTAGCCCTCCGTCTTAAGGACTATCGTTTAGGTTTCTTACCAGAGGAACGTGAAAACAGAAAGGATCAGACTTCATCGCTTGAGGTTTAAGTGACATTCTCAATTTGCAGTGCAGAGAAACAAAGGAAGACAATACTACTTTCACCTATTTTGTGAAAGGCTACAAATTCCCCTGCAAATTCAGCCTTTTCTTTCAAAGCCCTTTGGGCTTTACTGAAATAAGCAATCAAGCAGGAAGCAGTTTAACCAGTTTTGCAGAGCAGTCTCCTCTTACAGAAGGGCATATCGTCGCCTCTTAAGTTTTTATTCAAAGACCAATAAAATTTTTAGAAACTCTTGTAAAGCTGTATTCCTCATGCTGTTCAGTTTGCTTTCACAGTTTCTTCTTTCCTTTCCATAGCTATACGTGCTGCAGCCTGTGCCAGAACACAACTTTGATTTTAGTCAGAGAAAGAGCAGAACTCAAGGGAAAGATGCAGAAGTCCTTACAATGTTTAGTTCAACTACACTAAGACCGTAAGTCCCATTTCCATTTTTATTCAGCTGTTCCATTGGCTCCTTGTGGGCTTATACATCAGCTTAACTTTACTCAAGAGTTTAACAGTAAAAAGTTCAAGAGCAACTATTCTACTCAAGCCCCTTGAGTTCCCAGTGACATTTAGAAATTGGCTGCTGAGGGTGAGAGTCAGATCAGCCTATCAAATTAAACACATTCTCTTCTCCTTTTAAGAACCCTTGAAAATGTTATACAATATTTTCCCCTTAGGTACATCAACCTGTATTTTACTTTAAACGCTAACTTCCCTACAGCAGTATGCTACCTAGGCTATGAATTTTTGCTATTTAATTAAAAAAAATAACCAATCAAATTAATGAATCACATGAGTATTGTTTATCCTGGTAATATATTCAATTCTCTAAACTATGCAACGATTAGACACTCAAAAGGTGAAAGTTAACATTGTTCTATTTCAGAATGATCCATTTAAGCAGCTTGTCTCAATGTACCCGAAGTTTAATAAAAGAAACCTTCTTAGCCACAGTTTTGGCTGTTAGCCCCATATTATGCCTCTGTTAGCTAGACCCAAATGGTAATTTAGCAAGTAAATCCTAATTCAATTAATCTGTATATGAATAAGTCTTGGTATTACTTTAACATTTCCTGACAGCATTGGTTGCTACTTCTACCTCTTCCTGAGCTGTCACACTGAACTTTCTGGGAGTGCATCTTTGTAAAAGCAGTCCATGGGCTGTCTCCTCCTCTCCCTTCACAGGGTAGTCCTTCATGGAAAAGGAAGAGTCCTTTTAAACAAAAAACCTGGTTTTGAGAAGAAATAGTAGACAGACCTTGTTGTTCTTCATCAAGAGAAACAGCTGCAGCTACTCCTACCAACACACCTAAACCCCAAAGCATACAACATCCTAACTGGTCACTCACTGTTTTAAAAGAAAAATATCAGAAGACAGCAACATTGTTGTGACAGTAGAGACCGTACTTGGACTATTTTACCTGTTACTTAAATAAGTACTCTATCTAGTCAGACCAAGGGCCCATCTAGTCTAAATGCCATCCTCTTCACCTAAAACCAGCGTTGAACACCTAGGGAAGAGCAAGGGGAGTGTATTTCCCCAGCACTCCCAGCTTCCTATGCTGAAAGGCTCAGCAGCTTCCCAGCTCAGATATTTTCATGCATTTAGCATCCCTTTGTGGATTTCTTTTCCATTAACTGGTCCCGTTTCCTCTCATGCACTGACTAAACTCTTAGCTTCTACTGCATCCTGTGGGAATGAGGTCCTGCAGTGAGTCAGATAACCAGAAATGAACATCCACAGTTTGCATCACATAAACGCGTTTCAGGCATCCCTGCCATCCATGTTAGAACTGCACTTTCTGTCATTGGCTTTCACCTTCCTCCAAGACACCAGAGATGAGCTGAAAAAGGTGGCATAACCTGTGTTCTCCTATGAGCACACCTGGCCAAAAATACCATCAAGAATGCTTAAGACGACACTTGCAGCACTTCAGTCCCGACAGTGGCATTAAAGCAAAGTTATTCCAGCTTGCAATCTGAGTGGAAAGCTACAGAAAAAAAACATAATGCAGAGTTTTGGGAAGGGAGTGTGTACCCCTGTTGCATGAATAATGCCATGGGGGTTGGAGAAGGAAGACCATCATGCACAGAATACTGTGGGATTAGAGGATTCAGAAAAAGTTCATTGTTTGGATGATCACATTAGTCAGATGAAACTGAACCAATTTACTACCAGCTGCAAGGCAAGTGTTGCGATTAGTATTTCTACAGCCATACATTCAAATACAAGGAGAGAAGTAGTATGCAGCCACCTCCTCCCTACCTGCCTGCCCATTGCTCCTGTGTACTAAATGATGTCCTGGTCTATAGTCCCTATCCCAAGTACTTTTCCAAATTCCCAGAAGTTCACGTAAAAGAGGGAAAGCAAAGTTACAGAACAGCATTAAAGAAAGCGAGAATCCTGAAGCTTTTGATGGTGATTCAGGCACAGAGAGCAGTGATACAAAGAAAAGAGGATTAAAAAAAATTTTTAAAAAATCAAAACTGAAAACAAAAGACCCATTCCTTTGTAACAATATCTGTTTAAAGAGTAACTGATAAATTTCAGGAAGTTATTATCTTACAAGAACAAAGTCTACTTTTTTTTTTTAAGAATAGTTCCTTTATCTCCCCAGCTATAATAAAACATGAAAGAAGAGAAAAAAGCCATAAAAATGGCACGTGCTGGAGTACACATCAGGCCTTCTTTTGAAGTAATCTAAGTCCATAAGAACTGCGAAAGTCTAACTATTGGAAAGAGCAACATCTTTGCAAAGACTTGTTGCTCACTGCAAAGGAATCAAGTTCTAACTACATACTCAGGGTTTTCCTATTTGAATTGACACACCATACCTAAATTAGCTCAACAAGCCCATATAAGATGAGTGAGATACCAGTAGATGCCTCAGATGTATTTCTTAGAGTCATCTCATGCCCTGATATCACAGGCAACATAGTGCTGAGTTGAGGAAATTCACTTATTTTACTGCCAGTCAATACAAGTGCCTGGTAACTGGGTCAGATGTTGAGAAAATTAGGGACAGACATTTAAGCAGACACTAACATAAATACCTATCTTCCCCTTCCTTAAGCTCAATTTCTCTTGGTTGTGCTATGGGTTACACTCAGTCCAGACAGACTCCTGAGGTTAAGAAGGGAACATGTGGCAAAGTAGGTAGGAGGGTGGGATGGTGTGTTTTATCGTGCAAGGTTTAATGGCTTTTCTGCTGCTCGGGTCCCTCAGGGGTGGAGGCTGACGTCCCTCGCTCTGACGGGACATCATCCTCTCAGGGACAGTACCCTCAGGGCCATCTCTGCCCTGGGGCACCAGCAGTCCCCTCAGGGGCATCCTCCCTCTGGTGTGGGTTGCAGTCCCCTCAGGGTTGCCCCTGTCCTGGGCTGCCCACTGTCCCTTCAGCAGTGTCCACCCTCTGGCCCACCATCCCCTCATTCCCACAACTAAACAGGATGGGACTCTAAAAGGCTGAAACCACCCCAGCAAAGACAGGCTTCATCATTCCTACAATATTCTAGTTCAATAAACACAACGGTTCTGTCTCTCAAGCAGGAGGCCTCCTCAAACATTTTAAAATTTGGAATACCATACACAGCAGACCAGATGAAAAGGACTTCTTTCCCACAGGCTATGACAGCTGTCCTGCGTTCATGTGGCAATTTTGGTTTGTATTGGATGTCCACACCACCACTGACAAGAGGAATGGATTTCTGAAGAAACTGCCAGTCCACACTGCAGAGTGAACAACTGACTACAGCAAATCATCAAGTTATTGTTTGAAAAGATAATTAATAGGAAACAGACAGAAGTGATCTATTCAAGATAAGATTTGACTAAAGAGAAGTAAAACATTTCCAAGCAGCACTTTCGGGTATTTCCTGACTTTTCATTAAGCCTTTGTGCTTCATGCAGTAAACCTGTCAGTAAGCACGGGTTCAGTTGGCTAAGTTCACATCAGCTCAGCAACCAGTGTAGTTGGGGCTGGTTAGAAACTGTGGACAACCAGTACCATTTAATAAAGATGATTCATGTTCTGCTTTTCCCTCCTTCTGTTTAACACTTGCTTCAGATGTTGATTTTTTTTTTCTTAGTTCAGAGACAGGACAAGCACATTACAGGTAAGCACTTCATCTGTCTGGTTACATGAAGTATTTTGGTTTTCTTAAAAAAAAAAAAAAATCCTTCCACCTCAGTTACAGCATTGTCCTTGCTCTCTCAGAGCTCCACTTACCAGCTTCAGGTTCAACAGTGCATAAGCCCTTCCACATCCTCAGTGCCTTTATGCTCCTCCCCACATGCACATCTTGGGCAGTTTTCTGAGTTGGTTTCTCCAACTCAGGCCCTAAAGCCTGTATCAAAGCCTGTCCCATCAATTCTCACATGAAGACAGACCACTGCTTGCAGCCCTGTATTGCTTTTTGGGGCATTTCCCTCCTTCCACAGTTGACTTCTGCAGACTTCACCTCTTTTGATGGTGGCTGGTCCGCATCATGATCATTCCCTGATCTTCCACATGCTGGAATGGGTCTTCCCAGAAAGCAAGAAAGCAGCACCAGGAGTGGGGCAGACCTGCATTGTTTATTGCATTTTCTGCTCAAGCTTTGCTTTTTAATGTGGGGTGTTTTCCTAAATCTTCTCTTCACTTTGCTTCATGGCATTTCTCTCCCTCCTGCTCCACTCTCCCATTAACTGAAATAGTCTCGGGTGTTTTCCTCCCTTGCTGACAGCACTTGGTTCCCCAGCTTCTGTCTGTGTACTTTAATTGGCCTGGAGGGCTACCATGCGCCTGGCTTACCATGGCAGGGAAACAGGTTTTTGTGTCCCTGGAAAGCTGGAGGTAGTGCTGCAGAGAGTTTTCTTTTCCTATATAGATTTTTCTGTTCAAAAACTCTTCCCCTGCTCTCTCCTTTCCTCTGTATGCTCTTCCACATGCCCTCCAATTCTGTTTTAGTTAGGACCCATAAAACAGCTGCTCTCTTATCAAGAAGTTAAAAAACAGTGTATTGCCTTCTCAATGGGAAGTTATAGCACAACAATTTTACAATCACAGGGCAACAGTAACCAGAAAAACTCATCTGTATTTCTTTACATTAAAGTGTTGATGGAGAATGCTTATGTGAATATTTCTATGCTTCCAGAGAATAAAAGATCAAGAGCTAAGAATACAGATCTCAGAAGTTGTCCCGTTATTCTGTCACCTCAGGCGACTCCTATCACATTTTTTTCCTCTGGCTTCTTCCCACCGCTGTTTCCTCCCTTCACATCAAGCTTTGTGGCAAGGGGCATAGTCAAAGTACAAAAAAAACCCTCCGATACTGAGTTCTGGCATCAGCTGTGGCCTTCGGGCACACAGAGCAAGTAAACCAGGACACTCACCAGGAACAGCTCCTCTTCAGGAGAGGAAGCCAGGCAATATTACATACCTCCACACACACAAACTAAAGCCATTACACCATTGGTATCAACTACAAATACTTTCAAAGAAGAAATGAAAGTGTTAGAAATCAATTTAATGCATGAACATATTTGGTATGTCTGGTTATCTATTACTTGTAAAGCTACTGGACCTGGAATCTACCTGCAATTTTCTTCTTCAGTTCCCCACTCTTCTTCAGATAAAAGTTCGTGGGATTTGAGGTAAAGCAGCCTAGAGGCTGTTCCAAGGTGGAGATTAGAACCATTCACACAGCTGGGGGGTTAAAGGAGCAAGGAAATGGGAGCCCTGCAACATGGTTTCTGAAGAGCCATAGGACAACACATCTGAATAGATCAGTTCACACACATTTTCCTCCTACCCCCCTTCATCCCTGATGAAGTTCGTGTGTCACAAAGCTCAGTCCAGCCAGGTAAACAGGGGTTTACCATTAGGAAGATGCTTTTGGAGTTTTACTCTGCTATCAGAGAGCTTCAATCAAATCAGGGAAGAAAACCAGCAGATTATTAAGCCCACTCATATTGGTCACTGCCCCCCTCCTTGATTCCTGTGAAGGTCTCTGCAATGGTTTAGGCAGGCAAGACCAGACAGACAGTGACTGATAGCTGGATGGGAGAAAAAGGAGGCTGTCTTGTGGACCGAAAACTTGAGTTTGTTTCTTCCCACAACAGTGCCTGTTTGAACTTTGGCAAGTCAACGTACGCTTTGATTCCTCAACTGAAGGATAGTGATTATACTGCACCACTAAACCACAAGAAGGCCAGAGACTTAGAGACCATGAACTGCCCATGTTAGTGGGAAGCATTTAAGAGTCTTATGCAGAGAAATTCATGCACATGCATCATCTTATCTTTCCAATAAGTCAGCAAGCCTTTACTCCCTCTTCTTCTCCATGGACTGGGGGCAACTGGCTGCACTGGTCAAGTAGTGACCTGCTTTTCCTTGGCATGCCCACACCCAGGCAATAACCAAGAGAAGCTGCCTGACTGCAACATCTCCACCCTTTGCTAACTACAACAGGAGTCCAACTATACTTTTACAACGTTAAAACCAACACTCACAGATATCACGTGCTGCATTGTTATATTAGCTGCATTCTTAAATAACTTGTGTTCCAAGTACAAGCCTATGCTAGAGACCAGGCTCTTTTCCCCAAGGTACACTTGCATTATTATTTGTAGTTTATCCAGTTTAGCCACCTGCCTTTTCCTCTCTCCCTCTTCAGAAAATCCCCTGAATATAGGAATACATTGCCTCCTGCGAGACCACATCATAACACAAACGTTAAGTCAGTCATGGGACTTCGCACTAAAGACTTCTTAACCTGGTTGCAGTGTTATACTTCGAACTAAGAAGAAACAGCTACATAGAGGAGCCATGCTCCATGGTCTGCTCACTACAAGACATCTGCTTATTTGTGCCCTACAAATGCAGTGCTGTGCAGAGATCCCAGCTCTAGTTCCCGTTTGAGTCAGTCCGTAGACCATGACAAAACAGCCTTTGTCAGGTCCCTCTGTTGCTCTACATTTAGACAAGTGCACACCTAGCTTCATCTACACAAGTGATCTCAGAAAGCCCTGTGCTTCTGAGCTAATCCTCTGACCCAGTTCAGATGCACACATCCAGAGGAAAGGTGCCATTGTCCTCAGTTGTCCCCCAGTTTCAATGAAGCAAGGGTTGAAGGCTGGATCTCAGCATCTCACAGGCCCATGCAAATGTGGCTTCCTTGGCTCTCTTTGATCAGGCTGATAAGTCATGGCCACAAGGTTTTGAAAAAAGTCTAGAAGTGACATTGTTGTTGAAATGGTGGTGTCTGAGATCATTCGTTACTGAAAGCAGTGTTCCAGGGATCCCAGCTTGAATGGTGAAGCTTCGTGTCCCTATTTTGTTTAGTTGTTTGATTGTTTTGTTGATGTTTTTTCTTTTTTTAAATCCAAAGCTGATTGGGTCAGCACAAGATCCTCCTTGGTTTCCAGTTTTACCCTGGCTACACAGTGGAAATACTGAGCAACAGGCACCACACAGTGATAATATCATCAGCAGTACGCACAAGAGAGTCAAAATTACTATGTTGCTCTACAATAGATTCAGTTGAGTGAAAAACAGCTTTTATAGAAAGAAGCTGCAATTAAGCCTGGGAAAAATACAGAGCATGTTATGTTCCTTAAATGAGTCAAGTAACTTTTTATTTTGGGCTGCATTTCACTTTCATCAGCTGCTGCTAATTCACACCTGTTTATCTATTTCAAGCTCTCTGCTTACAATGAAATAACAATAGAGTCTGACCGTATTTATTTTATATTAGCCAGGATTCTTAATTCTGGATTCTTTCAGATACCGCCTCCCCTTCCGCAAGGCTTTGGCCCTGTTAAAAGCAAGTAATACAACTATAATATGTAATATTAACAATAATGCAACTTTGAATTAGGCTGTTGTGCTCATCAGCACAATCATCACAACCCTGCTATGCTGCAATACACAGGTAACCTCTGCAATGACTTATCTGCTTTCCTTACAAAGGAAACTATTTTCCATGATCTCCAGTAAAAAAAAAAAAAATAATAATCTTACCTTGAAGTAAAAAGATGCATGCACGGTTAGAAGGAGGAAACATGATTCATAAAACTAAGAGATCCACAGAGCCTCTTGCAGGTCCTAGAAGAACTAGTCACAGTCCTTCTGCCTGTACATGGCATATAGCTTTCATGCAGCACACCTGATTGAGCAAGGCTCGGAGATAACATTGGAATATTCAGAATAATTCCTATAAGGAGCCAAAAGGGTTAGATTAAGACTAAAATAGAAAAGGGGCGCCTTGCAAGGTATCAACTATTATAAGGAGCAAACACTAGAGCTTCCCCCAAGAGTCAAGTAAGCCATCAAGCTTTTTGAGTCTGCAGTAACCTGTTGTTGAGTAGCTACATTTACATCCATCAGGAATAGTGCAGAGCAGCTTCAGTCACCACTGGACAGGCTGAGACCAGCGCAGTCTCACACAGTACCTATGAGCTTTCTATTTGCTTTTTGTCTCACTCCTCCTGTACTGCATGTTTGCAGTGCAAACCGCAACTACTCTCCTTCTCCGTGATCCCACATGCAAGTCCAGACCAGCTGTAGCAGACACCTGGTTTCAGTGGGCAGCAGATAGGAAAGGAACAATAGCATCAGAGCTCTGCCTGTTCCAGCAACGGCCCCACCTGCAGCAGCCCTTCTTCATTGTAGAGAGCCTCACAAAGGACATTGAGACACCTGCAAACTGGGGAAGTGATCACTCAAAAGAGCTTCCATTTCATGTCAGAAGGAAGCGCTTTGTTCCACATCCTTTACTATCCTTCAAAAACACATAAAAAAGGAAAATAGCTCTAAGCACACAGGAGCGTCACCATCTTGAAATCCCGAGTCCTTGGCAAAAACTGTAGAACTAGAGTAATGTTTCATCCATGAGGCACCACTGCAGACACTTCACTCCGAGCTTGGCAGATTCTCAACTCAAACCATTTCTTGACCTTTTTCGGGAGGGAGGCAAAAAAGATGGCTCTCATTATGCGAGGAGCATTTCACCCAAAAAAGGGTAGGATGGGGGTGGTGGGCGTTTCAGTTGGTTACAGGGGCATGGGTGGTCTTTTTTGTTTTGTAGCAGGGGTTTTTTGGGGGGCGGGGCTGGGGTGGGTTTTTTTTTTGTTTTTTTTGTTTTGTTTTGTTTTTTTGAGTTTGGATTGGGCTCACAAAGATGATCTCATGACAGAAGTCTCCATCATCTTGGCTGTGGCTGTTGGTAGCAATGGAATCTATTAGTCACACAGAGCTGGATACTTCAGATAGCTTTCAGCACATAATGCTGGGATTTACTCTTTAAAAGGCAGGCTTTTTATAGAGGATATTAAGGGTTTATTCCCAGGGCTTGTGACACATCGTGCTAGACAGCACTGAAGTCCCATGCTGGGGTTGCTTTCAGCAGCACCAAGTTAGTTGTGTCATACACGACTCCCATGTTTCTTAGGCTACACAGGAGAAATACAGGTATTTGCTGCTTCTGCAGAGGTCCGAGAGACACCATGGTGTATTCCCAGAAGACACAGTAATTGGGAAAAAAGCAGAAGAGGGAAAATCCTTTCTACTGGCTTTGACCAGGTTTGGATCCAACTCCACTGCACCAAGTCCGCAGAGAGAAACCTTCAGAAAAAGTTTGACTAAAAAAACCTGCTACAGTATACAGTAAGTTGAACACCCTGAACCAGATCTCTGAAAGGGGAATGTATCCTGACTCTTCCATTCCTGACATCTCCAGAACAACAATACTGAAAACTATTTTCATTTTAGGTCTTTATCTGTGAGAAAAATCCACTAACAGTACAAAAGGCACAGCTTGCTTAGCCTCCTTTTCTTGCATAATCAAGAAATAATGGCTCCAGACCTTGGACTTTAGGAAAGCTGAACTTTACTCATATGGGTAGTCAATAAATTTGAAGTCAGTAGCTTTACTCATGTGAGTTATTCTAGATATGTGTTCAAGCGTTATATGCTCAAGGTCTAAATTAAGATAAAGTACTTTGGCACCGAACATAAGGTCCCAACTAAACTACAGTACAGTGCAACTAATCATTTGTTCTACATTTACCACCAGAGAGAAAGGAGAGTTGAAGCACATTCTGTTACTCCGATCTTAACTTCTTGTTCTTTATCCTTGAAAACCTAAGTAATGAAGAGCAACAACCTGCAGATATAATGGGCTAAATTACTCAGCCATGCAAATCTATACACAGATAGATTTAAAGGGAAGCAAAAGAGGGGTTTCAAAATACACATACAAAGCACCTGCACCATAAACCCACCAGCCTAACATGGTACCACCCAGATGTACATATGATCTGAAAAGGGGGGGGGGGATGAAGAGCAGTGAGTTTTTAAATGCCAATAAATTTTAAAAAAGTTAAAGGTAATAAAATTGCATTGTAAATGGGGGAGTGCTTAGACATTTTTCTCTTATGAGTACTGGATAATCACATATCCAGGCTGTAACCTTTTTGCTATCCTTACTCTGTGTGATGAAAGGTTTCTGTCAAGGTATGCTATTTAGAAGTCACTGAAGCTAATAAATGCAGGATTGGCCCCTACCACATCTTGCATAGTACCAAATGCACCTGTATTCATGAGATGTATCAGTCATTGAGAGTAAAATTATGCCTCTGTTTAACTCAGCATTTTGTGAAAACTCAGTCTCTTCTCATACTCTTTGGAGAGTTACAAGAGGTGCCCAGTTGCTGCAAGTACCACGAAGCCGTTTACATTCCTACAAGCAGGATATTCCAGTAATAGCTCAAACTTTTTTCTGGCTCAACTTTGCTAGATAAAGTTGTCATGGTTTGGCCTCAGCCAAAGATGTCCAGAACCAGGGGCAGTGCTACTTCAGTGTCTTATTTTAATGGCATTGTATAGCTGAAGATATAACCATATCACTGACAAAGGGTACATGGCAGTCACCCAGAGAAGACATTCACTAGCCTTTTTGCTAGCAAACCCTCACGTTTTCCACATCAGCATAAGAACTGGTAGATGTATGGTCCTTTTATATTCGCACCAGAATTCCCCTCTCATTCTATTCTAAATCTGATTCCTCACTCTTGAAAGAGTGATACAGTCTCCGTTCATCACATTTCCAATTAAATAGGCTGTGCACCTGTCCTTTCTCCTTAGCACTACCATAATCCACGTAGGCCTTTACCCACACACAACAGAGGGGGAAAAGTATAGCAGGGATTCACTGTCTCTTGATCATCAACACAGACTGATGTGCATTTAACACGCAGTTCCTTAGATGGGGCAGAGACATCAGGAATTACATGGGAAGTGCCTCAGCAGCCAGGACCCAAAGCACTGTGCTCTCTATCAAGCGAGATGAGTCATTACAGACAAAAGAGCTAATCAGGTTAGCAGATTTTATGCTGAATACATTTGATATAATTTTTAAGTTGCTCTTCTAAAACTTCAGTTCCCTAGAGAATGATCATTTAAGTAGCTGAGAGATATGATTAAAAACATGAAGTAGTTGACACATGATAAAACTCAAACATTAATATTCAAGAAAAAGCATTTCTAAAAGCATACTCAAAACTCCTCTTGTAAGACCTTTGGATCATTGTTTTATCATACTTATTTCAATCTTGCTGGTTCCCCCCACTCCCCAATATATGAAAGCTATTAGGCATTTAAAAACAGTTAAACGCAAGAAGCCAAGCACCAAACACTGGTACCTCAATGGTTTACCAATTTGCCTTCCACAAGATCTACCAACACATTCAACAATCTCCATAGCAGAATATCCATTTTAAGTGCAAAACACTACCTCACTGCAGGAAATTTGGCTTCAGAAACCCACAATACAAGGATCCAAGTTCACTTCTGAAATAACAAAAGAGAAAAATTAAATTAAAATTTTTTTTACAGATACCCTGATAAAAGCTTTGTCTATTGCAGCCATTAGAAAGGCTTCCAGCTTCTTTATATGAGCTTAATCCCCATAAATCAGAAACATCAGATCAAATTTCCTAATAAAATAATGTCTTTATACAGTATCCTTACATTAATAAAGCTCAAGTAAAACACAAGCTTCCTCAGACAGCTCTTCACTTTTCTACTCAAGAGAGAACACTTTGTGCTCACCTCCCTTTATTTTAAGAGACTGACTTCCATGAGACCCTGCTGCACCTGATTGTTTCAATTGGCTTAACTAGGACTTTCCATCACCTGCTGGGACTTGACCCTCCCACTCTTCAGCGAGGAAGTGCTTTTTACCAGGAAATCTCTCAAGATTAGTTTGGAAATATTCCTCCTTCAGCAATGCTACAGCTAGAGGAACTTTTTTTGTGTATTTATAGTATGCAGCAATAGTTAAATGCATTGTCTTTCAACAGATCTCTCATCTTGGCTCTGCTCTGAGTAAAGGAACATCTCTAGCAGCTATTACCTTTGCTGGATTTGGGAATTATGTGATTAGTACGATCCTGTTCTTCAGAGAGCTCAGTAGCAAAGCTGAGAGTGTTGCTGTGCAGCCTCACCCAAACACATCAATTTAATGTACATCCCAAATGTTGGTTTCCTTCTTTCTCCATACCTTATTTAGCTCTTGGGTTTTTTTGCCTGTTAGAGTTTCATTTAATTTGTTTTCTTTTCCTAGTGCCTGATTCGGTTTTTTTTTGCCGGAGAATGAGAAGAAAATAAGAAATCCTTCTATGCAAGTGATATGGGCCTTCCCAAGATGCCTGCCAGGAGGGTATAACTGGGATAAATACAAGTCATTAAAATGCTTTAACGAAGGAAGAAAAAAAAAAAAAAAACGCAGCAGATGATAGATAGAATTACTTAGAGTTGCTGCCTTTTTTACTCCTCCTAAGCTGCTGTTTAAATACATAAGGATCTATTCTTTTCAATGTTCTAGTCTTTAATTCTGTGTCATTGTCATAAAAAAATCTAATGAAAAGATAATACTTAAACTATAGGAATGAGTAAGCACAGACCTTCAAGGATAGGCTTTCGGTGATGTTAAGGTGCCTAAATAAATCTAAAATCTGCTCTTTCACAGCCTATCTTACAGATACCTAATGGTTTGGTAAGAGAAGGTGTGGTTTATAAATACCTGAATGGCGAATTGTTCTTGTATGTATATTATACTTGTTTTAAAATATACAGTGTAGTCTCCACCATTATCTTTGTGCTTATATACATTTTTTCTTCTGTCTATTCAATTATTTAAGTGAGTCTCTTAAATATTTCTATCCTATGCATTTTTGTCTGTTCTTATGGGCAAATTCGAGCCTGTTCTGCTAGCAGATAACACTTTATCAAGCTGAAATTTCATTAAGCAGAAATTTAGCGTGTTGGGAAGTGCTCTGTTGAATTGGAGCATTTATACTTCATCAGCTAAGGACTGCTGATGTACCAGAACACTTAAGAACTTGCTGAGTTAACAGCAGATACTTTGTAAATCATGTATTTCCCTATTTGCTTTTTGAATCTAAGTAATATAATTGTTGCTATACTTTTTGCATCTAATATCTTAAATCTGTTGCACTCCTGCATTTTGCCATGAATTTGCTGCCCTCTATTGGTCAGTTGTATTAAACATGACATACGAAACTGTTCCAGTCTTCAAGAACTTTGCTGAAGTCATGCATAAGGGTTTAGATATTTATTTATTAAATTTTGAACCTTTATAGTTCAATTCAGGAAATTATGTATGTCTCGTATTTCAATAATACTGTCTGAAGAGGATACAGCTATTGTTATTGTGAAAAGCCTGGAGCTGTGCACACCCTATTATTTGTTATCTTCTCTATACAGAAAGCAATAAAATGGGTGTTTGCATTTGGGAATGATGTGCAGTGTTATTCATTATGTCTGTAATGTTTCATATAACAGTGCTCTGTTCATACGGGGGCTTATGCAATACGGATGGCAAATAACATTGTTTTGAACTAATGCTGCGTAGTTTTGTCATATTGAAAAGCGTGAGTGAATGCCCTCACCACTGGACTTTGCTTTCCATGAACTGGGAAGGAAAATCATGCAACTGGAAGCTTCTTAGCAAAAAAAAAAAAGTATGTAATACACATACTGCCTCTAGTACCCAGGTGTCCCTGCCCATGGCGGGGGGGGTGGAACTAGATGATCTTTGAAGTCCCTTCCAACTCTAACCATTATATGATTCTATGAAAACCTCCTGCTGACATCTCAGAAAGCACAAACTAAGAGCCTACAGCAACTTTGTCATTGTCAAGGCAGAGAGAGACTTGCTTTCCTCACCCTTTTTATATGTGTCACCAGTCTGTCTTGAAAGATAAACAGGACCAGTTGTTTACTATATTGAATTGCAAAGTATTGTTTGGCAAAAAATTTCTTCTAGTTAAAGTCTCTGTCAAAGCAAGACTATATCCTGGCAGGGTAAAGAGGCGAACAATGAGCAAGGCCTGAGTTTAGCAGATGGATTCAATATTTATGTAGCTACTGCTGGAAAGCACAGAGACATTATTGAGACTGCAGCATGTGTAATCTTACTGAAAAATATTGGTTAAAGAACTGCCTTTCTGTTTTCTACAACAGCTCCTGAAATCCACGAAGATCTTCCTTAAATATCCACCCACAGTTGTTCGTATCTTAAGCCAAAGGTTTTGCTGCTGTTTCACAGTTAACACACTGAAACCTTTGATCTTGATAGGATTATGACTTTGATTCGGTATTGTATCTCTGGATAAGGGGACATGCAGAGGTCCAGCAGCAGGTTCTGCACTCGCATGAAGATCCTGATGTTTCTGTCTGGCACAAGTCAGCTCTTGAGCAGAATCTGAGAAGATCTGGGTGATGAAAGCTGACACTAGTTTCAATGACAAGATGAAAAATGATGATGAAAAAATGCCTTTTAGGAGATTACTCTATGCCCATTTTTGTGCCTCCCTTAAAATGGGATTTCTGTGGTGATAGTGATTGCCAGTTTGATAGCAATAGCATAGGATTAGGAGTTTGGTCTTCAGATGCTTATCTGCAGTTTATCTTCTTAGAGGTAGGGCTCTAATGCAAAGATTGGAAACCCAGGTAAATATTATTGTTGTTTTCAACACTCAATAGCCCCTTCTCAGATACCTTCTACAGTGGTTTGTCAGACCATGCTTAAGTAGAAAATAGGTAGCAGCGAAGTTTGTGCTGTTGGTACCAACAGGGTCATATATTCTGCTTTCCCCTTAAGGAAAAAACACAGAATCATCTCTAGAAAAACTTCTGTAAACTTGAACAATACTGAGTTGTCTGGTTTACTGTTTTATTTACTCACTTGACAGTATGTATGTATAATCCTTAAATAATCTCTTGGACTCTGGGATTTGTGATATCAATATGACTGATTTGTAATTAAATAGAAGTGTTCCTGTCTGGGCAGATCAAACTTACATTTTAATTGCTCAGAAGGAATTAGTTTGAGTCCTTTCTTTAAAAAAATCTTGTCATCTACTTAATTGCTTTTTTTTGCTGAAGTCTTTAAATAGATGTCATTGAAATCTTTCCCACTCACAATCCTGTAATTCTGCAGAGAGAAAAAGACTAGAAATGACTGGGATTTATCATTTTACAAATCGAATTCCAAATACAAGAGGAAAACCAAAATATAGAAAATTGATAAATCTAAATGCAGTTTTAAATCAAATGTTCTGTCTGCTTATCGAGGCCATACTTTCCTGCGTTAAGAAGACACTATGAAAATTTCGGTTTGCCTGATGCCAAGTCCATGTGCCTGGGTCCAGCATCAATCAGTGCTGCTTAAAGCAACAATAATCCAGAGAACTTCCACTGAATGCAACACACAAACCACCTCTGGGCACAGGTCCTTCAGCTCTTCATTCCCCACACCCCATAAGCATTCATGTGCAGTCCGATGAAAGGACCTTCTGTGCACATCTGGATGAGACAATGATGGACACGGAGGGCTCTTGGCTTAGCTGCACAAACAACTCCTCCAATCTGTGATCACCACTTCTTAGAAACTGGCCCATATGTGGGTGCCGCTGGCCTTCTGCTGGTCTGGATGGTGCAAAATATGATACAGCTACTGGAGGGTCACTGTCAGATATCTAATCAGACACTGCTTTGTCATTACTCTATATTAAGCTCTCGTATTTGTCCTTTACTGGACCTCATGAATTACTCTCCCTCTGAATAGTCATCTTGTTCTCTGTTACCTTCTCAATTTAAAAGCGGAGTCCTTCTTTCATTCTATTCCCCCTTGTGAAGAGGCTTATGGCAGTGCAGGGACTAGGAACGCCAGCTTTCAGATTATGGGGGGTTTTTTTGCATGAGGACAATAACTTCTTTGTCCTGCTAAACTAAATGTATTCAGAGCCATCTGCCATTCTGAAAGCATCATGTGCATAACTAACTAGTTAAATATATGAAAATTCACCTCTTACCGCTTTTCTTCACATTCTTAATCCCCTCTTGCTACTTCTCCTGTGAGCTGCATGTTGTGATGATTAAAATTTCAGTTGTGTGGTATCATTGCCCTTGCCCAAGGTCTCGGTTCACCATTTCCATGTAAAACCAGTCCCCAACACTTCAGTTAGCCATGAAGATTTTTAAGCATAAGTAAAAACCATGAGAAGGGTTGATATTTTTGGTGACAGCTTCTTGTGCTTCATATTTCCTATTGTGTGCAAAACAAAAGCAGAAAACTAGAAGGACCCAGAAGCAACCAGAAGTTGCTTAATAAATACTCTCCATGCTCCACAGCTTTCTTTGACCTGTGGGTGTTTGTTTGCAGAGTTTGTGTAGCACAATCTTCCTGTGGGCTTTGGCCTTGGAGACCTACTTATCAAATTAGGAAATGGGCACGTATTTCAGCTGGTAGGAAGTAGGTACTGTGGTCCTTGGCAGTTGCTTCCTCCTCAGCCAAGACCCTTTGTGGCTGCATGTGGTTTAAAATCATTGGTTTGAACTTAGGCTGCAAATGAACAGAAGTGAATTATTCCCAGTGCCAGAAATTACCAAGAAGTAGCAAAAAACAATAGAGTATCCTCAGATGAGGCAAGCACTTAAGCCTAGAAAACAATAGAAGAGTGTGTACGCATATATATATATATCTAAGCACTGTGCATATACCCAAATTAAGACGGGAAAAAGTAGTGCATTATACAGTGAAAGTCTTGGAGAACTTATGTGTTGACCCTATATTTCTGTACTGTCCTGGATACAAATTTCAGATCATGACTGACCCAAAATTGAAGCTAATCAAAAGAACTAGGGCAATTAACCCTAGAGCTGGATTGCATAGAAGCACAGAGACATCGGGCAGTCCAAAAAGGCAGCCATAAAGGACACAGCTTTACTCCTCTACATCCTTGGCCACAGAAGCATGTTCATGTACTGAAATGTTGAGTTCATGGGAAGCTGCAACACCTAATACCAGAGGCTTTAATATTTCTTGGAATCGCTTTTCACATTTTATATAAGCAAGCCAGAGAGGAAAAAAAAGAAAATGTGCCCAAAAAAATATATTCTCATTACTACTATAGTAATAGTAATAAGACTTAAAAAAAAAGAAAAATTGCAAGTCACAGTTCTACATACTTTCAACAAGAACATTTTTGCAAGGTTCTGTTAACATAAACCATTTTCTGCTGGTTCATTTATAGAAGCAAGCGAGGTGTTAAAACCTGACTGAACTTGCCCCATCACGTTGCTGCAGTTACTGCAGAAGACTCCCAGCACCTTTTGCATTTCTAATGAGCAACTCTCTGCCTGATTGATTAAGGTCCTTATAGTCTCCATCAATAAATTAATTGAGCTGAGTCAGTTTGGGCTCTGGAGCCCTTCTTGAAAATGAACTCTTATTAAGGATAAACACTCAGTAAATTGTAAGTAAAGTGCAAGCAACCAGAAAATGCACTAGCTAAACTCATGGGCTCAGGCTAGGAATACAGGTAGAAATACATGTCCATCTCCTTGTCATCCAGGGTAACAAGTGTAAGGAGATGTGATGTGGGAATTGTCACTGTGCAATATGCTTGATGTATTCGTTGTTATTTTTATGTGATTACAAGAGTCGGCTACTGCACTAAAAGCCTCGGATACAACTTCCTAAATGTTCCTTACCTCCCACCATTTGAGTCTTAATATATAGTCTATAAGCAAATTGTTTCCAAAAAAATTGCTTAATAATTCAATTTGGTTTGCTTTAATGGTAGAACAGCAGGCCTTATGGATAAGAAAGCAGTAGATGTGGTATCTCTTGACTGTAGTGAACTTCAGTGGAAGGATTGCATGCTTTCAAAACAAGCAAAGGAAACTTAGTCTTGGTAGAACTTCCACGGGTAGGTATGAAACTTGCCAGTAAAAATATCTGAGTAGCTCTCAGTAGTTTAGTGTCAAAATGTAAGAGGTGCAACCTGTCTCCTCTTCTGCTCAATAAGTGTATGTTTTGTGGACAGCACGCAATTTGTAGTTCTTCAGAAAGTTGGAGGACAGGGTTAGAACTCAGTGTGATCTCAGCAATGCAGAGAGAGACAGAGGTGGGTGGGTAACACTGGCTGGAAAAGAGTATGTGGGATGATGGTGCAACACGGAGCGAATTTGGGTTACCAATGTCCTGCTGCATCAACAACATATCAAAGTGTGTAAACAATCTGGTCTGAAATATATGGAGTACATTTCTCTGCTCTGTGCTCTTTTTGGATTTAGCTGCTGAATGTGACCTATTTGAAAACAGTCTGGGTGAAACCAGAAAGAATTCACTCAGAAGCATGAAAACAGGCTCAGAAAGGCTGGAGGAGCGGAGGTTAGGTAGCCTGAAGGAATGAAAGCTGAGAGGAGGACTGAGACACACACACAGCCAAATACAGAAAAGCCGAACAAAGAAAACAAAGGGAATAACCTGTTCTCCATGTCTGTGGCTGACAGGACAAGTAACGGGCCGAAATCACAACAAGAATTTAGGAGTCATCCCTCTTATTTATGCAAAGCTGAAGTCATCCTGTAAGCCCAGATTCTCTTTCTTAATAAATGAGTAGTCATCATCCATAAGTTGCTTCCAAGTGTAATGTGTTTCAACAACAGAGATTGCAGTACCGCTCACTGCAGCACTGACCGCTGTCTAGCCTGCTCTGCAAGACCCATCCTTAAATGCAGCAATGAGGTACACTCTGTGCAGCATTGGACTTCTAGTCTAATTCCTCTTTTGCCCAGAGGTCCTCTTCTGATCATTTTTTCCTCCTCTTTTATCTCTCATCTAAAAATAATTCCATTTACTACTCAGACACTTGTCGAGAAATGAAAAAATATTGTCCTCACACTTTGATTAGGGAACTGGGTGGTGCTGCTGCCCATAAATGCATTTTCAAGAGCTGAGGGTGGGGGCAGGAAAAATACAGGACTATAAATCTAAGAGGCAGCCTTGCAAAAGAGCTGGAGCACAACTTGCTCATAGCCCACAAACCCCAGAGACAGCTCTGCTGCTGCATACTTAACTGCTGGTGAGAGGTGCTGACGTTGGTCGTTTGGAAGCAGCAGTACTTTCCAGCCTAAAATTCCGTGTTTACACCTTATCTAGGGTCACATAACAAGAGGAACTTGCTCTGAGCATTTAAATCATGCTGGGGTGGCTGGGAGCCATTCCATTTCAGCAGTTTGCAAGTTGTTGTACATGAGCTAATAATGATAGATGAGTTTAATGTTCCACTGTTCTACTTCACAACAATGTATTGGGGTTAGTACACGAACCAGTAAAGCTTGAGAATTGTTGTTCTCCTTCAGTCATCAATTAGGTTAGTGATCATTGCTGGACTGGGGACATAAAATGATCCTATTAATCTTCCAGGGTTCAAAATCAAACAGCATTTTTTTAATCTCTTCAAAGACCTCTCTTAGATCTGTATATTAAGATCATGCTTCCTTTTTCTTTCCTGAACGTACTTGACTTTTGCAAATGCTCTAGAAGAAAATGGTCTTGAATCTCAGCTAGTGTTACCCACTTGCTTTTGAGGAATATATTCTGGCTACTCAGTTGAAGCTGCTACTTATAAAAACATAACAAAGCAATCCAAAATAGCTGTTATATTCACTATTAGTTTCAGTGGAGTCCAGCTGAAACTAAGGTTTCCTGCTTTATGGAGAAATATGATGTTCTGAAATGGGTTTTTTTTTGTCCCAACTGAACATTAAAGTCAACATTATCTAACAAATTGTAATTTCAAAAAAAAAAAAAATGGGAATATCGTCATCATCGTTCCCCCTTTAGTGCTGCAACATTTAGAAATTACATGATATACAGGTTTTAAAATTACTTTGGGGTCAAATTTGGATGTAAATATTTCATTCTCAGTCACTAATTTCAATCAAAGCAATATTTCCCAAGAGAACGTAATCTATCAGGAAACTTTAAGCCAGTATAGTTGGCACCTTGAAGGGATTGCCCCACTACTTTATTTTGCCCACTCTTATACTGTTATCTATTTATCTGTCTATGACTTTTGTCTTCTGTACAGTGACTGCAGCAAGGAGAGGGCAGAAGAGATGCCCCTTTGAGGGGGATGCCAAATAAAGGCCATTATGTCCAAGCTCAGTGCCATTGATGGATCTTGGATGGTGGCAGATGCAGTGCAAAACACAAGAGGAGCCTTTGGGAGGGAAGATGGGCTCCAGAGAACAGCCTCTTACTTGGAGTCTGTGGTGCATCTCATTGCCGGCACGGTACCTTGCGTGTCCTAGTCTATGGCTAAGCCTCCCAGGCACTGCTTCTGTATTAATAGCAAGAATATCCACAGGGAAGGGTAAATAAATTATTTCCACAGTGCAGCTTGGAAAGGAGATAAAAAGATACTCAGATGGAATAGCAAAGATAAATTGCATGTGCTCTGCTTCCAACTTTTATTCACAGTAAAGGAGGAAAAAAGGGGCTTTGGTGCAAGCCACTGAGCTTGATATGGCCCCTCTATCTCTGCTTATCACAGCATTGCACTTGAGTCACTGCCCAGGAGTGTCAGAGGCAGAAGAGGTGCTTGGCAATATCAATAGGGTAATTTTAAGTGAAGCAGACATCTCTTCTACGATTAGATGGTCCGTCCCCCCTCCTCTTTCTCCTTTTACCAGAACTTTGAAGCTCCTATAGGTTTTGTAGAAGATTTGGAAAGCTGCTCAGTGAGAAATGTCTGGGTTTTAGCTGCAAGCTCAAAGTTATTTCATTCTGCTCTTTTTTTTTTTTTTGTAGGGATCGAGTTAGTCTTCAATAAGACAAATTTTGATCATCAGGGAACTGCACTGTCTTAAACTCTCGGTATATTGATTTGTCTTCACAGGTTACGAGTTTCTTTGACATTATCAGCCTAAAAATACAGCACATGGTGTGAAATTTCCCATGCTAACTCCAGTTTTGGGAGAACCGTTGTGATCAGGTCGGGGGGAGGCAGGGAGAAACTGCTGTGAAAGCTTCTCGTAGTTTGGGAAGGAGCGCCTACAAATATTTGGCAGAAATAGATAGGATATCTTTTTCTTTTTCTTTTTTTTTTTTCTTCATTTTATAACTTTGTGAAGGATCTGAGTCGGCCGCTAGATGTCATTGGTGTTATAGTGAAGGGGACCGGTGCCACGGGGCTCCCGGCTTTCCCCGCGGAAATTCCCCTATAAATCCCCTGAGCTGTTGGAGACCGTCTGAACTCTGGGAATACAAGTATTTCTGATATTTTTCATTATCAAGGCTTGCATCTGAGAGGTTAGGTGGAAACCACGATGAAGTCGTGAAAACAAGTAAGAGCCTTAAAAAAAGTATTTTTTAGTATTTTCATAATTAAATGGCAATTTTTCACTAGGAGAAATGTAAATACAGGAGTGAAAGTAAAGAGCAAAACGTTTTTAAATTGATTTATTTCTTCTGCTATTAGATAATGATAAGCACATTGAAGATTTTCAGATTGATTCCACTGAGGTTTTCATTTATCTGATAACCATTATCTGAAACACACAAAGAGGTAAATAAATAAGCATCCCGCTATCTATTAATTACCTCTAAGCCAGACATATTGTGCACTTACCTACAGAGAAGTTTATTTTGTGCCTAGGAAACTATCCCAGCATGCAATTTTTCTCTTCATATGATTAATTATATGAGCATAAATCTGTAAGTCCTTTGCAAATTTTATAGGATTTTCACAGTTCATCAAAACTGTACTGTCCTCCCGTGTAGGAAAATGGTGGAAGCAAAGCAGACCAGAATTTGTGTTTTATCATGCAAATCAGTTGAAATGAGTTGAAAACGAAAATCACCATTGCAAAAACTGCTAAAAAAAAAAAAAAAAAAGAAAACAAGCCCACATTTTTTTGTTCCTGTAATTTCAGTCCATAAAAATTCAGAAACTTTTTTAGGAAAATGGGAAGGTGTTCACAATAAAAGATCCTCTTTAATGAAATATATGTCAGAAACAAACCTAGTGTGGCAATAAACATTATAGAATAAATGCACGTTACAGAAAGAGACATTTGCACGGCCAAACACCAATTCAGACTACTGGGGAGACTGCATACAGCTCAGGAGTTCAGCTATAATGGACTGGTCACAGTTAAACATGCCCTTAATCCATCCCCGGAATGCAGTGAGATCAACATTAAAAAAAAATAATAATATCCAAAGTTAAGAGTTTTGGGGCAAGATTTTCAGAGGAACAAACAGACAAACAGACAGGTTGTGTCTTTATGATCCCAGTACCTTGTACCTCTAATACACTTTAGGCGAAATCAATATTTTCTTCCCTGGTCTGAAAACCTACAGAGCACACAGGGGCATCCCCCCTAACTTTAGTGGGTCTTTACTGGTGGTCCACCACTTAAAAATCAGACTGTTCAGTTAGCGATCTTAGTGTTTCTTTATATCTCCATGTTTGTTTGTAGACTTTTTTACTTACTTCCCAGTTATACTGTGGAGTTGAGTGTGCCACTGGCTCTGTCTTTCCAGAATCACACAGAAAAATATCGTCCACCTTCACCCACTGCCAGTGCACAAGCCTTAGCTGCAGGAGTCTGCACACAGTTAGAAATCAGATTTCCACTCAGTACTGTAAAACTTGGGGTGGTGTGTCCACAGTGTATAAGTATTCTATCATTATTTGTATTTCAGAGTGTATTAAATTGAAATTAAGCCACACATGCAAAGCAGAAGTGGCTTTTATGAGTAGCGTCTGAGTACTTTTAGTGTCCAGAGTATCATTCATAACAAAACTTTAGACAAACCCTGCCTATGGTTTATGACAAGAAGTGGACAAATACTTACCTTTACACCCAGTTTTCTTTGATTTTGTGCTGCATGGAATGAAAACCCTGCTGGTCTAAGGAGAGCCAGCAACACATCATTTCCCCAAATACCTACAGAATTATGTGCGCAGTTATCTGTCTGCAAGCATTTTACACCACGGTGGGGAATGCAACTATCAGTTCAGGGAGTTTGGCAGCCACAGAGGCATTTTCCTTCCTCTCACTCTCCACAGTACAGTGACTGCACACTGCACTTTATTACACTGCAATCTTAGTCTGAGACCAAGTTTTCAAGCACAATGATATGTATTACTGTATTTTCCTTGGCAAAAATATCACGTTGTCTTTTCCATTCTTCTCCTCAGCTCTGCAGGCCCTCACTCACTTTTGTTCTTGCTCTGGATCTACTCTGTTTCTGTACATCATCGATCAATTCAGTGCAAGGTAATTCCACCCAGCATGTGACCCGTTCTCTTCAGAAAGGAAGCTGTGAAGTGTTGTGTAACTTTGAGACTCCCTACGTTTTTTAGCGACCTTGAGTTAAGACTTCCCCACGTGTATGAAGTATCAGCTAGGTTCCCTCTGTTTACATTTTGGGATTAAGACAGGGCAGAAACATGGACATCTGCAGCTGTAAGGTTTGTATTTCCTCTAGGGGGGATTCATCGTGATGACAATCCTGATACTAAGTGTAGAACTTCTCTTCCCTCTGTCAGCATCCCCACCTCATCCCCTGATGTCACCTTTCCCAGGGTTAAGTCATAATGCTCTGAAAAAACTGTACCCACATGGGCCTATTGTGAACCTCATGGGTTGGGTGACATGAAGTCATTTTCCTCTCTTCGGCGCCTCATGAGAAAATGTCAGTCATTCAGGCTTGGAGGGCAGAGGCAAAAATCTGCAAAGGTTATTCTGAGAGAAATGATAGCTTAGTTCCTAAAGAAACTAAGTTGGTATTCAGGTGATTGTAAATGATGCTGGCGGCTTTTGAAAACCTTGGTCACAATCTTTTAATATAAATATCCGTGACTGCAAATATGTCCTGTAAGTATATTACAATAGTAAGATGATACTGTGTGATTAGATCATTATGCAGATCATGGTTAGTAAAACTACAGAAGAGTAGTAGCAAGAGATCACGAAAGCTGTTGCTATGAGCTGCCTCTTAGATTAAGCTCTTTAAACCATACATGTGAACAGACACTCTTACATGCACACTAAGATCAGGAGCGAAATAATACGTTTGACGATGTCACCTTCAGTGGGCTGCAATCATTTGCACACTTGCAAAATGCAGAAGTTTTCCATCTGCATTGGGCTGACAAAAGTAGAGAGCCAAATGGGAATTGTGCAGCAGGCAGGCGTGGCGCTCCATGGAGGTCCCAGAGGGATCCACCGTCTGGCTGGATTGTACCCACTGGTCTATAGTGCTGCTTACAAACAAAATTGCAGACGGTGCTCTAACTTCTATTTGCTTAAACAACTTGTATCCTGAGTGGAGAATTTTCTGGATATGACCTTGAATATTGCTTCTTAAGAAATCACATAAAGCGTTGAACCAACAAACAAAAAAATGGTGGCTTTGCCTGCAATACCTGGTTACACATGGATAGGAATTATTGCAAAAGTCCATTTAACAACAGATGCATGGGATTTGATTTTGTTAGCTATAATGCTGTAGGGTAGACAGTCATACTGCTTTGCAACTCCAGTACTGAAAAAAAAAAAAGAAGGTACCTGTTATATTTCTTCACCTTTTATTGGTTTACTGAAAGCATCTTGGATGTTGCTGTTTACCCAACCTGCCAATGACAATGCATTTCTTCCACATAATCCACAATATCTGGGCACTTCTCCATCACCCACAAGATTTGAAAGCCAAGACATTCTGCTGCTTTTATTTACACGTGGTAGTGAAGCACTGCAAGTCCAAGGGCCAGATTTCAACAAGAGTCTGGCATGAACTCTTGTAGAAATGAGTGACTGATATGTTTCTTTGTAACAGTAAAGTTCCAGGTATGAGATGTATTTGAGTAGCGTACTAATGATGAAAATTTTGTTATTCCACTACCATGTGCGTACCAAAGCACATCCTTACAATAAAGATTTTTCTATGGAAAAAAAAAAAAAAAATCTTTGCATTTAATAAGTCCACTCCTCTTTGCTGACTGTAAGTGTAAAAATAAAATGGCATATATGTGGATAAGACAAGTAGAACTCAAGTGCACAGCTCCTAAACTCTACAGACACCTCACTTCTAACATTCAAGTCCCTAAATAGCTGAACTTCTGTATCTGTGCTCAGTCTCAGCCTTCACAGGACTGGATTTTCTAGCTTATGCCTAAACTCAGCCAAAACTTTAAAATAACTGTTCCTCAGCCTATCCACCTCAAAAACAGTTTGATCTAGTAAGACACAGCAGAACACAAAAAGTAGCGTGCACCCACTGGTAGTTAATAGGGATTAAGGCTCCCACGCTGGAAGGAGATCCACATCCCATTCATTCAACTGCTTGAGGAAATTCAAACCACATTTCTTCCCTTGCATATGGATTCCTAAGCATGGTCTGTAGGCTCTTCCCAGCACCAGCGGAAATTACTAAGCAGGTCAATACAATAAATGGTGACAAATCTCTAGGACAGGCAGCATCCCCCAAAGACTCCCAAAGAAATGTAGATTTGAAACTCCTAAATTGGTTATTAAAATCAGCCTCATGACCAGAGGAGGGAAGAGAGGTTCATGTGACACCCGTTTTTTAAAGGATCT
Organism: Charadrius vociferus; assembly: GCF_000708025.1. Lineage (NCBI taxonomy): Eukaryota > Metazoa > Chordata > Aves > Charadriiformes > Charadriidae > Charadrius > Charadrius vociferus. Next base: position 1,478,796 of record NW_009649619.1, read on the forward strand.
GTTGCACGCCTGGAGAACTGGAGGTTAGTATGTCTGAAGTCTGTCTCGAGCATTGCTAGAAACAGCCTTGAAATGGCTTTCATAGAGAGAAGTTATGTCTCCTAAGCGTAGTAAAGTTCTTCAAAGCAGAAAATATGCCTGTGGATAAAGGTCACATACTTGATGTAATGTTCTTAGATTTCTAAAAAGCTTTTGATGAGGTCAGTTATCAGAACCGTTTAAAGTAGATAGGATTTAATGGGATAAGAGGGAAGATCCTCCTGTGGATTAATAACTGCTCAAAAGATTTGTAACAAAAAATAGTGATAAATGGTAGAAGGTAATTACTAATGAAGTCCCACAGGCATCCAGATGTTCAACATATTTGTGAATGGTCTGGAAAGAAGGTGAGTAGTGAGGTAGCAGGCTTTTTTAATGATACAAAATTGTCTGCATCGGTCAGAATTAAAACCATCTATGAAACATTTCAGAAGTATCTTTTGATACAAATTGGACAAAAAAAAAATGGCAAATCCAATACTGAAGAATAAAAAAACATGCACATAGCCATAGCGTAAGGAAACTCTATGTATATACACATAAATAAATGCATATCTACATGTATATGTACACAGTGCTGGACTCTCGGCTATCACCATCTGCAAAGGAATGGTGAGTCACTTTGCATAAATCTTTGAAAGAATCGTTTCAGTGTTCAGCTGTGGTCAAAAGGAAAAATAGGGTGTTAGGAAACAGTGGGTAAGGAAGAAGGAGCAACACACAGAATGATGCTACTTTAATAAGCCCATCATGCATACACACTCCTTGAATACTTTATGCAACTACCTCACCTCAGAAAAGATTTATTAAACAAGATACATGAAAGTTCAAGACAGACCATTGCGTATGACCATGACTCCCATATGACAGATCAGTGAACAAGAACTCTTCCATTTAAAAAAGAACTAACCTCCTGCTCCCTGCATTTCACACATGCAAGTATATTTGCTGAGCTTAATACAAGTATAAGTCAAAAAGACAGTACTTCGGAAGTACTGGAAGTAGTTCACAAGCAGGAGATTACAATGACTAACTAAAGGCGCCCTAGGATGAGATGAGATGAGATGAGGACATGGCTGAGGATGTATGGGAAGTCGAGTCACCCAGCTCACAGCTCTGGATGCACTTTTTAAATCTGAGACTTTGCTGGCAAAGCTGGTGCTAAGTCAGGAAGAATTAGTTACAGTCTCAGTTGCAGTTTTTAGAGCTGCAAAGTAACAGTGGGAAGGAAGATCTTTAGCCATTAAAATAAGCAAGCGTTTAGCAAGAAAGCAGAAGTACCTCTGTAAATATTATGTTAAGGAGCCATGTTTCATGTACGCATTATGTATTGAAAAACAAATAGAAGTTTCCCCTTGTTATGAGAAAGACCATACAGAGCATCGGTTTGTTTCTGGTACCTAATAATTATCACATGCCAACCTTCTAAAAGGAGCTATGTCAGGACCTTCATGGAAAAGGGAAGTCGTAGCTTGCTGTAGAGACCCAGGGCAGCCTAATGCAGCCACCTTACAGATACAGCTGTATCACTGCAGATGATCGGGCTCAAACTGAAAGGCAGCAGTACGTGCATATTCACTCCTGATCAGGAGACAAGGCAGGAGACATAACATGTTCTGATTCATCCTTAGATGCTTCTGGTTGTGAGAGGACTGTGTCAGTAGTGCCAAAACTCCTAAAAATCTCTGAATGCTATCACAATTCCTTCTATCAGTTGAATCCAATTGATGTGACTCCAAGGCAAACTGGTAGATCAAAAAATGAACTTTAACGAATCTGGTAGAAGAAGAAACAAACAGTCCCCTGAAAGGATATGAGAAAAGGCTAGAAAAAGGACAAAGTAAGTTAATTTCTCACTTATGCCAATCAGTGAGTGCAAATTACAATTCCAAATTTAAACAACTCAGTATAAATAAAATTCCACCGAGCAAATGATCTGCAGAAGATAGTTGGTTTCCTCCTACTGACATACACACACGTATATTCTATATATTTTTCCCACCACTTAGAAAACTCAGTGTGAGATAATGAAATTTTCTTTTAAAAGGTTTAAATTCACCTAGAGTTTTTATTTTTTTTTAATATATTTCCATAGGAACAGAAGAGTGTTAAAAGTGTGTAATACTCACTGTCAGTGCATTAAATGTATTGTGTGCTCAGTGAACTATCTGAAACTAAAAATGTAAGAACACTGGGAAGGATTAAATCCCAGCTTTATAAATCAATAGGAAATTGATATAGAACTGGAAATCTTCCCTTAAATTAGAGTCCATTGCTGATTGATGTGCTTGTCTGCTCAAGGTATTGCTGCAAAGTTTACAACATAACTTTCAAAGATATCTATAGGAGTTAAGACAGTCATTGAGCATCATTGGGGTCTAAATCCCTTAACTTCCTTTGCCTCCTTACAACGCTTCGACCTACATTTGCATTGTGGTGCAAAAAGAATTATTTTATTCTTCAGAAGAGTTTTCAGGATATTTTTTTTTTTTTGCAGATGTTTGTTTTTCTTACCTGTTGAACTCTAATCAGTGTGTGATAGCTGCCTGGCTGCTGCCGCCAGCTAAGTGTGAACACAGGATTCCTAGGAGTGATGGTAGTGATATTTTTGCCACTGTAAATTATTCTTACAGTTACAATTATTGTTGTTGTTATTTCCAAAATATTTCTGGGAGCTACATCACAACTGCAGGGTCTGCCCAGAAGATGTAGTTACTTCATTGCAGCAGTCATTTGGTCATCTGCAGTAATCCTCACTGTTTACTATAATATGCAACATATTCTGTTTTCCCTGCCAAAAATACTCCTTTCCCTTTGTGTCAAGTAAAATTCAGGCCAAAGTTCTAAGCATCAGGTCACAGGGCTGTCTTAAAAAAAAAGAAATGTCAGGCAAACTTAGTCTTCATATCCATTCCGCCTGGGATTTCTTCTTTTTAAAGCATCTGCACAACAACCGAGGTCAGCTTTCCTTTTGCCTCAGCTAGTCCCACTAACACCTAATCCTGGCCTAACACACTTACACATCCCAAGTAAGGTTGACTTTGCCCGAGTGCCAAATATCAAAAGCCAAGCTTGAAAATTGCCAGCCCGATTCTGGATTTTCTCAGTATGATCGCAATAACGAGCCTCTTCGTATGCCGGGATTTTCTTCAGAAAATCCCGCTAGCACTGATGAAAGGTAAAGGGCAGCGTATGTGAAGAAGGATGTCAAAATCCAGATCTCCACGAATTCCCTAAGCAGAAGAACAACACAAATCGAAGCAAATCAATGTCACATTTCTTCTAAGCAATAATCTTTGTGTTTCCAGGTGGAGTTTGGGTTCTGGCACCCCGCTCGGCACAGGCAGCTGAGTGATGCTCACCATGGGGAGACCTGCAAAGCAGCTGTTGGCTCAGTGGCTCGGAGCTGAAATCTGCTCACCGTCCTCTCAGCTCCTCAATACGAGGCAGAGCAGTCTGAAAAACGCAGGACGACAGGATCAGGCCCTGAGCAGTCCTTTAATCCTGTCTTATAGGTCTCAGCGAGGAAAATCCATATTATCTTGTTGCCTAATACTGTTCATGGGATACAAGAAATCAGCTTAAAAAAAATCCTCTGTAGGATAAGTGCAAAATATTCCTTTTGCTTTTAAGTTAGAAAAACATTCACTGGAAGACAGAAGGTAGAAGGGAAAAGGGGATTTCTGCCTAAAATCAATGCAATTTGATCTCATAATGATTTTTTTTTTCAGTTGGTTAACATACCAGATACTAATCCAGTCATTAAAGAGAACTTCATGTCTGAACTTTGGATGTTTATTTTACACATTCTTTTTGTATTAAGAAGGTAAATGCCAATTCTTTTATGAAAATAATACACTTGGAGCTGTCTTATTCCCTGCTGTTGATTAGTTGGTGTATCTTCAGCAATGAAACCATAGTCAGAGTATTCAGTGAAATCCTGGCCTCACTGCAGCTGGTGGGGGTCTTACTGCGGCTCTTGCCAGCAACACATCACACAAATAGTTCTGCTTTCAAACAATCATAATGCTTTGAAACTCATAAGGTGCATTTTTCACAGTGCAATGTTGTATAGTGGACATTGGTTTTATGCTTCCCTGGATAGTAAGCAGATTGGAGATAAAACCTTTCTGGCAGCCCTAACACCAGATACACTTTACTGAGTCGCAGTTTGTGCAAAATATTCCCTCTCAAAATACGAGCAAGGGCCAGGGCAGAGCCCTGCAGATGTAAACGTGAAGTTAGAAACTGAGTCTGAACCTGGGCTGGCTTAACACACAATACAACAGGTCACAGCCTTGGCATCTGCAGTCTAACAACCACATTAGCCTCTAACTTTGAGGGGGTTTTGTTTACTTTTTAGGCTGTGTGGATGCAAGAAAATATTTTGGGGAAAAAAAAAAAAAAAAAAGAAGAAGCTGAAGATATTGGAGCAGGTTCAGGGAGGCAGAGTCTGGAGCAAATGGCTGTGAATATGGGGACTTGTCTCTTTGCATATCAATTCCAAAGTTTGGGGTATCCTAAATAAGGCAGCATAGAGCGAGCAACAAAACATAACCCCACAAAGCAACTATCTGCCTGTGCAAGCACTAGCGGGTGCTTCATTTCTGCCCTGGCTGAGCCCCAGGCAAAAAATTTCTTCCCCGTGCTCTAGCAGGGAAGAGGGCTCTCTGCAGACTGAGAAGCCAGACTGGCTTTACCATGGGAGCTCATTTATGAAAAGCAATTTGAGGAAGATGATAGAGCTGAAAAGTAGGGGATGGACTTGCTTAAGCCTCCCTGGGTCGGGGGGAAGCACTGCTCTTCCAGCAGGGGGAACATCACCACACGCTGGCATCAGCCGGGGCGGTAGCCTGTCGCTCCCAGGCCTGCTGGAGACCATCCCATCAATCTGTGCTTTCCATTCATCGCTCCTATTTAATGCAGCTGCGATTGCTTTCCTTGAATCCTTGGGAGATGCCCTCAAATCCAAGGCTCAGATGCTCACGTATCCTTACCATCCAGGCAGCCTACCTTAAATCCACCGGATTCCCCCTGAAAACACTCTGCAGGTCGGCAAGGGAGGATCCGGCCCCGGGCCCTGAGCACCTCCCTGGGCTGAGAGCCTGATGCAAAGGTCCTGATCCAGTCCCATTGAAGTCGATGGCGAAGCGCCCGTCTATCCTGGGGAGAACAAAAGGGTTGGGCTTGGCAAATCATTTCCGTTAATGTAGGAGACAATTACTGATGCCTCTTTGCAAATTGCTCTTCTTTGACATTTTTATAACTCAATAATTTCCAGTTGTGTTCCCATGTTTGCCTCTTTTGTGTATAGTTTTCCTATTTTTGAGTGCATGGTTCACAACATTTAAACAAGCACTAACAACAAATTACCTGCTCAACTGGGTTCTGTGAAAAGGGGCCCTGAAACTTATTTACAAATTAAGCGGACTCGGGCAGGGAGGGAGTAGTCACCGGGAGAGAGTTGCGAGTGTTCTGCAAATCACGCATGGTTTTCCAGCCAGAAAAGCCCTGCGTTTGGGGAGGGGTGAGAACCCGGGGGCAGAACTCTGTGTCTTTTACCCAAGACCTTTCACCGGGAAAAATCCACCTGATTTTTATTTTTTTTTCCTCCTGTTGATAACTCTCTGGAGAAATGATCCATCAGAGAAGTAAATCAACATGCGAACAACCCCACGCCAAACTAATTTGTTTTCCCGTTTAAAAAATTAAGTTTACTTTGTGTTTGCTTGTTTATTTCTCCCCGGCTGTAATAAAATAAATATTGCATATTTACGTCCTAAAAAATCACATCTCAGTTTAAAACAAATTCGTGATACGATCCAAGTTTCTGAGCCTTCCACAACTCTCTGCCAGAGGTTTTTTAACACGGGATTGATCACTCCAAATGCAATTTCTCCTCTCCTCACTTGAAAGACATAATCGTTAAAACCGGACGTAACCGCGTACTTTGCTTGGTTCTGTTTTGTATTTTTTAATTCCTCTAAATCTCCTGTACGTCGTTTTTGATATTTCGACAAGGGCTGATGTTAGATCTCCTGCATCCCAGCAGCTTTGGCTGACACTGTTCTCCCATTTCCATAGCTTAATTTCGTTACCGTTATAAAAAAAAAACAAACTCAGGACGGGCTTTCCACATCATTGTAGGAAAATGAACAGAGCACGGATTATTTTTAAAGCTACCGACCACTTCAGCAGGTGGTTGTGTACGAACCAACTTTGAAATTCAGCTGCACCTCCGTTTAGGTGACTTTTTACCGCCATGCCAATACCCTGAAAATTATTTATGCTTCGGGTTTTCTCTGCTCGGGATTGCAGTTGTTCTCGTCCGTTCCGGCATTTTGTGTTTTCCTTTGATTTCTCAAAAGATAAACTGGGATCCACCAAAATCTGCAGTCGGATTTGGCTGTCTTCTTCAGTCGCTGCATTTCGAGGCGTCTTTGACACGTCCCAAACATCTTTACCTTTCAAAGGTCCTGTTGGACAGAAAAGCACCAACATTCCCTCTTTGCTCTGCAAAAAGGGATTTTAAACTAGAGTAGATCTCCGCTTTTTTTTGGTTTTGTTTGGTTGATTGGTTGTGGGGTTTTATTATTTTTATCATTATTTACTGCGCTATTAAAAATAGAAGGTTTAAATTGTATTTACGCGATGTCTGAATTGCAGGTTGAGCGTAAGAATGGGCAACCGTCCCTGCCTTTTTTTTTTTTCTCCCCCTTTTTTTTGCGGCGGGGAGCCACGGCAGACCCGCCGGCCGCCTTTCCCTCCCCTGGAGCTGAGAACGGCGGCTCCCGGTGTGCGGAGACACCGGGCCGGCAGCGACCAGCCCTCCCCTCGCCCTTGGTGCAGGGCAGACACCCCCTTTGCAGGGCTTTGCCCCCCGCGAAACCCCCGCAGGTCGCATCCCTCCCTTCCTCGCTGCATCCCATCCCCTCCCCGCTGTTTCCCCGCTTTCCACCGGTGAGTCGGAGGCGGGCAGCGCCGGGGTGGGCAGGAAGGGTTCCTCCGCATCCCCCGAGAGGCGATAGGTAAAAAGAAGAGGAGGAAAAATAAATCCTTTTCGGTGCCGTCGGAAGAAGCAGCTGCGGGGCAGGATTGGGAGAAGGGTCCCGGGGGAGGCTGCGGGGAGCTTTGGTGACCCCGGGAAGGAAGCAGGAGGGCAGCTGTCCGCGGGCACAGACGGGAGCAAGACTCTTTCATCTTTTCTGTCGCTTTGGCTTAATTTACCTCTGCCCTCCAACGCCCTGTGAGTTTAATCACATCGGATCTCCTTCAAGCCAGAGCCAGCGACTGGAAAGAACGAAAGAATGAGAAAGAGGGTGAAAGACTGAAAATGAGAGAGAAATGAGGAAGGGAAGGAAGGGAGAGAGAGACAATGTAAATACAAACACGAAATTAAATAGTTCCTTTCTCTTCGGAAAGAGGAATAAGCAGGTGGGCAAACGGTTTCTGGTGACACGCGGAGCAGCAGCAGAGATGCTGTGACCATTCTTGGGGGGGAGGGGGGGGGCGCCGCGGGCGGAGATTGAAGCTCCTCCGTGGGTCCGAAAGGGGCTTTCGCGGGTTTGTCTTCTCACATCTCTGCGTGTGTGAAACCATTTATAGCATTGACACCCCACTAACATGCCTCTGTGAGAGAACGCTCATCCCTGGGCACCGATGAAATCTAGGGCTAATTGGGGTTTTATTTTCTTTTGATTTGGGGGTTTTGGTTGGTGGGGTGTGGGGGTTTTTTCGGGAAGGGGGAGCAGCAATACAATTCTCGGCACTCTCCCTTGAAACGGGCGGAGGAAAGGTTTAATTTGTTGGGTTTGTGCGAATGCCGTCCTGCGGCTTGCCACCTTTCGCTCGTGTTTGCTCTGCTGCTCGGTTTCGAAAGGAGAAACAGGAGGGTTCACACTGTTTCCTGGAAGCCTTGGTTAATGGCCGCTTATTGATTAGTTGTCAGGCAGGGCCGTGCCTGTGTCTGCGCCTTTCCCCCGGTCACTGCGCCGGGGAAGGGCCCCCGCGTTTCCCGGTGGGTTTCTCGGCGGCTCCTCCCGCAGCCGCCGCTCCCCGCACACATGCCCAACGCTGCAGATGCGGCCCCGACGGCCTGCGGGGAGCTGGGTGCAAGTCATCAATTCCACAGGTCTTTTTGTTTGTTTATTTATTGCCCTGCCTCTGTCCCTCAGCCCTCTCCCCACCCAGCACCCTGCAAGTGCCGCAGCTGCCCTGCGCTCCCATCCCCCGCACACTGCAACGGATGGGGAAAAGCCGACAGAGCAGGAGCCTTCCACCGGCCGGAGGCCGGGGAGCCTCTACCCACAGCGCCCGGGCTGCCCTTGCCCGGGGCCGGCCCTGCAGCCCCCGCCGGGGCCACCTGCGGGGTTCCCTGGACGAACCCGGGGGTGGAGGAGACCACCCCCCAGCCGAACAGAGAGCTCGGATCAGCGGGTTGACAGACTTATGTCACCTTTGAAGCCTTTTTAATGAGCAAATTTGCTCCCTTCCAACCCCCCCTTTCTGCCCCATCTAATCTGTTCATCCTCAAGCGGGTCGGCTCGGGGGGAGGGATGGGGCAAAGGGGCGTTTTCTCTCGCAGCCTGGAGGGGGGGAAGGGGACCTATTACTCAGCCCTGCTCCTTGCAGGACCCCGGCGCACAGCAATACCCCCATTTCGCAAACCTTGCAAACCCTGCGCCCCCGGCTATTTTCCAGGGATGAACCTGTCGTACTCCTCCTCCACCCCTTCTTTCGGTCACCGAAAAGCAGCCAGTCCTCGGTCAGCGCCGAGAACAGCTAGGGAAGCCGCTAGCAGAGATTCAGGCCGACCTGTGTCCCCTCTCCCAGGAGACAGGACGAAGGGACATCCACTGACAGTCAGGGTCAGTGACAATCCGAACAGACCCGGGGGGGAACCAGGGTCACCCCTAGAAAAGCCCCAAGCCTCCCTGGGGACGGCAGCGAGGGCACCAGTGAGCTGCAGCTTGTTGATGGGCAAAATGGTGAATTTCTCGGGCCGCCCCGGCCGCGCAGCGAGATATACCGAGCCGGGAGCGGCAGCCCAGGACAGGGTCCCCAAAGCGCCTGGGGAAATACCGCTCCCATGCTCAAATAGGGTGAAACGTAAAACCAAGCAAACAACCACCCCCTGTCCCAAGTGAACGCGGTGGATACGAACTAAACGAAAAGACAGAGTCAGCTCGGGTGGATAATTGTCGCTTCAGTTTGCCTTTGCTATTACTTCGGTTTCCAAATTAAGTTCGGATGTACAGTCGGCAGTGGTGGTAAGTCTTACTCCACAGCCTTCCTGAAATTTTGCTACCGGTCCGTGCAATTCAAGCACTCATTCTTCTTAAAAATCAAATAAATAAATACCCACCCACTCAAAAAAAAAAAAAAAAAAAAAAAAAAGTGGAATATTGACTCTACCGGGATTTACGCTGTCGTATAACCATCGAGAGGCACCCCCGCACCGAGAAGACCTGCAGCAGCGAACCCTAGCCGTTACTTTTCCTAGGGGTACCTTTCTCCTTTTAGGACAAGCAGGCTAGTAATTCGAAAGTTTATAACGCCACATGCAGTTTTAAATAGGCATCACCGTTAACAGGAACAAATCCCGCGCTAATAGCCCTTAAATACCGCACTAATAGTCCCCACGTGGAAAGAAATCCCCAAGTGTTACAAATTCAGTTTAGCGACCAGAAAGCTGCCTGGGCAGCGGCGCAATACGAAAACTCCTTTCTCCGAGTTTCCTGCCTTTGATTTATTTTTAACTACAGGCTCATGGCAGCGCAACGCCCGAAAAATCACGAACAGATGTACCTATAGAGGCGTTTTCTCTGCTAAAATGTCCACTTTTAAAGTAAAAGGGGAAAAAAAAATCTTTGAAATAGTTTGATTTTTGGTTTTAGCATGGATGTAATTGCACAAAGACGGGACGAAGCGGCGTCTCGCCGTGCAGAAGCGCGCAGCTGGGGGGGAGCAGCTCTGAAAATCGAGCGTAAAGGAGCTGCGCTCCTCCAGCGCAGCGCTGTATCCGGCGGGAAGGCAGCCCGGGGACCCAGGGCTGTTGCTGTCCCTTTTATAGCGCGGTAACCTGTCCGAGTTTGGCCCGGGATGGGACGGGCAGCGGCTGCTTGGTAGGATGCGTTTGCGCTGTGTGCAGGGGGTGCCGGTGTCCCTGCGTCCCAGCTTGCTGCTATTTCGGCAAAGTATTAAAGATTGGGCTGTAAGTAGTGGGTTAGCGGGAGGAGGTAAGAGATCAGCCCTGAGAAATGAAGGCGCTTTTTCCAGGTAAGAAGACCTTTGCCTAACTCTAAGCAGGGAATTTTTAGTGCCTTGAAATTTTTGAACGAAAACCATCTATTTCAGATATGTACATAAAGTTTGTTGGGTTTGGTTTTTTGTTTTGTTTTCCTTAAGAGCTGCATATGGAATGGAATCGGGAGAGGGAAACAAACATGGCTGTGCTCGCTGCTTGCTCTTATTTGTGACTTTATTCCTCGATTCTGTCTAATATTCCGTGTAATAACAGCCAATAATGACGGGACGGTTCATCTCCTTTCGATTATACAATGCTGGATTCTCCTGGCACAGTAATTTGGGCCTGGATGTACCCGTATAGATTTATTTTTACGATTTCCTTTTCTTTCCTGATGAGAGATTAACAAATTGCCTGAGCAGTCGCCTGTAAGGGGAGTACAAAGCTGTCTGTCCACGCCTTAGTATCGGGTATTATAATTCAAATCCAACCCTTTTCACCTCGTATTATTGGAAAAGGTTATTGGGAGCTGGCTTTTGTTGCAGGAAATCCCATTTAAAAATTGCTTTATAGGCCATTTGCTGCAATCCTCGACATTGATCTCATTACAGCTCCCTCTCACTGCTGTTTATAAATCCTGGTATTTACCAGCCCTTGGCGGCGGTGCCTGGTGGCACGGCTTGCTGGGGGCTGTCACTGGGAGGAGGTTAGGAAATGTCGAGGTGCCAGTTTCTGGGTAGTTTTGTCTGGAGGAAGCATTATTATTTAGCGAAACTGTCGGCCAGAGGTAAATCTTGTGTAATGACTCATCCAGTATAATCTCTTAAACCTCGGGGCTGTCCGTTTTGCAGGGGATGCGGGTTTCTGTGCTGGAGCCTTCTCACGCAACGGCCTAATTCAGCCAGGCAGGGAGAAGCGCTCCCCTAAGCGATGGGTTAATTGTCACATTTAATAGTCTCAAGAAATATGAAAAAGTAAATTAATAGAATTAATCTCTGTTTTAAACTGGCCATTAAAAAAAAAAATCTGAAGAGATACTCTTCTGGAATATATCTCTGGGCAGGTCTGTATGTTTGCAACTGTAGTTATTTAGATGATAAGTTAGAGCATCTTTGGGGTTTTAGCAACTGTACAGATAGAGAGAAGAATTAGACCTTAAAGTTCGACATTATCTTGAAATGGGAAACTGAAAAACACATGTGAGGTGGAGGTGGAACAAAATGCAGTGATAAGTGCACGGTTCATTTCTGGACTACCAGGTAAAACCACAAATCAAAAACAGCTCCCCCAAGAACTCCTATATTTTTTTAATGGCAGTTGGGTCTAGAATCAGGGAAATATGTGGCTACATTTGACTGCTGTCATAGATGGTATTATGAAGATTTTAAACTCGTTTCTGAATAATAATAATAGGGTTATCCCAATGCCTACATTTAAAAGGTTTCTGTTAAATTTGTGATAGAACAGAGCTGGTAAACAGAATAAGGCCTTTTGTCTTCTTAGGGAGTATCTGTCCCTGATGCCCAAGTCCTGAGTGGGATTTGTCTGTTGCAGTGCTGCCAAGTTGGTTTGGGGTTAAGTACCTTCAGAGGAATCGGAGAGTCTCAGGTTCCCCAGCCAGCACCCAGGAAGAAAATGGACTTTCAGGAAGAGCAACGCACTAATCAGGGAGACACTTCCATCTTCTATTTACAAGATTTCAGGAGAAAGCCAGGCCTGACAATCCACGCCATATGAGATATCTCTGGGGGATCCTTTATGCTGGTGTGTCATGTCTGACACAGCTGATGTATTTTACCCATTTGCTTAGTGATTAAAGTATGCTTTGAAGACCTGGAAGACTGATTCTCCTGCTTGAATTGAAGCACAGGCCTGGATTGAAGGCTCTTGCATCCCCTGCTAACTATGGGATGGTCTAGGGTGAGTTCTTGTTAGCACAGTTCCATTTTAAAGAGGATAAGTAAAGGCAAAACTGAAGCAAGACTGGAGCCAAGATCTGAGTATGAAATCTGTCACTGGGTTGTAGAGATTTTTCTGCCCGTTCTTTTTTTATTCCCCCTTTCCCCCCACTCCCCCCCTTATTTTTTACACTGATTTCTACTGCATGCTAATGAGACTCCCTATCAGATTGAATATTCCAGTATTAATGTAAGTTTGGGGATCTCTGGTAATAAATTTGGATCACATTACTCTGTAGATATTGTATATATTTATAAGTGTGCATGTGTGTTATCTGACAGAATGATTGAGGTCTGAAGGAACCTCTGGAATTGTCTGGCCCAACGCCCTGCTCAGAGCAGGTTCAGCCAGAATAAGTTGCTCATCACTTGGGTCAGTTGTTTTTTTAATATTTCTGAGGATGGAGACTCCACAGCCTCTCTGAGCAACTTGTTCCCTGTGTTTAACCTGCTTCACAGTGGAAAAAAAAATGTATGTATGTGTTTTTAAATTATTTTTTTTTCTATCTAGAGAGAGAAATAGTGTATGTGTATATAGCTAAATGGATTTTTCTGTATATTTCAGTTTGTGCCCAATGCCTCCTGTCCTTTCACTGGACACCACTGAGTGCAGCTCTATCTTCTTTCCTCACAGAAGTATCATTCACACACATTGATAAGATTCCCCCAAGTCTTCTCCAGGCTGAACAGTCCTAGCTATTTCAGCCTTTCTTCATATGACAGATGCTTTAGTCCCTTAATCATCTTTGTGGATCTTCGCTAGAATTATGCCAGTAAGACCATGCCTCTCATCCTGGAGAGCCCACAACTGGACCCAGAACTCCAGATGTGTCCTGCCATTGCGGAGCAGAGGGGAGGGATCACATCCCTTGACCTCCTGGCAAATTCATCTTCAGGTGGGAGGTGATCCCATCCCTGTGTGCTCAGACAGTGTCTCTATTCCTCCTGGGTCATCTGTACTTGCTTCTTTTTTTATAATTGAATTTCTTCAGGAGCTCCTCGTTCATCCATGCAGGTCTCCTATAGCTTTTGCTTGATTTCCTACACATTGGGATGGACCATTCTTGAGCTTGGAGGTTGAAAATCAGCTAGCTGTCCTGGACCACTTTTCTTTCCAGCCACATCCCATGGGATTCTTCCAAGAATTTGCCCTGAATGGGCAAAAGTCTGTTGGGTTGTCATCCTGCCATTTGCTCTTTTCCTTCCTCTCAGGGTGCTCAACTTCACAATTTCATGGTTACTGCAGCCAAGGCTGCCTCCAACCATCTCATCCCTGAACAGTCCTTCCTCATTTGCAAGGGTGAGGCCCAGAATGGTGTCTCTTCCCCTCATCTCCTTCACCAAGAAGGTGTCAGGGAGTTATCATTAATGCACCTTGGAAACAGCCAGGATCCCTTGTACCCTGTTGTGTTGCCCTTCTGGCAGGTATTGCAGTAGCTAAACCCCACCATGAGCACTTCATAAGAATAAATTAATAAATAAAACTGTTATAAGAATAAATTATTAAACAAAACCCTGGAGCAAAAATACGGTCCCTATTCAAACGGATATTTTAAGTTTCAGCTACCTAAGTATATGATGAACTACTAAATGGGAATTATCATGTTTTTCTTGGTGAAAAATGGGCCCAGTTCAAATGAAAGCTGTACCTCCTAAACTAAAACACTATGTCCTAGACTGCGAAGCATGCCCGAGAGCTGTCGTACTGCAGAGGGTGTTCCAGTTAGGGACCCAATTTGGGATACCTGGACTAAGACTAGACACATTTGGAGAATCAAGGTCTGTGGTAGGTTAATACTGTGGCTGGCAGGTGAGTCCCACCTCAGCCTTTTGCTCACTGCCCCTCAGCAGGATGGGGGAGAGAACTGGAAAGGCAAAAAGTGAAAAAACTTATGGGTTGAGACAAAGGCAGTTTAATAAGCGAAGGAAAAAACAAACAAAAACCCCAAGTGATGTAAATGTAGTCCTTCACTATCAGCAGACTGATGCCCAGCCAGTCCTCAAGCAACAACTTCTTTGGACAAACTACCCCCCAGTTTTATTGCTGAGCATGATGTTACATGCAATGGAATATCTTTTTGGTCAATGTGGGTCAGCTGCCCAGCTGTGTCCTCTCCCAATCCCCTGCCCGCCCCCAGTATGACTCTCGTGGGGCAGAGTGAGAAGCAGAGGAGGCCTTGACACTGTGGGAACGCTTTTCAGCAATAGCTAAAACATTGGTGTGTTACCAACTCTGGTTTAGTTACAAATACAAAACACAACACCATACAGGCTGCTGGGAAGAAAATTAACTCCACCTCAGCCAGACCCAGTGCAAGGCCTGACATTGGTTTTTGGGGGGAAAAATAAAAAAATTGAAAAACTGGCCTGAACATCACAGATGTTGTTATTTTTTTGTTTTGTAAGGAAAAAGTTATGATCACCTCTCTGAATAGTTTCTTCTTGGAAAATTGGATGAGTAATGATATCTGACAGAAAGAAAATTACGACTTGTCTTCAGTAGTACCTTCTAGCTGACTGGGAACCTGGGAAGTAGGGCTCAAGGTGAGGAGGAGATGAAATCATTCTGCTCCTGGCACAGGATACCTCCAGGCGCATTTGGCTGGGATAGGATGTCAGTAATAGGGTTCATATGGAAGGGTCTGAGGCAGGGCAGTTTGCTAAGACCTGACTTACTCATTTAAACACTTTTTTTTTTTTCTAGACACAGTTGAGTCAGAGATGCAGGTAAGAGCGGCTCCTGATGGAAGTATCATGCCTAGAAATCTTTTTCCAGCCTACCCTCTATGTATTCATGGGCAGCTAATGCTTTTGTTCCTCTACGTAAAGAATTTCTTTGGCTTAAGTACTTGTCTCCAATACTTAATGCCTTGCTGTGTTTATAGAGAGCATCCCTCTCTTTCTGAGCCGCTGCTTTTCTAGGCTTTCTGTTCCCTGGTAAACTCGGGACAAATCCTCAGCTTCATGCAATCATATATCACGGTAGCTTTAGGCACGTGAAGAGTCCCACTGGAATCACGCACAAAATATTTTACGAAGAGGCTGGCTGAGATTTCAAAGCTGGCAGGTAAATGGCCTCCATGCAACTTAAAAAGTCTGGGAATCATTCTGTTTTCTTTCTGTCCTGTTAGTGTTGATTTACATTATCTCTTATCTTAGTTTACCTTTCACCATTCAGAAACTGAATCTTGTTGAATTTCTGAGTCTAAACCTCAGTGGCATTACTAATGCTTTATCATATTATTGAAATGACAGCAGAAGGGATCTGATAAACTTGTGTTTAAATTGTGTGGAAAATTATGCAGGTTTTCATTTTGAGGCATTTTACATGAGTACAAAATTTTAGTAGGAATTATTTTTATCTGAAGGCAGAAGACATTCTCAGACTATAGCTTAAATCGTAACAATTAAAAAGTTGGCTTTTTTTCTTTGAAATTCAGCTCTTGTTTGTTAGTAAGCGGATATTTATACACGGATTTGGGGAATATTCTGAGGGTTTTTTTTCCTGTGAAGGGAGAAAATGCCCATTGATGTGTTATGTTGGAAAGATTGAAATGTGTTGCAAATGGCTTTTCCTTTTAACAGGGATACTTTATGCATTCCTAGCTAAATCTTGTTTAACGGGATGAAGCAAATGGACCTAATGCAATATCTTTCACTGAAAGACATCCTGATTTATTTATTTTTTTAGTCACTATTTTTAAGAGACATTAACATCTATCCAAACACAGAATAAAAAGGTCATTTATTCCCTCAACAATTTACAATTTAAAGAATTCCAGAGTTCTCAGCAGAATCTGAAATCTCTGTAGCCTTTCAATTCACTGTCTGGATGCTTGGTATTTCAGCAGTGAAGTAGCAAAGCAGCACTGCTCCCAGTGCATGATGCAATGGGAGCCACTTCAGCTTATCAATAAGGTCATTAAAGTGAGGCTGTAACATTGCTTCTAAAAGCAATATTACAGAAACTCCAACAAAAGTCCACAATCCATAGCACCATAGCCCAGCAGTCTGCAGCGGCCGCGGTGTCTCACCTGAACCTTTGCCTCCATCATTTGAAGACACTCAGTCGCCTAATGGTTGACCTGGTTGCTCTGTGGTTTGCGAACTGAAATGCAGCGAGGGGTCTGAAGGCTTTCCTTGGCGTGGTGACAGAAATACTTTACAGGTAGCGTGAATGGACCTCAGGAAGAGGGGAACCCCATAACACACCAAATAATTCTTATACCAAAGTAAAAATCAAGTTTGTGGCTCCTAGAGGCTATCTGCCACTTCTGGGCTCAGGTCTGGCTTACAGGAGTAAGGGAAACTTATGTCCCAGGCTGACAGCCAAACGCACGCGTGGCCATACCTCCAGGAAGACAGTGGCTTTAGGAGCAGGTACGGCACATGACTGCAGCTGCTCACCACCCAGGCGAAGCACACGCACACGTGAGCAATGTCATGGGTGAGATAAAGACACTGATGGTTGGGGCTCTCCTGGCTCTGCCGAGGGATGCTGCCTGCCACCACCTCAGGGCCAGCCAGACCTG
>NW_009649619.1:1495650-1507183 GCF_000708025.1 Charadrius vociferus
CTCAGCTCAGTGAGGTTCATGCCGCCAGCTTGATTTATCTCATGAGCCCCTTCCAGGTGTCAGAGAGTGGTAATGTGAGAGTAGGGTTTCGTCACCACTCCAGACAAGCATGCAGCAGGCTGCCCGCTCCCCTCATGGGGCACCCACCCCCCTACTGGCACCCAGCAGAGCCTCGGGCACCCCGCAGCTGCTGGTCCTGCAGACATGCACAACTCTACCAGCGGGAGAGCAGCTCAGTGCAGCAAGACAGAAACGTGACGTGCTTTTTGTCTACCCGCCTCACTGATTAAAAAACAGAGGAATTTGTTTTCTGATTTCTTGTAGTGGAAATACAGCTAGTTCTAGTCCACTACTGGACATGCACCCAGCACAGTGGGATTTCATTTGCGAATACAAAGCGTTGGCATTGCTGCATCTGTCCTGGACCAAATGAGCATTCTTCAGCAATTTAGGTAAAGCTGAGGATAATTTCACCTATTTTATGCTGGCCTTTGGCACTGTGTTGCCCTCACGAGGCTGAGCGTGAGCATTTGAGTTGGTGTTACTGCCCTATCATCTTGCTCACAGCCACTGCAAGCTCTGCCCAGGCCTAAAGGAGATGTTATTTTAGGAGGCACCACGAGCCAGTCAGGGTCAGAAACCACCCATTTCAGGAAGCAAACAACCTTTAAAGTGCTGCGTCCTTATACGTGCAATAATGTGTGTATGAATCATCTGCAGAAATAAAAGACTAGTTTGGCAAGATTATGTCCTGTGTAGTTAGGAATGACAATACAGTGTTAGTAACAACAGATCAACAGCTAGTGCCAGTGTAAATGGTAAGAAAATGTCTATTCTGATGCATGATTTACCAACAATCTTACAGTCAGCGTTATTTTTTGAGTTCATCAGCACTACAGTAGAATATATCTTACAAAGTCACTGACCTGATAGTACGTGGAAGAAAAAAATGGGTGGGATTTTTTTAATGTACAAGAGGAAGAAAAAATGCCTCCTTTGGTAACCATCTCTGTGGGCTTACTCAGTACTCCCTTTCTCAGCAGCTGAGCACTCAGCGTGTTTCTTCCTCCGCTTCAGTGTGTATAGCAATGAAATGCTCCAACAGTTGGAAGGGCGCTATTGTACAAGGATGCAAACTTAATAAATTGTGGGGGTATTTTTTGCAGGCATTTATCACTTCAAATCATTTGTCTCTCAGTCTGTGAACCATCTAGTCATTTCATGATCAGCAGGCTTGTAAGAGGAACACTGAAATAACGTTTATATTTTCCCTTGTGGAAAGTCATTGGCACCAGGGCTTGGTAAATAAGTAATCCAGCCCAGATTTAGAGAGGATTGATATGCCTGGAAGGATCAGAACGGTGCAGGAAGATGTTTTATTCTGCTGTGCTGCAAAGGGAACTCTCTAGAGGATGAATCACTGCAGAAGTCTATGAGAAACAACTTTCAGTGTCTGGGACATGGTTAGGCAAGGCAAAGGGTGGAGAAATGCCACTATACCTTCTTGTGCCTGGATGATTGTGGGATTTTAGCAGATAGGTGGTTTGTTTTCTGCTAGCAGTCTTTCTGCTGATGAGAGATACCAAGCCAGGAAGAAAAAACTAGTACTGGATTCTGGGATCCTTCCCAGTCCACTGGATGCTGCTGTCAGGGCTCTGAGTTTTGTCTCCAGTCTGTCAATCTCCGCTGCTTAGGAGATTTCAGCCTCTCTTCAGGGGTGGTATTAAGCAAGATTTGAGTAACCTTTCTTAGATTTCTATAAGTAATATCAAGTCAAAGTCAAGCGATCGACTAAAAGAGAATTATAAAAGCAAAAGGTGGTTTTTTTCCAAAGCCTTGCTTCACTTCTGCTGACCAAAATGCATAAGAAAACTCAAGGGCCAGATTTGTCTCCAGAGCTCTCCCAGGCAGGCTGGGCTCTGTGCTCCACACTGGGGAGAGCTGCGGCTTGACGAGGGACACCGGCGCAGCCGATTGCCCTGAAAGAAAACCTTCCTGTTTTTCAACTGATTTATGTCAAGGAAGTGCTAAAAGGAATTTTCCAGCTGTTGCTCCTAAATGCCAAAACTCACTGAGCTGAATTTATTCATCTACCTGACTGTATCTGAGAGCAAAACTGATCTGTCATCTCTGATCTTGCCTTTGCATATGATCCACACATTAGGGCCCCGGGTCAGGAAAAGAAAAACCAAATGAGCAGTGTTTTTCAAAACCAGTTTCCCTGCCAAGAGAGTTGTTTGAGGATGATGCCTTAGGCTGGCTACTTACTTCTCTGGATGAGCAGCTGAAAATTGCATTTGGGGTCCCTCACCTTTGTTGAGCGGTGTCTGTATTTGTTCCTTCACTGCCTCGTGCCGGATAGGAGACCCAGAGGCTGGTGTCCTCTTTTAAACACAGCTGATTTCTGACAAGTTCATAATGGAGCTGTCAGCTTCCTCCTGTGCCCAAACCAAGCAGTTTCTCATCAGAGAAGCTTATATACTCCTTTGGTCTTCAGCTCACCATGAATCAATGACAAGTGTTTGAAAAGTGTTTAGGAAGAATTTAAAAGAAATTGAAATTTAAAAGAAATTGAAATAATAAAGTGACTAAGTGAATTAATGAATTTAAAAGAAATTGAAAGCAGAATTTAAAAGAAATTGAAAGCAGGCTTCAGTACATAAAGCTCAAATTGAGTCTTCTTAAATTGAGCATCAAGAATAAAAACTTGAAGAGCGTTTACAGAGAAAGAGCAAGGTTTTGATAAGATAAGTAGCAATATTTCTGACTATATTTTTATCCAGCAAGGTGTTCTTCCTGGATACAAGCTCTGCAAGGCAATGCAATACTTGCTCCTAGGTCAAGCATCCAGCATCCAAAGGTAAAATTCTCTCCTCCGGTGGTGGCAAAACTCTTTGGCTTTAGTGGCAGCAGGTGAGGTCTGCTGTATTTTCCTTTTAAAGAACCCCAAATGATACAATGGTTACTTAATGGCAACAGCAAAGTTAGTCACTTGTCTCAGTCTATCAGTCAGGTTCCTAATGGACACGTGTCCATCTACAAAAAAAAAATCCCAATTAGCGTTAATTACCCATAATTTCTGCGGCGAATTCAGTAATGGGCATGGGAGCAGAACTGCCTCCATTTCACCCCAAGAAAGGTCCCTCCGCAGCAGACCAAAAGGCTGTTGGTGTTGGCACCAGGAAGCTTCGTTACCATTACAGTGGTGATGTACAGGACTTTGGCTCTTAGGGCTGTGCTGGGGTCTCATGGAGAATGAAACAAAACCCCTTGTGCTGCTGGCTTTTTGCAGGCTGGTGTTTCCAGTTGGCCCTGGACACTGAGGGACGTCCGGAGACGGTGGTGGGGGCAGCTGCCTGGGCACAGCACACTGGCCTTAGACAACCTATGGTGGGAGAAAATGGTTTCTTCCCTGAAATAGGAATCAGAACAAGAAATAGGTGGTCTGTAGACCTTCCCTGCCTGCCAACCCTTCGCCAAGTACTGGCTAATATCACACTGTGTTTATTTAGCCATGTTTGGTCAGCTGTTTGCTTCCTTTAAAATTTTATTGTCCCCTTGACAACTATAAGCTTAATTTAAGACCAAGGCTTGAAAACTATGCAGTGTTACAGACACAGACTTAGCAGGAGAAGAGTAGAAGAGAGAGTTTAAAGCACCTCTGGGAAAAAGACTGTAGGGTAACAAAGAGCCCGCGTCAACTGCTGAAAAGCTCTTTTCATTATTATTACTGGGATGGGCAGAGGCCCTTGAGTAACTTCTGAAAGTCAAATGGAATGGTGCTCTTCCAGCATTTGGATGGTTTTACATTTTCAAAAGCTTTGTAAAGAAGTAGAGCAGAGGAAACTGCATGAATAATTTTCCATAGAGCTGAATGCCATTTTCTTTCAGACACAACTGTGGGCCCGATTCACTTAGTCACTTTATGCATATGATTAAGTGAAATGAGGGGGGACGACTCAAAGCAGATCCTCACATCACATCTGCTGATCCCCCTCTGCTTTCTGGCTCCCAGCTGGCTCTCATCCCTGACGGACTCTGAAGGCGGCAATGCCAGAGAGAGGGAAGATGAAAGAAAAGGTGTCCCTTCCTCCCTGGCTTTGGTTGCATCCTGACAACAGCCATGGCCTTTGCTTTTCTCCTGTCTTTACTTTTTTAATCCCCCACTTTTTTTTTTTTTTTTTTGGTTTTTGTTACCTTCCAGTTTGCTTGTTCAGTCGGCTGTCACCAGTTTGTGTCTGTCAGCAGCGCTGCTAATGCAGACCAGCCCCGCGAGCTAAAACTAGCACACGTGTGGCAGGTTTGGAGTGACCGGTCAGATTATGAGTCAGACTCATTTCTCCAGCAGTGGCTGATGAGTGAAAGATGAAAAGAGAGACAGAAGCCTCCCCAAATTATTAATATAATTTTGAAATAACCATAGTTCACCTAGTTTTCTCAACTTCTGTGACTGTGAGTCAAAGTGCAAATTCAACCTGGCTTGTGGCTTTCCTCTCTTCTGCATTGCAGCTGGGATATATGGAGCTTCTGACAGTTTTTTCCAAAGCGTTGGTTGATAACAGTACTACAACGTATAGCCAGTCTCTGCTGATTCACTTGTTTTCAGGAAGCCTCTGTTCCACAGCTCTACAAAAGAAGCAGTAAAATCCATTCGGTCCTCAGGCTTAGGGTTTCACATCGCCAGGCTGAACATTCAGCGAGGCATTCGTCTTCCTGTGGAATATAGAATCATAGAATTGTTTAGGTTGGAAAAGACCTTTAAGATCATTGAGTCCAACCGTTAACCTGGCATTGTCAAGTCCACCATGAAACCATGTCATATATGGTCTCCATAACAAAACACACATTAATTCTTTTTGTTTGAAGCCAGCATCAGTATTGTCTATGAGCATTCTCATTCATTCATTCTTCTCACTTGTCAATGTACTTACAGTGGTAGAAGTGAGACTAAATTTGGGCTCAGAAAATATTGTGGTCATGCAGCTGCAATCAATGTTATAGGAATGGTGATAATAAGGAACACAGAAACCATGCGGTGCTTTTATACTATAAATACTGCATAAATGCTTATTTAAAATATAATTTCAGAAGCAGAAATATGAATTTAAAAGCACAAGTGTCTTTTAACTGCAGCTGATTGGAAAATGTTTGATAGGATTCCTTCTCATGAGAATTTTAAATGATCTGAAAAATGTGTTTGACTTAAATCTGAATATATCAATTCTTTTTTTTTTTTTTTTAGCAGAAATCTTCCCAGAAGAGCCTGGGTTGAACAAAACATCTCATTTCATTAATTTATAATGATGCCATTATTTACCTTTACTATTAAAAAATGAAAAGCTAATGTTAACTGGTGTATGAAAAGAAAATTTCTATCACATGAAAATTCCAAACTTTTTCTGTTTTATGTTTAGGGACACTGGAAATACTCCTGCATACATTTTTTATGTTGTTGAATTTGTGCTTTTGATTAATGAAATATTTCATTAAGTAACTTGGTCAGCTTTCAACTGGTCAATAATCAAATTTAGATATGTGCTAAAAATTAAAGCTTTTGATTTTGGGGACAGAAGACTTTTACTAAGATGTGTTCAGGTATACTTGAATTCTGAATTACTGGATTAATTCTTTTGATCTGTGCTCTGCAGTAGACAGGATTACAATAATGGCTCTTCTGGCTTTAAAATCGATTGACCGCATCATTTCGTGTAAAATCACTTGGTACTTTCTATGCTGAATTGCAAAAGATAGAAGACTCCAGCTCCAAATCAAATACTTGACTAAATACCTGAAAGTGCTCAGAAGGTTTTTATATATTCTCAGTGGGAACACTGGACAATCAGGATTTATAAGAAACTTCAGGAAGTTGATGAAAGAAGCTAAGTGCACTGGAAAAATCTGATACTGCAGATTATCAATGGCTTACTCATAAGGATAATACAGCCAAAGGTAGCGTGGCTTCCAGGCACTGATATGTCGGGTTTACACACACTGAAGTAGACACATCTGAAACTTCCTGCGTAAATTTTCACTGTATTCCTGTAGAGCCACTTTGGGATATTTGCCCAGACACAGGCTTTCTCTCTGTCACCCTTTCCCAAAGCTTCTGATTTTTTGAGCGTTCAAGGCTGGTGTACTTCTCTTTAGTGTGCTAGTTAAGGCAGACACACCTGGGTTTACAGAACTTTTAAATACTGTAGTCCCCAAATCTGGGCAGTAAAGAGAACAAGTACATAATGTTCAGCAACAAAAGAGGAAAGAGAATTTCTCTTCCTTGGTTTTCTCACCATCTGTAGATTTTTCAAGGTTAAGTCAGTTTTGGGGGGGATGTAACATTACTTTCCTGAATATTTTGTTCAAATCTTGGAGTTTCAACTGACCTAAGTGATTTTTTTATTCACCTTGGCTGCTCCAACATTCACAAACAGTCTCTTCCACAAAAGCAGATCCTCATTTTCATTTCCTTGCCGAAAATTTCTTTCCCTCTGTGTCCTTCCTCTTGGCATTTAGGTGGGTTTTTTTCCTTGGTGTTGTCATACAGGGATCTCTAACCTTGAAGTTCCAATCCTTGATGACAAACTCACCTTTTGCTAGTGAAGAACACTGTGGTCCCTAAATGCTTCTCCCTGTGTGAGTGTATCAAGGTTTAACAATCTTCTGCTGTTCCTGGTCAGGGACTTAAATGACACAGGTCTGCCATCACATGCTGGATCTCAGTTACAGGAATGCTATGAATACTCATAATAAAGCAAATTCAGAAATTCACTGAATCAGAATTCACAAATCAGACCTATGCTGCCTAAATTGTCTTGTCACCTTCAGGGCAGTAGATAGAAATATTTATCTTGGATCCTTATAATTGAGAAAATTAAGGAAAAAAAAAAATAAAGGAAATACCAGGGAAAGTATATAAGTTATTTACAAAAATGAATGTTTTCTATAAAGAATTGTTATTGTATCAGAATCCCTCCAAGAGAATTCTTCCCTTTACCTTTTTTGAAGCATGAGAAACACTGGAGAAGTCTTCTCCAGGACTCGTAATATCCAAAGTGAGACATGACTCACTACCACAGAGACAGGGGAGGGTATGTTTAATATTCCTTTCTGAGATAGCTTCCCTTTGTAGTCCTAACAAAACAGGGTAGGAGCTCAGTCACACTCCCTCCAGTGTGCCTCTTGAGATTTTTCTTCCATTTACAGTCTAAGATTTATAAGACTGTTTTCTAACTGGAAATCATGAAAAAGGAGAAAAAAAACTTTCACCAGTGGAAACATGCTCATAATTCATGAATGTGTTACTTGTCTTTGGTTTTATAGCCATGCTCATGCTCTTTTCTTTTTCAGGAACAAGCGTGTATCGGAGATGACAGATGCAAAACAAACTGACAGCCACTCTGCAACTCTGTGCTGCTTTCACAGTCCCAAATTCAGACAAGTTCAGACCAGAAGTAGAGGTAGTGAACACATGGACAAGCACTCTAAGGGTCTCAATGCAGCAAAAAATATAAAGCAGTGTCTTTTATTGCTGTTATTTTGGTCTGAGAGATGAACTAGAGGCCGCTGGCAAACCATAGCCAGATTTTCTAGAGAATGTGTGTGGCAATACTCTAGTATAAATCCTACCAAAATGCATGATATAGGTATTCTCCCTTTTGACCAAGGAGCAGTGAATAAAAATAGGGGTGTCATTTGCATCTGTATGTAGAGTGCTGAAATCAATACAAAAATCCTGAGTTCAGAGTTGGTTGTCACAGTTTCAAGATCTCTGAAAAGGAAGAGGCGGTAGAAAACAGGGGAAGGGAAAAAGAGCATGAAAAGAATAACAACCAAAAAAATGTCTGGCAACCGAAAATGAAGCCAGACAAACTCAAATTGCAAAGTAAACAGGTTTTAACCATCATGGTGATTCAGCAGGGGAATGTCCTACCAAAGGCGGCCGTGTGAGGTCCATCTTTTATGTCCTTGATTGAAGACAGCCTGCCTTTCTACAAGAGGCACGTCTGCCCCATAGAAACTGCGCCTCAGCCAAGCACAAGCTAATGGGCTCAGCAGGACAGAAAGCAAACCAGTAAAGTTTGCAGAGGTAGGATAGACTGAGCAGACTCCCTGACCTAAACCACTTTGTACTTCTGCATTTAAAAGTTAATAGAAACCACGACCTCCAGCTGGGGAAAAAAAAAAAATAAAAATCACAGTTGCCCGTGGCTGTCAGTCATTGTTGGCAAACAGGGTAGATTTCCCTGAACAGAAATTCCACTCCCTTCTGATTTCATCCAAGAGTTTTCCTGCTCTGGAAGAATAATGTCTATCTTATTTGAATGAGTTTTTGCCACTTAGATCAATATATTTTGGTTGGGATAGGTAGAGAAGAGTCTTTGGATCTTAAGGCAGAAAAAAAAAATTCAAATAAAAAGAAGTAGTTCTTTTGATTCATGGGAACCAAGTAGGAA
This sequence comes from Charadrius vociferus, assembly GCF_000708025.1. Classification (NCBI taxonomy): domain Eukaryota; kingdom Metazoa; phylum Chordata; class Aves; order Charadriiformes; family Charadriidae; genus Charadrius; species Charadrius vociferus. Next base: position 1,504,101 of record NW_009649619.1, read on the forward strand.
AGTTGGTCTTGCAAAACCGAGGACCAGAGACTGCAATAACTGTGTATTTTTCAAGAGCATTTGGCAGGTTAGCGGGTGCTGAATAGTGATGACAAAATGTTCAACAAACCAAAAATATTCCATCTGTCCACTAAAAAATGGGATTCTGTGAAGCAAGACAAATGACAGGAAATACAGAATTCTTCCCCTCCTCAAGACATTTCGGCACTAGTATCTCAACCCACCCACTTAACTAGTATTAAAAATCATTGAACCCGGCCTTTGAAACCACCTACTTCTACCCCAAGCCTCAGGAGAGCAGAGGTGAGCAGGGAGGGCAGGACATCACAAGGGCTGTTCCCAGGAGACACGGCAAAAAGCTGGGCTGACTTCTCCTCCACCAGCCCTCCATCCCCATGGGGATCTCAGCACAGTAGGCAATACTGCTGCAGGGCTTCTTCAGTCTCTGGAGGCAGAGGAGTTTTAGTTGCGAAGAAACTCAAGCTGTTTGGGGAAGACTGGCTGTGTGGGCTCTGCTGGGCTTTTCCTTCCACCGCTCCTCTCCCCACCTCCCCGGGCTTGCTCAGATGGGAGGCTCTGCAGAGGGACGGTGTACAACAAGAGAGAAAATGGGCTGTTTACTCAACAGTACCGCTTCATGGCTGCTTTTGACAGCAACACTTGCAAAGGCTGTGAAAAATTCCCTTTGGTCAATTAATCTGGGACATCCTTGAAGAAAAGTTGGGTAAAACAGACCTTTTTGAGATGCCTGTCACCTCTAAACCTGTGAGCTCCTGATGTGTCAGAGCTGGGGACAAGCATTAGCGGTCTTTGGGCAGATCATACAAGAAATGCTTAGTCTTTGAACTGTTTGTCCTGCTAGATTATTTTACCAGGAAAATGTTTCACAAGCCTGGTTTGAGTAAAATCAGTAATTTTCTTTGGAGTACGTTGTCTTTGGAGCACATGGTATCCCTTCAAGGAGAAGGGTGGAGGACAGCAGTCCCTGGTTCTGGGATGATTCTGTCTTTTTTTTTCCCAGGTAGACTTTACCCCTCTTGTTCTCTCATCTTTCAAACCCTTCAGCTGCTCCGATGGCAGACACACAGACGTCTTTCAACTTTATCCTTACTCTGCCTCTCCTTGTATGTGTATTTGGGTAAGTGTTTAGGCTATTTCAAAGTAAGGCTGATGAGGATTGTCTTCACTGAGCAATGCAGGAGAGCACTGTCTCCTATCATCACATTTACATAGGTCATTAGAAATACATACAAATTTTGCATTGTCTGATTACTATTACCGTAAATCTAATTAGAAAATTATATTATAGAAACAGAACAAAAGGAAACAATCTCCCCTGGTTTGATTTCACATCTCCGCTTGTGGTTCTGCTTTACTGGTAGTAGTTTTAAGCGCACACATGCAAGGGCACAGCCAGTGTGCTATATATTGCGATGCCCTTCTAAAACCTCCCTTGCCGCTAGCCTTGATCCCATCTCATACTACTTCTCAGCAAAGACAGTTCCAATTTATAACCATTTCCAACCATTTCAAACTGACACTTCTAATTCATCTCACTGTAGTTACCAAGGGCTTAGCAGAGAGATAAAGAAAAAGGAAGAACAGAAAAAGAACAGGAAAAAAAGAAGTCCTCTGCAGTCTCAGAAATATCAGGCTCCTGTGACCATTTTGAGCTGTCTAAACCCAACAAGCACTAATGGCATTTCTTGTATTTACAGGTAAATTGATTTCCTTTCTCCCAGGAAAGGAAAGAAAATATAAGTCTGAAGATTCATATTTTGCAGTATTTGAGACTGTATTTGATTGATTGCAGTAACCAGGTTCCAAATCATTTACAGTGACAGCAGAGGGGACCTAACCAGGGAAGGCAAAGTCACAGTGACTGCTGGTGTCCAAGTGTGATGACGAAACGGATCAGCTGTTTCCTGACACAAAATACTACATGGCTGCACATAACTACAGCACAGTGGGTAGCTCACTTGAAAAGACAGGTTCAGGCACCAAGGCTTTGAAAGATGTATGGAAATGTTAAAATCAAGTGACTTTAAGGTAATGATTTTCAGGATAAAATTGTAACTGCCCAAACAATTGACCCCATCCGTCTGGCAGACACTCTTTTTCCTCAGGGAGGAACGCCAAACCTCCACTGAGTCATTTCCACCCTGCTTTGGCCCGTGAAACCTCGTGCCCAGGTAGGACATCGCTCTTCCAGGTGCTGCATCATCCCTCAGGAGGGTGTGATGATATCAGCTTTTATGTCACATCAGCCAGAGCTCTGCAGGTAGCAAGAGCTGCTTCTAAATCACTGCGGGGTTGCTCTTTTTTTTTTTGGTGTTGTTTTGTTTTGTTTTGGAACTCAGAAAGGAGTGCCAAAAAAGGAAGCTGTGGGGGAAAACTTCTCAGCCCCTCTCTGAACAGAAATTAAAGGGAGGTTTCACAAATGACAAGTCACTGGAACATAATTCTATGATGCTGCCAATTATTTGTTCGCATTGTGAACCACTCAGAAAAATACCCTGAGATGCTCCATGCAGACAAAACCAGAATTTTAGCTGGCATAAATGCATTACTCTCAATGCAACAATGCCACTTTTATTTCCTTACAAAACATAATATATTTTTAAGGAGAGATTATAGTTTAAGCAGGGTACTTTTCCCTAATATCTGCAGAGAGGTGTCTCTTTTGGGATAAGATCTTTTTCATAAATGGGGCAGGCATTCTTAGCAGGCAGCAACAAAGAAAAGCGTTTTTATTAGCAGCAGGAACCACATGAACAGCTTTGACCTCAATTTAGGATTTAGCTTATCATTTCACACAGAGGCTTGCATCAAGAATTTGACACTGGTGCCCTTTTCTAATTTGTAAAGCAAACTAAAAGGAAAATAATGGAGTACGGATAAGTGCTGTTCATGAACCACTGAGCAGGCTGTATTCCATTCTGCCCAAATTACTCCACAATCAGTCAGAAATCTCACGACAGACTAGGTTGTCTTTTTGTTGTTTTTATTCCTCTAGGAAAAAAGAAAAAAAAAAAAGGGCAAATTAAACCGGCGGGCCTGTCTGTCCCTATCCTGCTGGCGAT
>NW_009649619.1:1507197-1519695 GCF_000708025.1 Charadrius vociferus
CTTGCGCTCATCGCTGCGTCTGCGGAGGGAAGCGCTGCCGGGGCGAGGGGGGAATATTCGCCCGCGAACGTTAGAGCCGCGGTCGTGTGATTGCAGAGCAACCTAAGGTTAGGTCTTAAGCGCGGTAAAGCCCTGGCAGCTTTGCTCCAATTGGCTCCATGACATTCCCCGCTCGGCCGTGATCCTAATGGCTTGAGACTGGCTGAATTCTTCTAACCCCAGCAATTAGTTCTTTCATTTTCTAGAACTCCACTCACTTGAAGTGTTATTTTTTGCGCACGGAGGGCGCGTTGGGGCTGGGGCTTAACCAAGCCGAATGCACTCGCTATGTGAATCGTCTTTCAGGCAAAGCCACAATGCCCTACACCCGTCTGTGCTGACTCAGCCGGATTCTTGTCCCTGACAGCAACAAAAAAAAGATTCACAAATTTCATTAGATTTTCCCGAGCAAAAGACCAAGAGCTGTGTAAGAGCAAAACCATACAAATGATCTGACCAGATACGTGGTATTGACATCTCAGCGAGGGCGAATTTTAGTCTTTCTCTTCTCTAGCTGAAGGGTGGCACAAGGCAAGCCCAAACTGTACTGTTTGTGTTTCTCCCCCGCAGCAATGACACCACCTGTTTACACACTAATATCCCATTCCTGTGTGCCAGAGCAGCCTCGCAAATTAAAACTCCTTTCTAGTCACGTTTACATGAGCACCCCTTCCCCAGTCCTGTGCTCTCCTGGTGGCAACTGCTGAAAGAAGGATGACTTTTCTAAACAAAGACATACTACATTGCTCAAAGTAATATATATATATATTATGGGAACTGCTGAGTGGCTTTTCCTCACATTACTGAGAAGCACGTATTTCCTCCATACATTTCATAACGCCAGGCGTATGGCCCCAATCCATCGAGTTATGGAAGGGTTTGCTGTGTATGATTTTATGGAGCACAGCAGGACTAAGGGCTTCTCAGGAGCTCTGCTTTCAGCCTGTGTTAGCCTGCTGGGAGGGAAGAGCAAAGGGTGCTCAATACGTCTCTTTGAATCAATTTAGGGATATACAGAAAACACATGCAAACACACAAACTGCCATCCATTTACATGGTTTTGGAGCATCCTGGGGGAAGAGGAAGCACAAGGAGAGAGGTTTAGGCTCCAATTGTCATTGGGGAAAGCTGCATATAGGACAGGAGGAGAAAGTGCAGAGGAAAAAAAAACAAAGCAGGGCAGGGTGCAGGCCTAGAGAGGAGAGGAATGTAGATATAAATGAGTGAAAGGAGAAAATATATGGTCTTGCTGTCTCCTGGCTGTGTCTGCCTCTCAGTCTGGTGTCCAGCTCCACCAGTCTACTTGGTGCTCCACAGCCTTGCAAGTCCCAGGCTTCTGTCGTGCTGCCCTGGCATGACATGACTGGAAAAGCGTGTGCAACATGCCATTCACGCTCTGGACATGCCAGCCTCATGTCACCAAGCGTCGGTGTAAGCCTCCAGCTTCACCAGTGAAGCTCAGCTCTCTCTGAGCTCAAGTGTGATTTGACTGCTGATTTTTCGAGAGAGTTACCCTCTCCTTGATCTTCTTGTGATACGTAACGTTTTGGAAATGATGTTGTCTGTGGCAACTCATCATAAAGACTACTTCTGAAGGGTACCTTGGGGCACTGGGATAATACAGCTGTACTGCCCACAGACCTGACCAAACAGAGATGGCATCACTGTCAACTTGAGCAACAGCTTAAAGTACCTTTGGAAGCCAAAGCAGTGCACTTCAAATTAAATAACGTGTGGTTAGATCTAGCCCTTGTCCTTGACTCAACATTAGTATTAGGAAGTTTTGCTTTGGAAACACCTCCCAAGCAATAGGTGAGTGTGACAGGAGGATGGGGAATCTTTTGCAGGGAACCCTTAGCTTGCAGACATCAGCAACCTGGTGTTCAGAAACAGAGAAGACAAGATTGGAGGGTGGCAGAAACTAGCCGAGTTCAAAATCCCTTCTTCCTAATTTAGTATGTAAGCAGCATGCAGGTGAAGGCATAAAATCGATGTGGTTTTCCCAGCGACAGCCTGCCAGATCCATGCCCTGAGCACAGCTGAGGCAGCCTGTGCAACGCGAATCGGGGATGACAGGGAAAGGCCGAGTCCTTCACCAGCCGGGCAGGTCTCATGATGGCTAGTACGTACATCGCGTGGTGCCACGGGGCTGTGACAAGAGGCTGTGGCTGAAGTGATACTTTAGCCATATGTCTCCCATCCCCGGTGGTAGCTGCAATACCATTCGCATTTCCAGGCCCTTTCACAGCCCCTCTCCAGGATTAGTTTAAACACACTCAGCAAAGGTAACTCATTCAGCAGCTAGGAGAAGAGGAGGATCGGAACATGCTTCCAGCCGTTTTCGTATTTCTGTGAAATGACCCTCTTTATCTGATTTTTCTTGATCCATCATTTTCCTGCTATCCTCTCTGCCAACAAGCTCTGATAGGCAGGACTAAGTCTTGCTGCAGAAAAAAAAAGGTAAAAACCATGGCTGAGCAAGTTTGGCCTGAAATGGTAAAATCAATAGATAAATTAATTCATTGAAAGCAATGTAAGACTGTGCTTAACAAATTGCTCATTCCTGATGTCAGAAGGACTACCCGTGCCTGTGCTTTCACCTCCATCTGCCAGCCCGGCTGACCAAAGAGGTGATGTTCCTGTTGCGGTAGCTCTTTCCCATCGTTGCCTCCGCAAACTTAATCTTCATTTTGCAGCAGGTAGGAGTTAATTTCACAATTGGGCAAGACAGTGTAAACGACAGAGATGGGTTTCTACTATCTGAGCTGGGAACAGAGGAACAGGGAGTGGGATGTGTCTCAGCACCTCGTCTACAGCCCATAGCCAGGATTGGGAAATTCGGTGGGGAGAAAGCCATATGCCCTCAGCCCACCTGCGGCATTAAGTCAAGGGGACATGTCTTGTAAGTGGCAGAATCAGGCACCTCCAGAGGATTACTTGGTTTACCTATGGGGAGACTTACTTCCAAACTGGGCACCTAAATTGAAAGCTCACACTTGGCATGAATAACCCTCCTGATTACCGTCAGATTTTGTCAGAAACGAAAGATACTAAGAAATGTGAGGATTTTTAAAATAATTTTTAATAGGAAAATTTAAAAAAAAAAAAAACAACCCAACTTTGAAAACAAAATACACAGCTCTGGAATGATGTTGTGAAGTGATAGAAAAGCTGCCATTTCTAGACAAAATATATCCTTTTTGTGTGTGTGTGTGTGGATGTACACAATGTTTTGATTTGTCTTATTTTGACGTGACAATAGATAACCAAATTTCCCAAGAGAAATTCTGTTGGAAAAAACACAGCAACATGCTGGCAGAATGGAGAATTTCTAGCCAATTATCCATGTTAAATAGGTTAAATATCTTCCTCGCTTCTTCCTATGCAATCCCACTGTTGGATCTCTGGTGCAGTTACAAATAACTGTTGTTCTTTAATTCTTTGTGCCCGTTACAAGAAAACAAAAATGCTAAGACAATGTTTGTTGGGGCAGTTCAGGACCATATAAGTAGGAGTGATTCTTCCTAGAGGGCACTTCTCGTTCAACTTTGACCTTGATAGGCTACAGAAATACCTGAGTAATATCTTTTCTGGCTCAGCACATTTTAAAAAAACCTTCAGTTGTGCTTTCTTTTAAAAATCTGCATTAGCTATAAAAACCTTACTGGATGGCCTAGTTTCCAGTGGACTTATAAAAAAACAAAATGTGCCTTGGGCAGAATGACCTTATTCATTGCGTCCTTATTCCCTGCAGCTCTTCCTCATGCTTTTTACTGCTGTGATGTGTTGGATCGTGTTTTGCATCAGTCCATGGATAAACTGAAGAACTGGATGTGGAAGCAGGAGCCATGTGGGAGACAAGACCTTTCCGAGACAGAAGCTCCCATCAGCGGGTGCATGGTCTTTCCCACCCATCCAACTTCATCTGTTTGACTTTCTCACCAACTTGAGCAGACACAGCAGCGTGAGCGTGTGCCCTGGGAGCAACAGTCTCCCTAGAGATGCAGGTTCTGCCTGTGTCTTCTCCTTCCTAGGTGACTATTTCTAATCATTATGCAAATATATGAAGGGTGGACATCAACATCATCAGCTGTAAATGAAAATGTAGATCACTAGCTATTAGAGATGGGAAAGGTGAGAAGACAGGAGCTGCCCCCCTCCATCTCAGGACTCCGCCAAAGAGGAGCATCCAGCCAACACAACCCCCTCTCTCGCATGCCAAGGGCTTTTGTCCATGGGGACTCAAACACTGGTGGAAAAATAGATGGACCATTGAGCTACAGAGCTTTTGTAAGGTGCCTGGCTTTCACTCCCTCCCGTTGGAGCTGCTTCACTTTCTATAGGCGATTAAATATTCATTGAGCCAGAGAGAGAAAAGCAAGAGATTGATTCTATTGCCCAGTTGTTCGGGTGCTCACCTGGGATACGAGAGATGCAGGGTCAAGTCCTTGCTCTGAAGATGATTTAATTATTTATACAAAGTGGAACAGCTCCAGCAAGAAGGACATACGTGCCGGCGAGCCTGATGGCCCTCCCCTGCACTGCACAAAACCTCTTCCCTTTTAATCAGTGGGGTGACTTGATGCAGGTTTTCTCCTTGCCAAGTTAATGTTTCCTGTTTGCGTGTTGATTTGTTAGCTTCTCGTTCTTGCTCCCTGAGCCAGGGCGAGCTTGGGTGCCGTGCTGCTCAGCAGGATTTATGGTTGAGGGTCCTCATGGAGGGAGGCACAGCCCCTTGCCCACCAGCAACTCATTTTTCATGAGGGTCAAGGATTAGTCTTGTTACTAAGCCGTGTACCCACTTCACTCCCTGGTATCTCATCTCTCTACGCAGCGGAGGAAGCCCTGGCAGCTGCAGCAAGGGCCAGGCTCTGAGGGGCAGCAGGGAACACAAATTTCCATGGGAATTTCCAGGGCTGACAGGGTCTGCTGTGAACGGAGTGGCAGGGAAAATCAGGAACTTCCCTTATAATAAGGAAGCCCGTAAAATTTTCTCATCCTGTTGGTTTCTCCCAAAGCGCTTGTATGTGGATTGTTTATTTTACTAGCCTAATGACGGTGTTGCTCCTGTTATTTTTTTCTGCCAGCTGACACCATTATCTAAAATTAATTGAGACTGAGAACTAATGTTTTCCCTTGCAAGGGCTGATGGGAATGGCCTGTGCTTTGTTTTCCTCAATACATGAACAATCTTCATTTCACAGCTCTCACAAACCTTAAAAATGTCTGAATTAAACAGTGATTAAGCAGCCTAGCCTCTTTTACAGAAAGGCTGTTTAAGCACCTGGCTACTAACACAGCTGGTTTTCCATGGGGCATTTAAATTGACTGGGCCACCTTCAGCCCACCAGGCTGTTACCATTGCTGGTCTGCAGCGAATGTCATTAGGTAGCACAGCGCGAACAAAACAAAGATATCAGTATGGTGTTTACATTTACACACACAGTTGTGACAGTGATGTGAGCTCATCCATTTCCTCATTTTACACGGTTTGTTCTGCTGCTGCCAATTTTTTCAGTACTCACAAACAAAGGAGAAGTTTGTCGTAAGGAACTGAGCACAATAAAATACTGTAGAAATTACTCTACTTTACAAGACTTATTTTTTAAAAAAATAAAGCCAAACAAAACAAGATTTTAAAAAATAGCTATTATAAAAGAAAATATGCAGTGCTTACATTTGCTATCAAAATCTGATTCTGTTGATTTTGACTAATGGCTTACGCACTCAACAGAGATGGCATTGTTTACTTTCTTACCCAAGTTTACATTTATCATTACTGCTAAGTTTTGTGTTAGCACACGCTGTTTTAAATTAAATGAGTATCCAAATACTGGTTTGAAGTCGCTAATGGCACCATATGTACCGCATTAGCTTGCATACTATTTAAAGAAAAAGTCTTAATTGTACTACCATTGCCTGAGGATATTTTTGTGGTAAGCAATTAAGATTCATTTTCCTGTTCATGTAGAAAATCACTTCATGAAAACACTGGAATATAATAACTTTTGTCCAATTCTTAATGCATTTTTGCTTTGATCATTTAGATTAAGTGAAAAAAGAACTATCATTCAAAATCTGAGTATCTCGATAAGTGTTTAATGGTTACTTCTAACTGAATAGTTCCTCCCCTATCCATAAAACAAAGCATGTAACAAAATTTAAACATTTACTTTTAAACTTCACTAGCGAGTCTGTTTGTCCTCTGGTTTCACTACTAAGCAGTCCACAAGAGGCAACAGAAACCCAAAAGTTGGCTGAAGGATTTAGCATCAGAAAAAAATAATGAACGACCCTGTAAGTGCACCTAATATTTGGGAAATACTGGAGGCAAGAGCCCTTGCTTTTAGCAGGGAGGTGAATTGCAGGCTGCCACTGCAGTGCATCGCATCTGTGCCACCAGCTCAACCACCCGCACCCGGTCTCCCTTTCATGGAGGTCAAACCTCACAGCTGCTGCACGAAGCTGTGGGACCGGCGGGATGCAGAAAAGGGTCCTTGTTCCTCACCAGGGCTGAACCCATCCCTGGGTGTGCAATGGCAGAGGAGGAAGGGGCTGGGAGCCACTCCGCCAGTCCCACACTTTGACATTGTTTCGCAGTGATTTGTTCTTCATGACAGGGTCAAGCTGCTGTGAAAAGGTTAAACAAACGGACTTTGTAAGCTCCTTTTAGGGGAAAGCTGGTCAGAAGGCCCCTTTAATCACCAATCCCCTTTAGCCCTGGGAAAAGGCATCGGCCAAACTCACTTGTGCCGCTGCGGGGAGCCGGGGTGAGGGTGGGGTGGAGGCTCCCTGCCCTCCTGAAGCTGTCTTTGGCTGGAAATAAAGAAATCCTGCAAGGGAAGGTGTTTATCTGGAAGTGCTGGTGTGCTTCCCCCTGAACCGAGGTGCTGCTGGAGAAGGAGGAGCAGGAGGACATTCCTCTGGGGCCAGTGTGTAGCCCAGCGTCCCTAATGCTGTCTGCACCCATCCTGTCAGGAGGGTAATGAGGGGAAAGTTCCCAGACAAAAATGAAAAGCACCTCGATCTTCAGCAGGCGCTCAGAGGAGGCTTGTCATAGCAGCCTCCACCTTCCCTCCACCACGGCTGCAGGTCTGGTGCTCTGCTGGGAGAGGAGCCCTCATGGGTTAATCCCTGCAGACAGGAGGCTTTTAGTTCAGCTTCTCATGCCCCATTTTAAGGTGTGACCATCTGCTGGATACCCAGTGCACTACTCATCTGAACTGCACCTTCTTGGAGACGCCCTAGGGCAGGGATGGTTCCTCCTGCCGTGTTATTCACAGGGTGGCTTAATAAATAGTACTGGCTCTGCTCCCCTTCCACTGAGAGTGGCAGCAGCTAAGGGACAGACATGGACCGGACAGACGGTGAAGGTGGCAGGAGATGGCAGTGAGTCTCCTTGGCAAAAAGCAGTGTATGGAAAGGGTGAGAGGACGCACGGTGAGAGCTGAACTGGGCAACAAAGGTCACAGACACTGCTCCCTCTGTCCTCAGAGCTCCCCTGCCCTTCACAGCTGAGTAATTTGTTAACTTGGGCCCTCACCTCCTTCCTGCTCATCCCCAATAAGCATCCTCCTTTCCCACCCTCCACCCCCAAGCCTTAGCTGTGAATTTCCCAACATCCACATGTAGACATGGGGTTTCATTCCAGGAGCAATGTTTGCAGGAAAGCCCCGGGGTGCTATGCCAATTCCAGCCATGCCAGGACCATGTCTCTGCCTGTTTCCTTCCTTAGATCCTTACATCCCTCACCTTATTCTCCTCAGATGCTTTCTTCTCACCACAAGCTACCTTGGTAGTGATTTTCCACAGTGATACCAAACCTATTTGGTTCCTGCTTTCTAACTTGCTACTGTTTCATCCTCCTCTCCTTGCTACATCCACCCTCCTAATTTTCTTTCTCCTCTCTCCACCTCACTGTCCACCCATTCCACCACCTTCTGCCTCACTTACACTCTCCCTCTTAACTTTGTAGCCAACTACGAAATAAAAGTGTTCCTCCTCTTTATTGCCATGCCCCATCAGAGATGCCATAATTGCTTGTACGAGCACTCTTCATCTGTTCCAGTGCAACATAAAACAAATCAATTCAGACAAACGATAAAACTGATTTCTCCCAGTTGCCATGAAAGGGACTGGCTGTTACAGAGTTCCAGCAATACGACCAGCCAAGAACCGTCACTTGTCGGTTGTTCCAGACAGATCCTGAAGTACATGAGTGTGCAAGATGGGTGTCAGTGAGAGTCTCCTGACCATGCTGCCAGGCAGCAGGGGCTTTTCTTTCCCCTCTGAATCGAGATTTTCTAGATCTTCCTACTTTTCTGAAAATTCTGAAAATTACAGCAGGCAGGTTAGTAACTGGAGAACAGCTTCAGAGGATTTGTTCATGAGGAATTTCCTTAACTCCACTCAAACTTTGCCTAAAACATATTTTGCCCCTATGTCATCTATCACATCATTTTCATTTGTACGTGCAATAAGTGTCATCCATGATCAAAATTTAGAAAGACAGTACAGTGCTTCCTACTTTGAGATCTTCTCCAAGTAGTCTTCTTGATGACTGAAATAAAAATGCAGGTCTTCTTCCTATCAGCAGGTCAATTTTGTATCCTTTCTGCATTACTGAGGCTGTTTCTCAGGCAATAACTTCAGTATCCAAGATCTGGATTAGGATTATTCAAACAAAACAGTGAAGGAAAGAATGAAAAGGTTAATACTTCCATTTAGTAACACAGATGTGAATTCAATAGCCTAACCACCTTTCTGAGCCCCTCTGATCTCTGACTGTCATCCAGCTCACGCTGAAATAGCCATCGTATTTCACAAAGCTGGAATGGATTTGGTAAGAGGCCAATCTTGCAATGCTTCTTCAAAACATACCAAAATGGACATGGTAGCGACTGCCATCTAAGGACCTGGTACTGAGCTACTGAAGTCAGCAGCGGCTCTGCCAGCGATTTGGGTGTGAATTAAAAGCCTGAATTCCAGATGAATCAATGTATTTCTACCAGCAGAGTCAGTCTTCAGCTGAATTTAATCTCCGTCCTGCATCAGCTGTCAGCCAGCTGAACAGTCGCCTTGCCTGTGGGGATGATAGCTCTGTGGCAATGAAGCACTGAAAGACAATTCAAGAAACCATCCAGGCCACTCTCTCACCATCCCTCCCCCTTCGTGGAAGTTAAGTAAATCACTAGATAATCTCTTACAGATATTTCTTCTAACCTACATTTCTGTGGCACAAGTCCTGGCATTTTTATCAAACCCTTTTCTTGGATACCAGCAAGATACAGACTGTTTCTAATACTTATCCTGGTTTTCTTTGCTGTGTATTTAATTGATTTCTCATTCTTCTTCAGTTGGTCACAAGTGACCACCAGCAACCTTGTAGCAACATTTTACATATAGAAAATGGTTATCCCCGACTCTTTTTTTTTTTTTTTCCAGTTTAAACAAAGCCACATCCTTCACCCCTCATGTTTTCCAGATTTCCTTTATCCCATAGACTCTTTCCTGTTGATCAGTATGAGGGCAGCCAAGCTTCCCAATTCTGCAAGCAGCATGCCAAAATGCCATTAGGCTGGGAGCCGCGAGGCACGTACCCTGGAAAGATGAGCAGGGAGGGAACCAGTGCTCTGGAAACGAGTTGCAGTGCAAAAGGATGTGGTTCCTGTGAAAAGCGGTTCCTATGAAAATCTGGAGTTCCTACACAAATCTGAAAATCTTGGGTGGCTATTCCCTGGAGAGACTCAGTGAGTGTGATCACACCACAGCTCAAGACAGCTTGTTTTCTCTATATTGGGAATTTGGATTATTCAGTAGCTCCCAGACAAGTAAAGACTGATGTGATATGGCCCAGGGAGGAAAGATGCACTTGGACTGTTCAAGAGCAAGAGTATGGCTATCCCCACTTAAAGCATCTGGGTATCAAATCTCTTAAAAGAAAGAGAAAAGTTTATTAAAAGAAAGACAAAGTATTTCTTGGCCAGACATAAAGTTGCCACACACATATACATTTTTATCCAGATGAGTGATACAAATGTTTTTGCACTAAGCTTAATTTTCTCTTCCCCATCAAAAAGACACAGATACCGCAAACATGCAGTTCTACTAGTGGGGCATGGAATCAGTCCTGTATGTTATACATAATTAGGTATAGGATCAGATCTGAATTAACTCAGCTTGATGTTCAAACCTAGACCCTGAAAACATGTGGTTTGTGTCTTGGAGTACCAAAGTCTGGGCAATGAGTTCAGTCTTCTCTAATTTTTTCATGTGTTCTTAACACTAATTGCTTGTAGGTCTGCCTTTCCAAAAACATGACCATAAAGAGCAAATTTGCAAAGTTAATTCCAGCATTTCCTCACTCTGGTGAACTTTGTAGGTAAGATTTCACACTGATATTAATGAGTTCCCAAGCAACCAAAATTGATTTCAGAAAGTAATAAAATTTGGGCTTAAATGCCTTACAGAACTGGAAAAGCTCCAAAATCCAAAACCTCAGAGACATTCAGAGCATGAACAGATTTGCATCTTTCCAATACCAAGGTCCATTAGCAACATATCACATTGCCAGGAGACAGCCAGAGGTTACAGCCTACCCGAAAAGTGACCTTTGGTTTGTAACTCACAAAGTTGTGCAAGCGCAGACAATGTTAATCTTTGGCAATAGTGATATTCCAGATTTAGCACAGAAGCATCAGGTTAGCATCTCTGTTGCTACAGAAGTTATTGTTAGGTGTTTGTTTTCTATGGGGCAGGGAATTCTGTTAGCAATATACTGATATGACTTCTGAGACCCCTGACAGCTTAAATGCCAACTCAGAATAATACCTTGCAGACTCTAGAAGGCCCTCCGAGAAAGGCAAAAGACAAAACTCACCTTCTAGAATTGAAGGATGTGGTGTATCCTTTACCCATTTTATTTAAATCTGCCTATTTAATAATATTGCCAATGTGACAATACTACAGGGCAGAACAGAGTTCAGAAACAGCCCCCAGCATTTTCTGGGTAAGAAGAAAACAAAAACCCAGAGGAACGATGTGAAGGGCAGTGAGAGCTGGGAAAATCAGCATAAAAAAACAAAACATGGGGTAGTAACAAACAGGTTTGGCTGCAGAACAGCTCTGCAGAGCCCCGGTGGTGAGGAAAAGAGGATGAAGGTGTAGGTGCAGAATTGAGAGGAGAAAATCTGCTGCAAACTGTATGTGCAGAAAGTCAGCTGCCATTGGCATTTCATGGGGAGTTCTGTGTCCATGCTCAGACGCTTTTTTTCACGGCTCACAGGAAGCAGGCTACATCGCTGTGGGTTTTTTCCCAGAGAAAAATATTTGTTCTGCTATTGATTTTCATTAAAAAAAAAAGAAGAAGGTAGAAGTTTCCTATGTGGATCCGAGCAAGGCTCCAGAGCAAGGAAAGGACTGAGGACGTGCACACTAGAGAAACATCAAAACTTATTTTAAAAGACCTTTGCCTCTGTAAAGTCGAACTTGGAAAATACTGGGGAACACCAGGACTCAGGAGCTTCCTGCATGACACGTGTGTAGCTGGGGATTCATCTTTCATCCTGGATAGTCACCTATTTTTTTGTGTGTTACTTTAAGACCAGACCCTGTTTGGTCCAGTCCCAGGGAGTGCTAGCCAAAGAAAGTAATACAAGAGCTTTATTTGAATGAAACCAAATACTCTGGAAATGATTTTTTTTTTCTTTTCCATTTTCCAAACAGCCAATAAAGACAGCAACACCTCTAAAAATAAATAAATTAAAAAAAAATAAAAGGAACAAAAAGACAAAAAAATCGTCCTGCTTTGGGATAAAGCCAAAGGAGGGAAGAGACAGCTTCCTAAAGTAAAATTATTGGGAAGATCCTCCTTCGGGAGGGCTCTGTGAGAGTCCCCTCGCCCTGTATCGTGCTCTGCTCTGCGTTCGCCTTCCAAATTCACAGGATTATCATGACGTTATTGGGGGGCGAAGAGAAACGATCGAATAAACAACCCCCGGCTGGTCGGGACTCGATTATTCTTCAGCCAGAAGCCGCGACTCGGGTACCGCACCGCGGCTGGGACGTGGGGCCCCGCTGGGAATAGTGTCCCCGGAGGGGCACTGAACGAATTCATCTCCCAGATGGGCAGACAAGCTACTTTTGAGGGGGGCAGGAATTTACTCCCCTGTCTACCAGCCCCGCCGCCTCCCCGCTGAAGACCCTGACTGCTCCGGGCTGCGCTGGTCCCGCTTTGCCAACGGGACTGCCCGGGTGCTGCTTGCCCCGGCTCCGCGCTCGGAGGGTGATGAGGACGCCGAAGACGTCGGGAGGGATACAAGTGCCTCATTAATTATTTCCAAAGGAGGTAGTGACATCCAGGGTTCCATGGCCGACAGGGTCTGACAAAACGAAATGAACTTGAAAAATCTGTTTTCCTCTAAAAATAAAATAAAATAAAATAAAATAAAATAAAATAAA
>NW_009649619.1:1520045-1534389 GCF_000708025.1 Charadrius vociferus
CGGGTTGGGAGCTGGGCTGAGCATCAGCCTGCAGTCATGGGGTCGTGGGGGGCTCTGCGTTCCCCCTCTCCCCCCGGCCGACCCCTCCTGCGTGCCTCGGTGCTTTCCCACCCTTCCCCTCCCTTCCCGGCCGGTACCGCAGCCTCTTCCGTCTCCTTAAATTAACCCACAAAGGAGATCTCTCGCCCAGAAGTAGGGCACAGGAAAGTTTGGGGAGGGGGAGCCGGAAGATTTTTGTCTTTGACTGCAAGACATTAAAAAAAAAACAAAACCCACCTTCATTATGAACAGCCCAGTTCCTATCCGGGGCGGGGGACCGTCTTGCTGCCCCGCTTTGCCACCGGCATCCATCCCTACGCGCATCCCTTTCTCCCCAACCTCGCACCCCGGGGCCAACGGGGAGAGACACGGCGGTGCCGCCCGGCCCGGCCCTGCGCCGCCTTCCCCGGGGCAGCTCGCCCACCCTCGGCCCTCTCCGCGCCCCGGGGCTCTCCGCCGCAGAGGTACTTCTCCATCTCATCCCTACCCACCCCACCCCCCCCACCGGGGAAAAGCAGCACCCCTGGCCCGGGCTCCGTGCCCCCCATCCCTGCTCAGGTCCTCCGGGGGCGGCTCTGCGGGCAGGAGGAGGCAGAGCAGTCGTGAGGAATAACCACTTTTCCTTGAGAGAAATGCAATTTCTGAAGACCTACACCTCTGGATTTTATTTTTTTTTTCTCCAGCTAACACGACCCGGAGCGGGGGCACCCAGGACGTCCTGTCTCCCTCGGACGCCGGGACCCTCGGACAGGCCTGCCCCCGTAGCGTTTGCTCGCCCTTTCCTTTGGTGATCGTTTCACTCAGTGGCTGTCTCCAACTAATGCATGCGTTAAAATGCACGCTGAAGGTTAACCATAATTTTGATGAGAACCCTTCGATGAAATTATCTTCTTGCTGTAAAATTATAGGTACTCAAAATTGGCAAATCCGGCAGTTTTAATGTTGAAGAATTTTTCTTCCCCAAATAAAGACTAACGAAGAGCCCAAGCGTCACCATGTTGTTGGTCTATGCAATGATGCAAAGACAGGAGAACGTGTGCTTTCCTATCAGTGTTGCAAGATACAGTCCCCACAGTTGAAGGGATCCCGCGAATTCGGAGGAAACTTGGTGGAGGAGGCAATGCTGGATGGGGAGACTTTCCCTAAAGTGAAATATAGTCCTCCTCTTTGCAACGAGAGGGCAGGAAAGAAGAACTGCATCTTTTCTCCATTTATTACCTGGCAAACAAAGGGCAGAAACAGTGATTGTGTTTCTTAGAGGCTAAACATCCCCATGAAGAACTTCAAGTCGGTTTACAGCTCGCCTTGCACAGAGACCATGAGTGGGTGACAAAAGGGACAGGGCTCTGCCCTGTCTTTGCTTCCCCTCCCAATACTTCCAGAAAACTGCATAATAACTGAACTGCTGTGTGTGCGGGTCTTTGCTCTTGATTTGTCTATCGTCTATATAAAAAAAAAAAAAAAAAATTGAGGAATAACAAACAATCCAAATGACATTTCGTTAGGGAAAATAACAGAATAACAGTAGGTGTTATGATGACATTAAAAAGTGTACTGAGTATTTCTCGTTGCATTTTCCTGTGATTTTAGCGCTCACCAAGCCCAGGTTTATATCTGGTTTACATATGAAACAAAGGCAACTGCTAGAGCGTACTAATTCATGTATTCCTTTTGGCTTCGCTGCATTTTGCTTGTGTTAAAAACATATATTCAGGTCAAGCAGATCATGAAATATAATTGATCTAGAAATCTCTTTGTTTCTCTCAAGCTTAAAAAACACAGACTTGAAATGCACTGGCTGAACCTAGTAATGAAAATAGACTAAGTCTTTCTGCCGGGGAGATTAAAAAAAGATCAACTAAACAATAAATATTTGAAACAAACAGTATAGTATAATGAACCAGCTACAATGGTGAAACAGATTAAGGAAAGATTTGATCATATACAGGCACAGAGAGTGCAACTGGAGGAGGTTGGTTGTCGCATTTTCAGTTAATAGCCTGATTTGACAAGTGTGAAGACTTAAAGATAGTGCCTAGGGGAAAAACAGGAAGAGAACTGCAATTTCAGCAGGCGAAAAAAAGCATTCCCGATGTGAGGAATGGCTGGGTCCCCGCTAGGTAATTGATAGGTTTTAAAATGTGCCTGAAGATGGTGCTGTTTAGATGGCAGAAGTAAGGTCTCGGACAGCTGCAGTAAAATACTATATTACGAAAAAAAAACTTTCTCACTCAATGTTGTGTAACAGCAGATTGCTCCGGCTCGCATTCCCAAACCTAAACAGCAGAGATGCCTTGAGAAAAGGCTTAAAAAGCAACTTATTTTTGGAATAATTTCACTATGATAAACCAATTTCTGGTAAGGTGAGTTTTCAATCCCCGACGCCTATCAGCAGATCTCACCCTCCCACTCCAGCCTGGCTGCAGTCCTTCTGCTCACCCTCCTGACGTCCCACCCTGAGTACAGCCTTTATAAACTCGCATCTGTGCACCGAGCGCCCTAAGGAAAAGAGAAGTCGAAGGGAAATACTCACAGCTGATTTTTTTATTCAACAGATGGTGAAGGAATTTAAAGTGGAATTTCCCACTACATACAAGCTTTAATGTTATTAAGCTTGATTTTAATGTGAATGCAAAGTGATCTGCTATAGTTTATGACAGTCAGTTCTACTCTCTTGGCCAGACTGGGAACCAGATTTTCTTCTGATGGTTTTAATAAGGTAATTTTTAAAAGGGCATCAGGAACTGGACTAGTAGGTTCAAAAAGAAACGCACTGGCATATGTAAAACACTTCCCTGCAATTAGCAGTAAATAATCTGAGGGGAAAGCTAGCTTTCTGGCAAAATACAGTTCTTGCAGAATTCATGTTTTCCCCTAAATTGCACAATGCTTTTTAACACCATATGCCAATCTGGGAATCTCAAGCATAGTAATTAGCTTTGAGTTTTTTGGAACACTTCATAAGGCCTGGATTAATCCCAACTGTATTATCTGGTGTCAGTTACTGTAAGTTGGAGACGCAGCACAGCGAGTTACCAGCCAGGGAATTGTGCAACAATGACCATATACCGTATGCTCTTTTGTGCCTTCCCTGTATATATACTCTACCTATAACTTGTGCTAGATCCAATTAAGGGGAAAGCCACGTTTGCTCCTGGTACAAAGCAAAGCACGCTGCATTTTGCATAAAGCGGATGTCGCCCAAATGGTAGGCTTTAAGTCAACCCCCTGCTGAGCCATTGTACTGAAATACATGTTGGGTTTTAGAACTTTAAATATACTTCCTCCCGAGAAAAATATTGTCCCAGCACTACCTAATGACCAGCCATACGACCTTAACAGCTTGTAGGGTCACAGTCTTGAATGGAAGTACAACCTTGGCATGGATTAAGGCATAGGAAGACCTTCCCATAGCCTGTTGCCACCTCCTGTGCACTGTACACCACTGTAACAGCTTTGGCTTTGCCTCTCCCATGGAAGTCCCTGCTCCCCTGCTCTGTGTTGCCCTGTGCGAAGAGGTCCTCAGAGCTGGGTCAGCAGTCTACATTCGTCTTGTAGTGAGGTCTCCACTTTAGAGGAATCAAGAGCACCTGAGAGGTTTGCATAGGAGCCCACCAGTGCAGCTCATCATCTTCTGGTAATTTCATGATCTTTCTTACTTTTGCAGCAGAACCAAGTTCAAGGTGGCCTTCTAAGTGTCACTAGAGGGATGTTAAATAGACAGCTAATGCAACTGAATTGTTCCATGGTGATTGTTTGCTTTCCTGATCCATAGCAGGAGCATGAGCCCTCACCCCAGGGAGCTTCTGGCCACAGGGCTTACATCCAGCAGGCAGAATCAAATCCAGAGTGAATAGTTGCCTATGATTTGATGAATCACTTTGCTTTCTAGTGTGTCGTCTGAAAAAAAGTACAGACTTTAATGATCACATTTGTCTCATTGTCTTTGCAGGTGGGAATTGGTTGCCAAAGCAGCATGTCTAGCATCGTTTGAGCCATATAGCACTAAAAGGTCCTGCTCTGGCACCGTGTGAGTCTCCCAGAGGTCCCGGGTCAGACTTGAAGTCCTGTGCAAGGAAGTCCTGTTTTTGGAAATGTCAAATGGCACTAAGTAGCTACATCTAAGCAACCTAACTATGTTCTGGACATGTGTACCTCAACCAGTCACCATGGACTCTCCTCACAGTCAGGGGAAGGTATAAGGCACTTTTAGGGCACAGTGCATCTGATAAATGTGTCCTGTGGATGAGACAGACAGTGTGGTAGGTTCATATGTTTCTGTGCAGTTTAGGGTGTCTCGGCTATCTGTAAAGAGCTAAATTATACATTATTTCCACTCCAAATAACCCAAGTGTTATTTTTCTGCTTTATGTAGTAATAAAAATGGAAGTGATGCTGGCAGACCCAGAAGATCTGTGTTTCTCATTCTCCAAAGGCCTCACAGATTCTGGTTGGGAGGGAGAAAATAGCTTTGCCAAAGAAGTCATGAGAATGCTTCCCGAGAATGTGATGATGTTTCCAAGGCATTAAAATGGGGAAAAAAAAGAAAAACCTAATGAGGAACACAAACTGATTCTAGAAGAACCTTACCTGGGTTGTCCATATAGAGCAGCTTGTTCTGTGTTGCGGTGGAGTTTCTGTTTTAGTCCCAGGGCTAAGTACCCAGTAAGAGCAAGTCCCATATCAGAAAGATGGTGATCTGAATTAAGGCAACAGTAAAAGAGGGAAACATACAAGGCTCAGTTTTCAGACAGTGGTGGAAGAAGGCAAGCTAATTATTTATTAGTCCAAGGTCAGAGGTTGTCTCAGCTCAGGCCAGAACTTGAACACAGAATTCCTCTGTGCTGGTCTGATTTTCCTAGCCAAGTGACTTGTCTTCTTCTTTGTAGGCACACATGGGTTTGGCAACGTACCATGTAGAATTTTTTCACCTAGATGTGAAATTTGGGTGAGGTTTTATAGAAATTTCTGTAGGATTGTTTTGGGTCTTTTTTTTTTTTTAATTTTCTTTCTTTTTTAATAAACAGCAAGACTGTGTGGCTCATGAAGAAATCAACACTTGGAAACACTGCTTTTTGAGTTCAGTTATTAACTGCTAAATCATTTTTAAACCAGGTCTGCTTCCTATTTTTTCCATTTCCAAATATAAAATATGTCACTGTTTTGTCTTGTGTGTTAAGATGTTAGATCAATATCTGAATAATTAAATGCAGCAGGACAATGAACAGTTTAATTAGCCTTGAGGTTTTCGGAGTATTAGCTATTAAAACTAAATAGGGAAATTGGCTTGCTCTGAATCCTTTTATTTATAAATTGCAGCTTGGCAAAAGTGCAGATCTAAGTTTATTATGCATTTGGATTGTGCAATACAGAACTGCTAGGAAAAATCTTAATCCATCTAGACCACAGCAATCATTTTTGTTTGAGATCGATTACATGCACTACGCTCTCGCAACATCTGCCAACATCCCGATGGGTTCTGAAGTACCAGAGCAGTTTTGGAGCCGTTTAACACCACGGATCTCACCCGTGTCTCGCTTTGACTAAACTTTCAGTGAGGCAAATGGGAAAAACGCAACCCTCGGTGCGGATCAAGCACTTTACGGAGGTCTGTGCTTGATCCGGGGAGGGATATGGCCTCGTGGTGGCACTGTGATAAGGCCGATTTGGTTTTCGGTTACACTAACTCAGCGAGGTAGTTTTCTACCCTGGTATTTAAGCAATTAAAACACATCTACACGTCGTATCTATGGGCGAGGGTTAACGAATATGTTCTTCTATGTCATCTTATTTCCACTTACGTTTTGCTTGCATTAATATTTTAATTTTCTTCCATGCAAGTAAGACACACCTTTTGAAAGCAGATTAAAACACCCTGAAAGAGCAATCCAGTACAAGCAGAAACTAAAGGGGAGGGGAAGAAAAAAAAAAAAAAGAAAAAGAGATTGATTTTAATCTCTTTCAAAATAAGTGCAGAGTCATCAGACACTTTTTTTTTGTTGACTTTGTTTACACAGGGAAAAGATGCAAAATGCTAGCAAAAATATTTTCCTGTGTTTTGCTTCACAGGTGTACTGTTTCATACCAAGGAAGTCTGGCTAAATGTGCACCTGGGAAAAACATCAGGTAAGACTGCAGAATAGGAATAAGTCATGTCCAGAACAAAGACCATGTGGCCTATGGTCAAAGATCACCGTCTTGAAATAGGTCAGATGCAGACACTTACTTACTCAGAAAAATCCTAACTCAGCGAAAGGCACAGATTTGGATTATTTTCCTCAAATATCATCCAGATCCAAACTACTCTTGCTAAGTGGAAGCCATATATAATAATTTCCCCAGATTTAGACTGTGAAAGACTGTCTTAGGATGTTTATACTTCTTTTCTTAAACCTGTTGATTATGGTAGA
The DNA here is from genome assembly GCF_000708025.1 of Charadrius vociferus. Lineage (NCBI taxonomy): Eukaryota > Metazoa > Chordata > Aves > Charadriiformes > Charadriidae > Charadrius > Charadrius vociferus. The sequence goes on from NW_009649619.1 coordinate 1,526,495, forward strand.
ATTTTAAATAGCCTGTGTCTACAGACTTAATCTCTGATTATGTACAGATAATTCCTTTAGGATTTATTAGTGTTTGCAAAATTGGTAGTAGTAACTTATTCTGGAATATTAATCTGAATTTAAATTGTAACTAAAGAATCTATAGGTCCTCATTGGGTGTAAACAAGGCTCCCCAAACTCTCTAAATAACACTAAGGGTCACTTGGGATCAGCAAGATCCAAGTACTACCTAAATCCCGATTAATCCTTCCCATGCCTCATGCGAACTATAGATTTGGTTTTTATGGAAAGAAGTTCAGATTTCCCAGAGTCAGGTTTCTGAAGGATAATCCACGCTTAAACTTGTACTTTGTAAGGCTAAGATAGCTTTTTTTGAGCTAAATCTCAGTGGATTTCAGATTTTTTTAAACTGGCCCTAGTAGATATATCCAAAGGGCAAACCTGTATGTGGGAACACTTGGAGTATCAGCACAGGACAGACAGTAACAACCCAACATCAGACAAAAAGATGCTTGCTGTTTCTGACTTCGAATCAAAGTCTCTTCTTAATCCACTGTTGATCCCAAAGGTGCCTACAAGACTTCACTGACCACTACAAAGTCCAAAGAAACATTTCATTGTCCATTGTCCCTTTATTTATTACCACCAATTTCTGAATAGAACACGATGTTAAGATACACATAACCAGACATAGTTAATTCAGAATAATATAATTGTTGTGCTTAATAAAACAATTAAAATCATGCTGGAAATGAAGATTTCCAGATGAATCAATTGTTTTTTATCCCTGTGGACTAAAATAACAACAAATCTAAGCAAACACTGTGTTTTTTTATCCTCAGCTGAACTTGACTTTGACTTCACTGTTCCATATAATAATTTGGTCACGATCACACAAAACTTGCCATTTTATGTAAGGGAATGGCTGCCATGCTTCTTTGTATGGCATAGTTTTGAGGCTATATGTATACATATTTTAAGAATAAGCAAAAGATGGAGTGATGAGTCAGGTCCTTAGTCCACTTCTGCTGTTCTTCACGCTAAAAGGCACAAATGGAGGAAGGAGAAATGATTATTCCAGCTAGACAAGCTACAAGCAGCCATAAAACAAAGAAATAGAGGTAGGCTTCATTTCAAGCAGCTACAAGTTAGGTGTTTGGTTTGATGTTGTCTTCTTCGGTGACCTTTGATGGCACTTGCAGTAGCATTCATCACTGCCAGGTAGGGGTGCATGGAGAGGAGATAGGTCACCCTCTGCAGGTGCCCCACTTGCCCCCGCCCTGCACAGAAAAAGCCAAGATAAACCTATCAGACTAGACATCTGACTTCTGGCTGACTCCTGCCCCAAGTGAGGATCATGGCGTGCTGGAAACATGTGCTTGCTGCTGCGGACAACCACCTTGTTAAACGCACGCGTCCTCCATCCTGCCTGAACCCTGTGGAGACCTGGCGGTGTTCGGGCCTTTGGTCTAACAACCAAAAAGTACCGATAAGATCTCGCTCAGTCTGAATATCCTGATTGTCAAACCTTCAGGAGACACGTGAAGGCAAAGGCTATGCTCAGCGTCCCAGAGAGCAATTGCAAGCAGATGCTGGGCATGTTTCTCTCTAGCTAAATGTAAGAGGACAGCTTCTTAGGCTTGACCAAACCTGGATGACCTATTGGGACTGTCGAGGGGATTGAAACCGCTTCACCCTAAGCAAGGAGCAAGGCAGGGTCAGGCGAGCTCTGCAAAAGGTGGAGACGGAGCACATAAAGTTTCAGCAGCTCCAAGATATACGACAGAGCGTGTTACCTGCTGACAGCTCCGGAGTGGAGGGATGCAAAAAGACCCCGAGTTCCTGCTGCAGAGGGGTGCCAAAAGCCCGGAGTGCTGGCGTGGTTCCAGCTACTTCCCCTCTGTTTTTTTCCCTGCCGAGCTGTGCAGACAGTGAGACAGTAGATGAGAATGAGGGAAAGCCTTCTTAGCTCATCTGGTTTACCTCTTTGACAATGTAGGCACATTCCCTCCATTTTCTGCATGGGGACAGTCAGCTCTGTGAGGAAGCACCATTTCAGATCACCTGGAATAAGCTTCTGAGATGTTCTTCTCATTCACCTCAACAGCACAGGCGGTGTGAAGGAGAAAAGTAGATATTTGCACAAAAATGGCTCTGGGATGCCAGGGATGTGAGAGCCAAACCCCCAACCCCAACTCACCAAATGTTATTCTCCTTTACTGCACGGCAGCCCCGTTCAAGTACAAGCCTTGTTTGCTTATTTATTAAGTACATATGTTTTATGGAGTCTCTGATCTGCAGAAAACATTCCAGCTTTTGGACCCAAGGGCAAAATCCTTCTTTCCAATTTGCACAGCCGATCTATATGCCGATATTTTGCTCTTCCTAAGGGATTTCCGTGCACTGAGGGAAGGAGAAATATCAGAGCTCAATTCTACCAGGTGTATCTGAAAGGAAAAGCCTGCTTTGTTGCCGTCCTCATTGCCCCTGTCAGCAAAAGGAGAAATGCAAGAAGTAAAAAGCAATAGAAAAGATGATGGCAAATATTGCTAATATTTAATAAACTGCCTGTTTTGAACTAACCCTGGTGGCTTTTTGCAATAAGATGACAGTTCCATCAGCATTAGTAGGACTTCATAGCTCAACGAAGGAATGGAGATATTTGTCTCACACTCAACTTATGCATTTTCTGTGAGAAAGAGCAACATTTTGGAAAAGGCTTCCTTTCCAGTCTTTAGATGTGTGTGATCTTGGATCACCCCTCTAGTTTCTCTTCCTTTTTTTTTTTCACCAAGTGTAGTCATTTCCAATAAGGTTCATGAAGGGTTTCTGCTTTTGAAGGTCCCAAATGGCTTAAATCACTCCAAGCACAAATGCACTCTCTATTGTGGAAACTGAAACCTGCCACACCATAAGGTGATCCGTATATTAGAACCAGATATCCCTTCACATCTGCATTTCCAAGCAGCAATGCGGTATGTTTTGAGTTAGCCTACTTTTAGAGAGTCGCTCATCAGATAGAGATATAGCTATAAATACTGCTAAAGGGCTGGTGTTTGCCAGGCTCTTGCAAGGGTGCTGGCGAGGGAGAGGGGGATATGTAGGCAAGAGATACTCTCCTTCGCAAACCACACGGTATCTACCCAAACTACCGTTAACCGCACACCACGATGAGGATGACAGGGCACCTTTTCTTCCTACTATCTGAGGAAAACACTGTCACTTGCCGGATGAATGACAGCGTTTTGGATGCTTCAGACTGGCCTGAAGCTGCCCCTATCCTCTAGTCCTAAGAGCAAGTGGCATGACATGGCTTGGGTCCACAGACTACGTGCTCTCCCACTCCAATACAGAGTGGTCTGGTACCTACCAGGAGCAGTGCATGAACTTTATTATCTTATAAATGCCCTGACATGGTCTGAAAGAGGATTGATGAGCCGAAATCTGCCAGGGAGTAAGATTACAGTGAAGGCTACGGGCAGGCATTTGCCTAAGCCTGTGCCATAATCCTTTTTAGCTTGCCCATACACACTCAGCCAAGAAGGCCAAGTCATATGAAGTGTTTGAGCAAGACAAGGGAAGACCAAGTCATCTGTTACTCAGAGTGGAGAGAGAGAAGTTCCCATCTCCCACTGAGTGTCTTCCCCTTATAAAACCGCATCTTCTCTACAGGGCTGCCCTTCACCCATCTGCAACATGGTGTGTATTGTCACGAAACGGAAAGAAAGCCTCCCCGAGACCAGACATGGAAAGTGATTCCTCTGACAATATATGGAAAGTATTGGTTAGATATGCTTTGTCTTTAAGAAGAGCATAGGATGAAAGCATTAGGTGTAGATGTCTCCACTTGGTTTGATTAATCCCCCCAAGTAGATGTGGGAGGAGAATTCTGCATGAGAGGAGGAGACAAAAGGGGCACGGGTACCTTTCCTAATTAGATGGTAGGACGTACCCCCGTGACACACAGTGAGGGTACACCTTCAGCTCTTCTTGCCCATCTCTCTAGTACTCTCTGCATTTAAATCAAGACTTTAGCTTCCTCTGGGTAAGACACGAGTTTACAAAGTGTGATATGGAAATTTTCCTGCAGCAAGTCCACTTATCGCTCCAATTTCAGATAACTGCAGTGTAGATTTTATTATTCATAGCCAGAGGCCTGTGTAAATTTCTGTGTTGACTTCTCATGTCCTCGCAAGGGCAGAATATGGGCCGTGGTGTTCAGGTTTCATGAGGAATTACTGTGGGAACCGGCTCACGCCGTCCTAACACAACTCCAGGAGTTTGTTAAGTCGAAGGGGAATCTTATGAGAAGGAGCTGATACGGTTGGGGTTCCTGCTGTGCCCCACTGAGATCTCGGGGAAGATAGCCCATCTCAGTAAACAGAGCTCTACCAGTGAGTTCACTCAGTGTTTGACCCAGCCTTCCTACCGCTTCAGGGTTTTCTAGGACTAATCAGACTTGATAACAAAATAATTCAGAACAAGAAAGTGAATGCATTTGGGGTTTGCATGGCTTTACATTAGGATCTGAGTTCATTACAATATTAATTTTGACTAGGTTCAGTCCTTTCTAAAGGCATTTCAACACTACTTTCATGCTATGTGAAAATGTAATTTTTGTATGCCATAATAAACATATTTGTATGTATGTAACTGTATATATCTCCAGATACGTATCTCCACATATGCTGGAGCATTGCAAAACCATTTATAATACATTACAGAACCATTTGAAAATTACATTCATCCCCAGATTTTAATGACTCACATAAACTCTAACTACTCATTGATTTCTACAAAGATTGTTTCTGAACTGGCTCAAAATTCATCGTTTTACATTTGTATATATATCATAGGTCATGGAGATTTTGGGGAGGGCAATCTGTATGCCTTGCTCAGATATGATTTGCAAAAGCCTAATTTTCACATGACAATGAAAAATATTTTCCTTGATCAAATGGCAGTTTTAAAGTTCAATACGTTGTCCTCATTTATGATAAATTAATTGCAAGTCAGCGGAAAGGAAATGCTTTCTCTTTTCTGTCTGTGCAGAGCTCACTTACAGCTTACAAATATAGGTGATTTTTTACATAATAAAGCTCCATGTAGCTTTTACAAGTTTTCTTCAACCTTTCCCTTAGAATACACACAGTTTGAATCATTTTACTATCAAAGTGCAAAGGCTAGTATAACTTTTACCCCAATGTTAATGTTATTTCAGGGCTAACTTTGATCCATGCATCAATTTTCCTTCTACACAACTGTAAAAATACAAAGGATGTTTTGTACTGTAAGTTCTTAATACTTTCTTTGATTGAATTTGGCTCTGTCCTGGAATTAATCTAAAACTCCTGAGTCAATCAGATTTAAGAAGGTATGAGTTTTTACTAAATTCACTAAGCTCCAACTGTTTTTGAAGTTTGATCTAAGAATCCAATGTATCAACACATGGGGAAGTTCATTACAATCCTTGACAATGGTTTACTGCTCCACTAAAATCAGTCGAGATTGGATGAGGGAAGGAGAACAGCATTTTAATGAAATTTTACTTCAGAATCCTCAAGTTCTGGCAGAAAATCTTTAGATTCAAACTGTAGGTAAATACAAACTAGAGATAAAAGTCTACCGTGTTAAGTAAAAAATAGTTTGATTTTCTTATCTTGCATAACACAAAAATCAAATGTTAAATGTTATTTCAAAACTTAATCAGTTATATTCTGTTGTGGCAGTGCAATTTTTTTTTTTCCTAGGTCTTTTTTTTGGGGCAGAATCAAGAGTTGTGTGCAGTGTTTGTTGTCAGGAAACCTTCATTTTCTGAGGGAAAATAACTCCAAAAGTCTTATGGATAATAGGGTAATGTTCAATAGCTCTGAAAAGTCACTTTATTTTACTGTGCCTCTGTATTTTCCGACTTGATTGTTAACAGAGCAAAATATCCATGGTTAGATCTGGTAAGGATCTCTTTCCATAATGCTCTTTTGTCTGTGTAACAATAATAAAAGCTTTATTGGCACCTATTTCACATGACCTCCATAATTCTCCTGTGGCTGCCCCTAACCAGTACCAATAAAACCATGCATTCTCTCATTGTACATACAAAAAAAAAAAAAAAAAAAAAGTGATGTTAAAATCGTGTAAGGAAATCAACGCCAAAGACCTTTCTGGAAAAGTCACTTTAAAACGGGACTGTATTATAAATATAGCTTATATATACCTATATAATAGCTCATTTCAGCAGGGACTACCTTTTTTTAAAGATACCATATCATTTGCTGATGATTCATTTTCTCCCTATCTCCAGTCAGACAATTAATAAATATTTCTGAAAGGGCCCTGGAATTTTAACACATGGGAATAGATATTCCCCCAAACCATTCTCGAAGTGTTTTCTTCGTTAATATATTCACGTACCCAAAGATATTCCGCAGTTTGCTATTTATCATGGGTTAAAACACCCCTCGCTTAGCAAGGAAAGAGCACTTAAGCGATGCGATTCATGCTCCAAATTGCATGACAACTATAACCAGTAATAAATAGGCATCGCGGACAGTCAGGACATACTACGGGCTGGACGTTTCCATCCAAAGCACTTAGTGGCTATCTGTGAATAATGAATACATTCATGGGAATCAGCATGAGCTGTGCAGCGTCCTTGAAAGGGGAAAAGTTCTCTGCCAGTATCACCGATGGTGAAGAATTCAGTAGGGTTGGGTTTATAGAGATAATTCACTGAAAAAAAAACCCAAACCCAACCACCCTTAATTATAATTTTCTCTCTTTCCTTAACTTAGGGGATCCCTCAGAATTTAATGCAAATTCAGAAAGGAATTACACAAAGTGTTGTTGCAGTTAAGTGCTGTCTAACCCCCATTTGAAGGATTTTAGGGTTTTCTACCTGCAGGGAAAAAAAAAAAAAAAAAAGAGGTTCCCGCTGCCGTGTTGTCCTTGTCCTTTGTGGGTTCCCTTCTGGAAAGGCCACCCAAAATGGGGTATCCCACAGGATCTTCACCCGGGGGAGGCGGGGGGGAGGCTGACTGGGACACACTTCTCAAACACCCCCTCCGCTTGTCCCAGCAAGGCCCAGCGGGACGGGACCGCCCTCCCCGGGGTCCTGCTCCGCATCTGCGACTCTTTGAGGGGCACGGAGCCGGAGCTCAGACCTGGCGAACTCCATGCAGGGGTGAGAGATGTCCCGGCGGGAGAGGTTTGAGCGGCTCCCCCGGGAGCTGAGCGGACCGTCTCCCCCCAGCACTCACCAGGAGGAGAAGGAGGAGGAGGAAGATGTTACACAGAGCTTTAGAGGTGGTGCAACCATAGAGGTGGTGCGACCATCTTCTGGTTGATCTTTTTTTTTATGTTTTTTCAAAGTAGGTATCCAAACCTTGCCACCACCGCCCCTGCTCCTCTAAAGGAGCGTCGGACCCGTAAAACGCTGCTTCCGAGGATTTTGGCGGGGTTTTTTTTTGTGTTTTGGTGGCTCCCGACAATTTACTGAAGATGCGAATACGGTCTTTATTTGTATTATTTTTATAGTTAAACCGAATCTGGCTGAAAAACTATTTTTATTTATAAGTGTATAAATATATATATATATACCAGAGGCAGATGTTGGCCAAGAATTTCCTTACCCCCAGCGCTGCCGTCTGATCTGTTAGGAGGGTGACAGGAACTGAGCGATGTGTTCAGCGTGGAGAAGGGGAGAGATGATTCCCCTCCCTAGAAAGCCACCTCTGCCCGCAGCGCTGAGGGCTGAGAGCCTCCTGCAAAGATCCGGGCTCCAAACCTACGGCGGGCCCTTAAAAGCAGAGAGAGGAGCAGAGGTTAGGTAGCGAGCGCTTAAAGCCTGTCTTTCATTTCATTTCTATTTTACGACACATCGAGGCAGTGCTGGGGGG
>NW_009649619.1:1534568-1537108 GCF_000708025.1 Charadrius vociferus
TCCGTGCCGGCCGGCCGTGCTTTCCCCCCACGTCCAGCAAACTCTGCCAAAGGCTCAGGAGCCGTCGGAGGTGGTGACCGTGATCTCACGGGCATCCCACGCCGGGGGTGGGCACGGACTGGGAGCCAGGACGGGAGCGCTCAACAGGAGAGATCCCACCGGCAGGGACGGCGGGGCCGCAGCCGTCCCGCACCTCCCCGAGCTGTCCCGCATCTGGAGGTCTCCCAAGCCTCGGAGAAAAACACCTACCTGGGAAAGAAACAGAGACAGACATCGACAAAATAAGGGGCCCGCCACCTATAGTCTAAATCTGGTCCCAAAGCCACCTCTACCGAAAAGACGGGGAAATCCGTTCTGGTCCGGAGGCAGGCAGGACGGCGCTGCCCGGGGAAAACCTCTCCGCTCAGCTGCCTGCAAAAAATAAAGGTTTTCAGTACTGACAAGAGATGGCTGTGGGAGAGAAGGCTGGGGGGGCACGACCCTCGCCCGACGGGGGGGTTTAACCCGGGGTGGCAGCAACGCCCTCGGCACAAGAAGACACCCCCCTGCCTCGCCTTATCCCGGAGTAAGGGACACGGAAAGGCGTAAGGGCAGGGGCCCGGGATGTCTTTCTGACATTAAACTATGAAAATGTAATCCCTGGGTGCTTTTTCTGCTCCCTACACGGAGCCCTGCTGGGGGCCGCAGGGAGACACCCCGTAAACACACGCCCTTTTTCGCCTCCTCTTCATAATAGGCACGAAGAGTATTACGCACAAAGTGTTAGTAATCATGTCACTATAGCAATGGGAAAGGTACATAAACATAACTACAAAATTTAAAAGTACCCCATACACACGGACGTGTATGTACAAGCGTTGTAACTGCAGGTATAGAATTGTGTTCATCTTCAACTTGTGTTTCGGGAATATGTCTGAGTACGCATGACTTTTCACAAACACGTTTCAGCATTATTGCCCACCAGACAGTTGCGTTAAAGAAATATGGAGGGGAAAAAAGGCAAGAGCACATTTACTCTTATTAGTTTTATTACACTATTTCTAACTGGAAAGCAAATAATATTACATAAGTTGCATGACCACACTGTAGGAACACTTTATAAAATACGGGTACGTGCATATCGTTTGCACATTTTTTATAAAACGTGTAGAAGTAACCAAGGTCCTCCCTTTTCTCTTTATTCCGGAAAGCACATATAAATTTTCCGAGTCTGCCAGTCAAACAGAGCTGGCTGTTTATGGATGCTTCAGACTTATCAGTCAAACTCGTATTTCCTATCCAGCAGCGCGCACCAAGACGCGCAGAGCAGAGAAGCGATGTTTGTTAACATCACTCCAGTGCAACAAGTGCCGAATGCCCTTTCGCCCGGTTTACAGTTCGCCAGACTGCTCTCGGGCTCTGCCCAGGTAAGACAGAAAGCCAAGCGCGTCCCTATGTGTTCCTGCTTTTCCAGAGCTCTGGCTGTTTGCATCTTTCTGCAGTCTTTGGAAGTAGAATTACTCATTTTTCCTTCTTTCTTTCCCCTTTCTTTCTTACCTTTTTTTTTTTTTTTCCTTTCCTGAAATAGGCCCTGACCTCAAAGGCCCCCCCGGCCACCTAAAGGTCCCCACGGCCACCTCGGGAAAGGGAGAGGGACCGCTCGGTGCCGGGGAGGCCGCTCCGCACCCGGCTGCGCCCCGGCCCCCCCCGCCTCTCCCGCCGGGCAGCAATCGGTGCCCCCGCTCAAAAGCGGGGGGGAAGAGGGGAGGGAGGCGGGGGTGGGGAAAGGGGTGCCTGTCCAGGGGTAGCGTAAAGGGGAACGAGTAGGAATATCCCGGCAGAGGAGGCAGAGCAGAGCAGGAGGAGAGAGCTGACCCGCAGGTGAACATCGCAAGGGCATCTGTGTACTCACCCAAACTTCCATGTGTCTCCGACGTGCGCGCTGCATGGACTCGTCCCTCTACGACCCTGTCCCTCCTGGTCCCACGGAAAAAGGCAGCGGATCCATAACTCCCCCGCCCCGGCGCCCTGCAGCGAGGAGGACTTCTGTGGGGTCCGTGTCCCGAGGCGGAAGGATCCAGGAGGCTCAGGAAAAGGGAGGCGGAGGGTAGCTTTATGGCTTTCCATGAAGTGCACTTACAGTAGGAATAATAATTAAAAAGCCGGGCTGTGGAGCGGCACCGCCAGGAGCCGGGGGCTGCCTGACGGGGAGTCGTAGGCATCCCGTCTTGGGTGCGCGGGGGCTGGCTAAACACACTATATAGACATAATATGCATATGTAAATAAATATGCCTATATTTGTATATGAATATTTATATATAGGAAAAGGTTTAAACGTCACCAACCAGGCCTCGGGAGACCCTGTAGACGAGGGGTCCCTCCCGTGTCGCGCATCCTGCCCTCCACCGCGGCCGCAGCCACTGCCTGCTCACGGGGGGCAGATGTTCCCCCAGCCGCCAACCCCCCCTCCATTCCCCGGTTCAAGTGCCCCAGCCCGGGGGGCTCCGGGCGTGGGGGGCAACCTCACCGCTCGGCCGGCGGCGGTGGCTGCCGGGCCCGC
>NW_009649619.1:1539229-1540430 GCF_000708025.1 Charadrius vociferus
CTGGCACGGCGGGGACCCCGCTGGAAAGGGCGCTGGAGGAAAAGCTTGGGTTCAGGGGCAGAAATTAACATCTGAAAAAGTTTACGGGCTGCAATCAGTGGTTATTTTTATCCTGACAGAAAAAAATACCGTCCCTCGGCGCATCTCTTTGATTCTATACGAGCCTGTAGGGCTCGCGCGGTTGCTCAATAAGGAAAAGAGGCGTGATTTGTAATCCAAAGAGTTTCTTTTTACAGTGATGGGTTTATTAATATTTTTAATTCCTCTCGAAAGTACATCTAGAAACAGAAAACGACTCCCGTAACTACTGCCTTGTTTTTCTCGCTTTTTTTTGTTCCTTTTCCTTATTTTCTTCTGTTCTATAAAGAGTAGGAAATATTTTTTCCCCCCTTTAAAATTACAAATGGAAAGCACAATGTTGGAAACTCCACGGAGACATGCTGGGAGGCAATGTCCCGATATTAGAATAGCTGACTCGGTCCATTTGATTTATTAAGTTCAGGATAACGTGAAGAGAAAATAGCTCTTTCTTACCTCCTCTTACATACACACACGCACTGCTATACTTACCTGCTTTACAAACACCGATATACTTACATATGTACTTGTAAGTATATATGTATACGTATGTGTGCAAATATATTTGTGTATACATATGTCTATAAATGTGTACATGTGTATGTATAAATATGAGTACAAGTGTATTCATACGTGTACATCCATATATGAAAAAGTACATATATTTCTATGCATATGTACGCGTGTGTATACATATACATGTACACCGGCATGTGTACTAAACATATATCTAAAAGTATATTTATGTTATATACGTATACATGTGTGCGTTTGGGTATGTGCGTAGATCGAGATGTATGTACACACATGCACACATCTATCTAAGTATGTACGTTGATGAGTATACATATATATACATGAAGTATAATTCATGCGCTTCTGTGTAAGTATGCCTGCGCGTGTGTGTATATCCTCACAAACGTTTGGGAGTTTATCCCAAGGGACCGAGCAGCGGTAGGAACCCGTGCCCGGGCTGCTGCCCGGTCGGGCGGCCCCGGCGCCCTGCCCTGCCCTCGCTCGCTCCGCAGCCGCCTCCTTTCCCCTCCCGGTGAGCGGGCAGAGGGGCAGGCGCTCCCTCCGGGTCAGCGGGCGGCTGGACGATGCGCCTCGGGTCCCCCCCTCT
>NW_009649619.1:1541615-1545701 GCF_000708025.1 Charadrius vociferus
ATTGTTACTCTCATTTTCATACGATCGATACCCAAGCATGTGCTGATCCCCCCTGGTCCTTCTTAATGCTGGCTTTTTGATTTGAAACAACTTGAAGGCAAATTGTTGGGATGAATTCGCCCCGCTAAAGTCCGAGCTGTGAGGATTTGATTTCTTTGTTTTCATTTTATTTCCCCGACAAACTATTAGCTAAAATACACGGTGTTTTATATATACATATATATATAAAATTCGACATACTGTGTTTTACCAGTGGGTTTGCCACTTATTTCGGTCTCCTGAGGAGGCTGAGGAAAAACGCACCTCGGCTTGTTCGTCTCCTACGGGATCGGTTTGTGTAATCGATTAATAGTTCGCACTGGCAATTAAAAAGGAAGGAAAGAAAAATAATCAGATGGCGACAGACTGGGGAGCTGTATGGCTAGTTGTGCAAGATAACCTGTAATGTGATAATATATGAAATATTATGCATGCCAAAATATTTTTTTTTTCCTTTAATACCTGTTTTTTTTCCCCCCCTCTCTACCCACTGCTAAAATGAATATCGGGTCTATCATTGTTTCCAAAGGTATGAATTTCTTTTTCTGAATATTAAGGGCGGGGAGAACCTTATAAAACTCAGCCTTGATGGAGGGTCAAGCTTTAATCGTACGTTTTAGGGTACTATCAGATGGAATTGAACCGGCCAGCTCACAACACTCGCTGTACCCGCAGGGAAAGCCGGGTCCTGGATCTGTTTGGGGTATGTGCATGCGGACCAGTCCCCAGTGAAGGAAAAGCCATCTAATTTTACTATTTCCTACGCTTTGCATTATATTTTGAGCAATCACACGGTTTCTTGTTATGAAACCGATCTGCGAGATGCGGTGGAGCTTCAGCTTCGATACGAAACCTGAGAAGAAGGGTCAGGGGAGGATTATAACCTCTCCACCGCTATTTTTTTTTTTTCTCTCTTCCTTTTTTTTTTTTTTTTTCCTCTCGGTTTGGCCTGAAACACGGCTCCGGGCATCAGCCTGCACAGTTAAAGTCAGGACGTGGAAAGCCTCAAAATCACTCGAGAATGAAATAAATATATACATATTCCGGGTTCTTGAGAAAAGTGCTCACTTGGCCAGATGCTCGTTTCGACTTGAGCCCCGTTTCTGGAAGCTGGGTGGGTTTTGTTTAGGTTTTTTGTTGTTGTTATTGTTGTTTGGTTGGTTGTTGGTGTTTTTTTTTCCCCAACTGCTCTGAAATCCCTCGTCTCACTCCGGGAGATCTTCGCCAACTGTTTTCTTTGCATATCCGTCAAACACCCGAATTTTGGGCGAAAACTCTAAAGCCTGGTGCCCGAGCAGAGTAAGAAGGACCGGGAAGCGGCGGGGTTGGGGGTGCCAGTCGCCGGACGGGACCCACCGGCCGCGGGGGGAGCGGCTGGGGTGGACTTCAGCCTTTTCATCCGCAGAGGAGGTGACTTGGGGCGATGTTTCCTCCTCGGGGCGCAAACACTTGATTTGATACCGTTCAGAGCCTGGCTACCCCTGGAAGAAAGCAGCCAGACCGTTTCCCCCGCCATACCCAGCTCCCCAGATCTCCCAGTATTACTTACTGGAGTTAAATCCTGACTCACTACAGTCATATCAGAGTAGATTGTAATCCAACGCGAAACTTAACACGCCTGCCACTCTCCACATGCCTTTTCTTTGGAGTAACATATGAGATTATTATACTTCTGATTCTACTAAATATTCTTTTCTTGAAGTTAAGGAACTGGCAGGGCTAAATGATCAATCGGATTTTTAAAATGTGTTTTGACATTAGTTTGTTTTTTAAAGACGTGCTGATTATATCAATAAACAGATTTTTTTTCATACACTGTATTTGTAACTTATGATCATAGTAAAATATTAAAAGGTGCAAGACGTGCATTCATCTAAGAAAAAGTGCTTACTTATGCCTTATTCTGTACATGCAGGAACTGTTTTATAGTGGCTTATTAAACGTACGTGCTGAAAGGAGGAACATATACACTTCAGGTTTCTGTACCTCGTAGCTTTTTTAATGACGCTTTTCATTGTACCTGATGGCAAGAAATTTCTGCAGGATGCAGAGAAACAGCTAGCAGCAGATGTAGTCACTGATGAATGTACATTGACGATTTCAAAGCAGGCAAAAAAAACCCAAACCCGACCCCACCCCACCCCAAATCAGGACAGCAGATTCCTCGCAGTTTCCGTCCCTGTGTATATTTTTATTAAACAAATCAAAGAGGTAAGAGTCACGCTTTGTGCTTCTTCTGCAAACAGAATGCTATAAGAAAAATGTTGGCAGACTGTAAAGCTCAAAGTAGTTTCGCAAAGGCTGTTTGCGACATATAGAGACATACGTTGCTGCTTTATAGATCAAAGCAACCTCAGAATAGCTTTAAAATAAATCCAGTTATACTACAGCTGTAATATTATTATGCAGCATAAATCCTTGTCTGTTGACATTTATTTAATGAATGTTGCTACAACAGCTTAGCTAGATGGCACTCCAGAGGCGAGGCAAAGGAAAACCTTGCCAGACTACTCACAAAGATAACTTGTGTTTATTGGACGCTAATAATAATTAGTGAAAGGATAGTGGGGTTTTTTCAGGCAAACCAAAGGAAAATCAAAATACTGTCTCAACTGACCTTCTGAAAAGAATTCTTGGTGTAGCTGCCGTAAGATGTTATTATTAATTACACTTTAAATGAAAATGATCGATATGCTGAAAAGCACCTTGTTAAATGGCTACTTTGCAAATGGTACATTACTCACCGGCTTAAGATGGCCTATAACTTTTCTCGTTGGCATGGGTCTAAAATATTCATGCAAATCAATACTTGATAAATCTCATAGGTGCGCGCTGGCTCCACTGTCGAACAATATATTTGGATCGATTTTTTTTTTTTCTTTTATACTGCATTACCTTGGAATAGTCTGTCTCTGCCCCCTGTGAACATGTCAGCCGGGCGGGGTGCGCGCCCCGCTCTCGCCATCGATCGGAGGGAGACTCGCTCCGGGCTTCAGCGGACGCGCAGTGTTTAGTGCCCTCAGCCTCAAATCAGATCCAGGCAATTTTCTTACATTTCCCATCCCATTCCCCATGAATGTAAATTTGTGGCGGATTTCTTAATGCTTCATTTAACTATCCTGAGTTTCCCAACTCTTCTTACGGATCCTACGTAATTGTATGTAGTGAGATGCATGAATGTGCATTAAAAAAAAAGATATTCATGAAAATCTAGATGTGCGCCTAAAATTAAATCCTTTCCTTTCCTTTCCTTTCCTTTCCTTTCCTTTCCTTTCCTTTCCTTTCCTTTCCTTTCCTTTCCTTTCCTTTCCTTTCCTTTCCTTTCCTTTCCTTTCCTTTCCTTTCCTTTCCTTTCCTTTCCTTTCCTTTCCTTTCCTTTCCTTTCCTTTCCTTTCCTTTCCTTTCCTTTCCTTTCCTTTCCTTTCCTTTCCTTTCCTTTCCTTTCCTTTCCTTTCCTTTCCTTTCCTTTCCTTTCCTTTCCTTTCCTTTCCTTTCCTTTCCTTTCCTTTCCTTTCCTTTCCTTTCCTTTCCTTTCCTTTCCTTTCCTTTCCTTTCCTTTCCTTTCCTTTCCTTTCCTTTCCTTTCCTTTCCTTTCCTTTCCTTTCCTCTCCTTTCCTTTCCTTTCCTTTCCTTTCCTCTCCTTTCCTTTTCCAGCTATTCCAGTCTACTGAACAGCCGAGAATTGCTCTCTTTATTCGGAAATCCCCTCTAGGATTTTACCGCACGCCTCTCGTACCAAGGGCAGAGGTTGCAGGAAGGCGATTTAGCTGAGGACTTTGAACTGACCTCAGAGGGAAACAAAGGTTTCGAAAAAGGGATGCTCTGTCGCCGGGTCACAGCACAGCCAGATCCGCCTGTGTCCCGCACCTCTGGGATGAAGAAGTCGGCTTAACGCGCCCAACTCCCCCCCCCTCAAAAAGCCTGTTTATGCGTGACACTTGTAGCTGCCTTTCTGTGGGACGCGGCGGAAAGCGGCTTTCCAGCCAGTGAACCCGTTTTCTCCCTGCCAGGGCTGCCCGGCGCAGGCAAGGGGGGGTCCGCGCTGCC
>NW_009649619.1:1545783-1546502 GCF_000708025.1 Charadrius vociferus
CTGAACCGCAAATCGAGTTTATTTTAGGGACCTGCAGCGCTAAGGTAGCCGAAGCCGCCTGGTTGTTTTGATGAACTTTTCAGAGAGCGGTTGGACCCACTCGCCCGGGCTGAGCCCCGGCGGAGCAGCGGGACGGCTCAAAAACCGCTGCAAGGTGCCGGTGTGACCGCAATCACCAGGGTCTTATTCCCAAAGGGACTTGAAATCCAGATAGGGCCTATTTTGCCCTCGAGTACATCGGGTGATAAAACAAGCACGATTCCTTAAGCCGAACAAAACAGGACTCTCTGGCTTTTCTCTAGAATCTCGTCAGATTTCATTTCCATCGTACTTATATTTAGAGTAGGACACTTTTTGTGCTCTGAGCTAAAAATGACATAGAGATATATGTGCCAAGTGATTTCTGGTAAAAACCTTTCCCAGGTAAAACGTTTCCATTCAGCATAACGTCAGCTTCTACCACAGGAATATATTATCAAAGAAAAAAGTTCGCTCTTTCTGCGCTGTGCGGTACCGGCCTTCGTGTCACGACACGTCCCAGACGGCAAGATTCCTCCCAGATAAAATACAAATGAAGCGCGGGATTAAGCAGTTCTAGCGTCGGAAAATCTCTACCTATTGTAAGGAAAAATGTCAATTTTCAACGGAGTGATTAAGCACCCTGTCCGACGGCCTTTCGGAGCCTGGGGAGTGAACTGCCACGGTGCGGAGCAGGCTGG
>NW_009649619.1:1547058-1549056 GCF_000708025.1 Charadrius vociferus
AAAAAAAAAAAAAAATCGTTTTTGTAAAGCGGCCAAATGGGGCTGGGAAAGGAGGACAGACCTTTCCCGGCGCCGGGTCTCCCAGGGCTGCGCTTGGACTGCTCCGGGGGGGGTTGGAGGGGGCTGCGGTGAAAAAAAATAGGAGGTAAAACTTATGTCTCCTTCTTCGATTTCCATCTAATTTTCTGCCTTCTTCAAGTTTTCCTTTTTCTTCCAAGAAAACGTCTTCTAGGAAAACACACTGAATCGATGCTTTTGCTTTTTAAGATGGCTTTCGCGGGACTCAAAGGGATATGTTTTGCAGCAAGAACAGATGTGAGCACCTGGGACGTGCCTCACTCACAGACAGCGGGAAGGGAGGCCGGGACAGGAGAGCGGGGGAAAAGGCCGACCCGACCTGGCATCAAAGTCCTCCCATGCTCCAAGTTTTACCAGCTCACGCGGAATTTCTTAATTTATCTTTTCAGCGGCTCCTTCGCATTTTGTAGCGTTCCCTGTCCCTTCCCTCGGCCTATATCTCTCTCTTTCTTTAAAGGGACATTTCGCTCCACCAGAACCACCAGCTTGTACAGGAGATTACAAGACAAATGCAACAAGTTTGGGCATTTGGCCAATAATAGTGTTGATGGAAGACGGATATATACTTTTTTTTTTTTTTTTTTCGCCTGATGGGAAACGTACAGCTCTTCAGCAGCCGGCTGCATTAAAATCTGAGTGCATTTATAAAGGGAAACAAAATTTCATGAAAAAGAGCTGAAACCCACTCTCTCAAGTACCAGTGCGTT
Organism: Charadrius vociferus; assembly: GCF_000708025.1. NCBI lineage: Eukaryota > Metazoa > Chordata > Aves > Charadriiformes > Charadriidae > Charadrius > Charadrius vociferus. The sequence continues at coordinate 1,547,844 of NW_009649619.1, forward strand.
AAAGATTAACGCAGTCCAAAGCCTTAAGATGCTCCGATTTTAGCACACGGAATCTCTGGCATCACAATATTTAAGAGCCTGTCAGCACTTCTATTGTCAACTCTTTTTTCAAGGGCTTCTCGCTCTCCCTCAGCATTTTTCGTGGTGGAAACCTCGGGATTCGGACTAAAAGGCCTCTTAAATGCCGGTTGGAAATATTTCCCAGGCTTTACACAGGGGCGCAGGGAAGGAGAGTGTTCCCTGCGATCCGCAACTGATGGCGGCTCTAACATAGCTGGATGTCCTGCCTTGAGTAGTGCAAACAGTTTCCAAAACGTTGCAGCGCTGGTAGGTGGTGGGGACCAAAAGTTCTCCAAGTAATACAGAAGCACACCGATCCTTCCCCAAGTCCCTCAGCACCTCCCACAGCACAGGCGGGGGCTTCTCCACCCTCCAAAAGGCTCACCTTGGACGTGCTCTCACACACATGCACACCGGCCAGCGCTTTCTCACCACTCCCGTACCCAAGTGCAGGATCTCATACAACTTTTAGCTCTTGAAAACTACAGAACTTTGCGGATCCGCGTGTGTGTGTGTTGGATTTTGAGGTGGCCTGACACCACGGGGCTCCTCCGGAGGAAAGGGGCTCCTGAGAAACCCCAGGGGAACTCTGCTTACTCGGTCTGAGGGTCTGCATGTGGAAGGACCACAAGGGAGGGACTCAGGCTGTATGAACTATTCTACCCCAGGGCCCTCCACCCCCTTACAACGACATCGAGAGTCTGCAGCAAATGCCCTCAGCAGACTGTCTGGGGTCGTGGCAGGTGCTGGACAAACACACGGAAGGGTTTCGCCGGCTCCCGGCTTCCCCTTTCCTTTCTGCCCTCTCTCATTGCCACCACCACCTTACCCTGTCGCGCTCCGCCCCATTCCCGTGCTCTCATTTCCAATCTTCTCCTTCCATCCTTCGCCTTCGCTCCAGTCATCTCCCTCCTGCCACCCCACCTCCTCTTTGCCTTTCCCGTGGGCTCTCCTGGGCCCGTCTCTGCCTCCCCCCCTAGCAGTGAAGGGCCCGGGCGGGAGGGCAGCCTGCCCCGCTCCGGCTGCCCGGGGCACCTCACCGGCAGCGAGAAAAGGGGCACCTCGGCCTGTGCCCCCCATCCCTTCCTCCCCGCTTCCCTCCAGCTCCTGCTCTTTTCTCCTCTTCCCTCCCTCTCTTCCCCCCCGCTTCCCC
>NW_009649619.1:1550607-1570827 GCF_000708025.1 Charadrius vociferus
AATTTCTCTTTTTTTTTTTTTTTTTTTTTTTTTGTGCCTTTTCTGGGTCTCCAGTCTGTCTGCTCCTTTCTGCCTCCATATCGTATCATGTGAAAGACACCAAATTTCTATTGTTTTTTGTTGCATTTCTAGTGACAAATCTGCTCAACTTTGCCTGCTCCAATGACATGCCGGGAGGAAAAGCCAACCTGGAGCGCTCCTTGCACCGCCTGCATGACGCTCTGGTAAGAAGCACCTCTTTTCAAATTCCTGATGGACTGGGACAGCCTTTGGTACTGGGGTGAGCTGGGAGTTGCTCCTGAGTTTTCTGTTCCGCAGACTCAAATCTCTTTGCAGACGATGCTCTGCCTCAGCCCACGGGTACTGTGTCCCCGCGTCTGCCCCAGCTCCGTGGCCATCGCTGTACCGTGAACTGAGTCACCTGTAATACAGCCTGCTAAAAGCGAAGGCCGTGATGTGCTCGTCTCAAACTCTCCACCTCTAATATTCCTCAGATTAAATTTCCCCATCTTTGACGTTATCAAAATGTAGACACTTTTCCTCAGATGTGGTTTTTAAACTGTGGCTTCTCTGATTTTTTTTTTCCTCCTTCCGAAAAAATCCCAGCTCTCTTACACTTTTTGTGCTAACTGATTCTCAAACTGTGGCTCGTCTGGTGTTTTTGCCAAGCAAGACAAGCTGTCTCGAATACTTCTTGTGCTAACCCCGCCCCCCGAAATCTTGTGGGACATTTTTATCTGCTATCCTAGAGTAAAGAAGTGGGGTTTGTTTGTTTGTTTGTTTGTTTTTTACTTTCCTTCGAACGCTTTTATCGTCCTTTGGTTTCGAAGTTCACACGCTTTATATGCAAAGGTTGGAAATAAACCTTTTCAGAAAGCTGAAATGCATGCCTTTTCAATACAGTTGCTACTAGGCAGTATCAAACGAAAAATATTTCCTGGAGTACATCGATGTTTTTTATTTTAAAAATAAAGGTTAAAAACACAATGGTGGCATTACGAAATTCACCCGTGCGTGCGAAAACGGGCAACTTTTCGAGTTTCCCCAGGGGGGAAAAAAGCGATAGGTGTTTCGGTTAGATAAACACTTTTTTTCTTTCCTTTCCCCACTCTTGTTCCATTTGTCTTTCCGTGGGCAATTAATACAGATGTGCAACGAACCTCCGTGCAGATGCCCGGGCCAGTCCTGGGAGGAGACCCCGGCGCAAGCTGGAGTCGCGCGGCTCAAAGCCGCTGCTGTGATTTACTTCCCAGCCGGGAAAGTTGCTGCTGCGGGGACCGACGGCGGGTGTAACGCAGCCGGAGAGCCGGTGCCAAGGCGGTCCCTGCGCCAGCCGAGCTCTGGAAAGCGGCTTCAGCGGCCGTGTGAAGTTTTCTCACGGTTGCGATGATCTGGGAGCGTTGTTTGACCTCTCCTCTCGCTCTTTAATCGGTCTCGAATTAGTCAGAAGCAGCAAGAGTAGTCTCACAGGGTGCCCTTGCTCTGGAAAGGAAAAATAAATATTATCGAAGCTGTTGAGAGGGTAGTATAATGAAGTGGAAACGCTGAAAGGGACCTGCCGGGTGCGCTTCACACAGCTCAGGTTTCCCCAAACTGCAGCTCCCGTGAAAGTGCAGGTGACGAATTAACGTTTTGGGTCACCCAACCGACCCCTCTTTTCTGATCTGACCTTATAATGATAGTTAAAGAAATTAAGCTTTTCTGAGTCCGCGAGTTACTCCGTGGCTAAAAACATTCGGAAACACATAAAAGCGATGATGTCCTTATGTAGGAGGATGATGTGATACGGTTCGAGTGTGTCTATTTTTTCATAACTGATGACTATATTGGAACCTCCCTTTGGTTGTTACTGCTGATATTTCCAATGTCGATACACTCTTACTTGTTTACCGCCAGGAGATTAGTCAACACCGATAGAGGCAAATCCGACTTTTTCCAAATCCCTAGCAATGGAAGTTGGATCAGATGCAGCAGCTATACGCTAAGGTTCCTTTCTTTAGTTCTTTAACATGGAGCTAAAATTCATTTAAAGAGACTGCCCTTCCACATAACTGCAGCCTCAGATGTCTCCGTGGAGAAAGATAACGATATAAGAAGCAGCTATTCGGCAGTTAATCTACTTTTCACCGCATTTACCAAACCATTTCCAGTCTTATTCTTCTCTCCGTTTTATCAATTTGCCGTCTGAATTGTTTCTGGAGTTACAGAGGCAACTGAAGGAAAATACGGACCTAAAACCCGGAGCGAGTTATTTTACAATAAAAACAACAGAAAGAGATCTTCTGCGTGCCGTAGTTCCAGTGCATAGCCCGATTTTACAGCTTGCTGCCGACCTACTCCAAAGCTGCTGTCGCCAGGAGTTAATGCTGCCATCGGTGGGTGCCTGAAACACCCGGGAAGCTGGAGAAAGTAAATAACCACCCCGAAATACTCGTCCCCCATCAAAATATAACCGGTGGTACTGAGATCGTTGGCCAAAAATACTAACCAAACTGTTGCTACTCAGTGGAACACGGCCAGTGGCAAGGTGGTTTTCTCGGAACAAAACCAAGTTCACGATCTACCAGGATTCCCAGCTGAGCAGTCAACGCTGATCACACTGAATATTACTGACATTTCTTTTAGAGCTTAAAACAATTGCATTTGCAATTCTAAATCGTTCTTTACTGCTTCAAGAGATTGCTATTAGCTGCTGTAGAGCAGGAGATTAGTACTGTCTAATGTACTGATGGGATACTTTAAAAACGAAACAAACTGCAACAAAACTAAACAAACAACCCTCTGTAAGAGCTTGCAAACAGTTTGAGAAGAAAAAAAAAAACAACCCAGCACCAAAACCCAAACAGTGCTAGAACTGATTAGTTGCTGGAACTGAGATTTAAAAACGTGCTGTTAAGGTTTGACATGATGAAAAGAGGTAATGAAGCTGGGTGAGAAACAAGTGGAAAACATGATGGGATTCCGTATTGAAGGGATTCTCTATTAAAAACTCATATATAGCGCTCCTTTTTTTTTTTTTTTCTTTTTTTCTTTTTTTCATTAGAAGAATACCTAGAGGCCCTACAAGTGCTGGGAGATCCCTTGTCTTAGGCACGGCACGTATGTAAGGACAGCCTACCCCAGAGTACTCTATAAATTGAGTAGAAAAGAAAGATATGGCTAAGACCTGACCCTGAACCTTCCAAAAGAAGGATCGTAATCAAACAAAACCTTTCTCAACAGGAAAATATATTTGAAAGGCAGTTGGATACATACATAAATGCATTGAATGCATACACAAATGCACTGCTCATGAAACAGTGAAATAGAAGGGCTTAAAGAAGCTAGAAGAAATGACAGCTCATTAAAGCAGCAGACATTTCCCTGCAGTCTTGATTTTTTTTCGTTACTTTCACAATCAGATTTACAGAGTTCAGAAGTACAGAATGCAGGATGCATTCAGATACCTTCAAGGATGCACCCATATGAGAGAACTAGGGAAGTTCTTCTTCGTGGTCTTCTTTTATCTTGGATTTCAATTATTGAACCAGCATGGCTCTCCTCAGGTACAGATGGCATCCTGGCCATCGACGAAGACCAGCACTTTGTTGAATCTAGATCAGCTTTCATCCTGGCTCTCCTCCCCAAATCTGCCAGATCCAGCTCTCCAATTCTTTCAACAGCCAAGCTATAAGGCAGCTATAAGAACCTCTGTTCAGCCTGTAGATTTTCTCCAGGAACATTTCAAAGTTTTATTTGTGACCACCACTGAGAAAAGCAAAGCTACCCACAAAGCCAACACAACTGAAAAGATTGGTGTGGACTCTAGTTCTTTCTAAGCACCATGAACGGAATATTTGACTGAAAAACAGTGCCTATATGCAATTATTATGTCTTTTTAAAGTAACACTGACATTCAAATCAGAAAGGAGATTTGGCTACCAGCTAACCATAATGTTTTCTGAGTTCCAGACCTCTGGGAAATATATATCAATATACAGATGTAAAGACTATACTCATTATGAAATATATACTTCCTTAAGTTGCTCCTGACAACATAAAAATTCCCTATTTCTCATTTTTGTAAATAAGTGACAATTTTAGATCTGCTTTGGAAATCAACAGCTATGACTTGTGGACCAATGTCTTTTATTCATTCCTTAGGGTTGCAACGTGTGCTGAATCTTTCACTGCCTGTTACTGAAGTTGGAGCGAATCCTTTATGTGAAAAGATAAAGATCTGAACATCCCCATGTTCATCCATGCAAACGGAGATTTATAATATCTGTACACTGATTCCCAGGCATTAGCTGAGTAAATAACTGTTGCACATGTATTTTCAGATACATTTGTATGTGTTTTAGCAGATAATGGGCCACTGAAAAATGCTAAATGGTTAAAAGTTTTATTTATAGCCATCTCTAACATATTGTACATATAGGATTGTTTGATATCTTCAATGCATACTCTCTGTTTTTTTTGTACAACACAAGTGAACCAATCTGGAGCTGTTATGGTACTTTACTGTGAATGTTTTCTTAGAGAGCCATTAATGTGAAATTATAGATGCAAAGAACTCTAATTACTCTGTAGGAAATGTTATGTGGTAGGATGTGCATGTGTTTTTAAAAGGGCCTGTAATTTGTGGATTTGTAACTAAATATCTGCATTCAATTTCCATTATTAGATAATTACTTCACATATGTGTCTGCTTTCCCAGACTTCTAAACCTGACTTTTAATGGATAAGGAGAACAGCACTAGTTTATATATCCTTGTGTCAACAAGCTTTTAATAACCCTGTGGTAAAAGTTGTCAAATTGGAATCCAGGCAAAATAGATGAAAAGATAGCAGCTAAATTAAAAAATAAGCATACTTAGCATTGTAACTTTACAGATTGCGTCATGAAATCTTTGAAATTGTAGCTAGGAAATAAAGTTACATATTCATATTACGGAAGTCACAGAACTAAAACACATCAAGCAACAACTGTTTCTTAATGTTTCCGTGGTGTTATTTTGCCAGACTATTTTTATCCTAAAAGAATATTTTTTTTTCTTGAAAAGAAGATTTTTGGTTTAGAAGTGCAGAATAGTTTGAAAATAGCAAGTTAGTTATTAAGACAAATCCCAGCTATTACGAAGTCTCCCAATAACAGAAACTCGGTATCTCAGTCATTGGCATATACAAATGCATATATTTTTCTGTCTCAAAAGACAGAGAATCTACAAGTGTCGCTATCAGAAATAGCAGATGGCTGATACGGTTAGGACATCAGTGCCCTTTGCCATGTCATTGAACTCTGATCTAAATCAATGGGGAAATGTCCCTGATATGTCTACTTGTCCCTTTATTGTATAATCTTTTGCCCTGGGTCAGATGCCAGGATCAATGGATCCTCATGTTTTCTGTTGAATTCATTGACTTCATATTTTGAAAAGGGCTACTTAGGATGGTGATGGTAATAGCAGAGGACTGCACTTGATGGACTGAAAGCGCCTTCCACCATGAGTCTGGCTGGGGATTACTGTAAGCAAACACCAAAAAACACTGTAAGTGAAAGCAATTTGGGGAGAGGCTCTGGGAACTTCTGAAAGGCATACATTTTTAAACATATGGCTTTTCACTCTGAAGCTGTGTTTTGGCGAAGCGCTATTGTCAGACTTGATTAGATTTCTCTAACCCTCACAGATCTGCTTGGAAGCTGAGGAACACATCTAGAAAACCCATGGGGGCATGATACCAACATAAGTCAAGTGACTTGGAAAGAGTCTCTTTTGATCAGGTCTTTTCTGAAAGAGAATCTGGATGCTCCTCTCTAAAAAAATGGTAAGAAAACCATGGCTTAGTTTACTGGAGGCAAGACCTGGGATGTGTCATACATCAGGCTCTTAGAAATTGCTAAGGAAAACGAGAAACTCTTGTGTCTTGTGAAAGGCTACATGTGCTAATTTTCCACTGTTCTTTTTGCTTTCTGCTACAAGCCCCAGAGGAATATACTCTTTATATTCTCAGATCGTTTTATATACTCAAGTTATTCAAAGGTCTTTTTTACGAACATGCAAAAAACTACAATGAAATGTCAGATTCACAAATCAAACATAACACCCTCTCAATATGAGTGAAATGAAGGACCAAGGACTTATCTTCATCAGACTTTGTAGGTCAAGTCCTTTTACAGTGTCAGACAAAACCAATTTTGCAATAATTACAAATAACAGAATAATATATAGGTCTGTGAAATGGGGTTGAGCCTCATTCCTAACTAGAATACATATCGCTTTTGGCTGTGTTTGAGAGTATGTACATTCCAGTTCAGTTTTTAATAAAATTAATACTTGCACCTGATACCACTGTTTTCTAGTGGCGGTGGAACAGATCTATAATTGCAATTATTCTCCTCCTGGGTGATTTAGTTCAACTCCCTGCGTCATGCAGGATATTCTCCTACATTGTTTCTACTACTTATCTAATCTATTATTGAATAGTTCTGGTGATGGTGCCTCAATTACCTCCATTACCTCTCTCCCAATGCTTAACTGCTCTGTCTGCTATGATTCCCTCCCGCCCCGCAATGAATGGCTTGGATCGTACAACATGTAGTTTTAGGCTATATTCCTTGGTTTGATCACTTACACATTGTTTGAAACTTCCACTTTGAAGAGGTTTACAGTGTCATCAGGACTTGTGTAATCTCTTCCATCCTCAGGCTTATGAACTGGGATCCTGTCCAATCCTTCTAGCATTGATGTGGCTTTTCTTTACCCTTTCTTGAAGTATTTATTGTGTGTGTTCTGCTTTGTTTTCTTCCCAAATGCATAGACCAGAAATGCTTATAGTACAGTGAAGTAGTACCTAAGCTGGTGATGTACAATCAAAGTTTAAAAAAGTTTACTATCTCTGCTTTTCTTCATATTTCAGCGACACAATGCACTGCAATACAATGACAATTTTCTGTATTTTTTTTTTTTTTGTTCAGGGTCAGTGTTTTAATATACTGCTTAGTTTTGTTTATAGAATGAATCCTTTTATCTGCCCACCTATCTGTCTGTCAATATATCTATCTCACTTCCACTTCCACTATGCAATCTAACCACAGTATATCGATAACACCACATATTTTGTTCACAGAAGCAGATCTATGGCTCATACCCTTGTTTTCAAGTAAGCAGCACCTCTCTCAAGAGCATTTGAGAGTGACCCCCCTGCCCTAAATATTATGTCCAAGGGAAAATGGTAAAGAAGAAATGTAATTTATTATGTATTTAGCATAGAAAAATGAGACTCATCTTGGCCGTGATCTTTAGGCTGACAAATACAAGTGTGTCACACCTCAGCGATGGTGCTGATGGTGTGGTTAGAGACCCTCTGCTGAGTAAACATGAAGTAACTTGAAATCTCCTCCAGCTTTCTCACCTTGTGTGTGCTGGAGAGCAGAGTGCAGGCAGGGAGAGCCTGGATGTCACCGAATACAGACAAGCAAAACAGAAACATCTTCTATCAGTAAAGATGTCTATGGTTACATATGTAATCTCTATTACATCTGCATGTAACACATGCATGAGCATTTTGCCTGTTCATCTTTGTTATGTGGGAACAGATGGGAATGACTGGAAAAGCAGCAGAATTCCTCAGGGCAGAAGGTGGAAGATAGATGTGAGAGGAACATACGTACCACGAGGGCTGTCGAATCTCTAGGAAAGGTGTAGTGTGGACTCAGATTTGTGCCAATTTCCTTGTATCACTGTCTGGGGAGAAATAGGCTGTCACATGAGAAGTGCATAACCTGTTCACACCTCCAGTAGGTTTTCAGAGCTGGTGCTGGTGTCCTTCCACCACTGTTGCTTCTGACCAGCAGATCTAGTCGTCTCTGCTGGAACCTGAGGGCACTTTAGTGGCTCAATGGTCTAATTTGGCCCTAAATAATATATCTTGCCTTGCTATGCATTTGGTAGGCAATATTGACCCAGGGATAAAAAAAAAAAAAAAGAAAAGGGAACAATTAAAAGAGAGGAATAACTAGCCAAGCTGTTCAGGGTTATGTGGGTAATCTGTGACAGGGCGAGGATGAGACCCCAGGCCTGCAGAAATTTGATATTCCCACAGGTGAAAGACAATTTCAATGGCTATCACAACTAGAATCTCAAAGTTCATGTTTTTGTTTCTATTATTTCCCCTCAGATAGGAATACTGGCTGTAGATCTGGTTAGAAATTTTTCAGGAAAATATTTCTTTAATTGTAAATGCTGCTTCATCCGAAACTCATAATGGGAAAGGAGTATTTGGCTGAAATACTTGACTCTTGAGCATTCTGGAAACACTGCAAATTCGTCAGCATTTTTAGATGCAACATTTTCAAAATGACAAGTGCTGACTTTGTGATTCAAAATAGTGCTTTTTTTCTTATCCTAAAAGAGGAAAAAGAATTACAGATCAACTGAATAAATTTTCAAATATCTGAAGTAGAAATGAAATATTGACCAACTAGAGAAACTGATTTTCAGACATTTGTGAATTTTTTCCATTTTTTGACAGCTTTATTTGGAATAGGATTGTTTTTAAAATCACAATATTTGTGGAGCTGTAAAACTATTTCATTAACAGATTAAAAAAAATCAATAGAGATTAGAGAGGAGCAAAATTCAGAGATTTTTCAGTATTTTTCACTAATGTCACCATTCAGAGCTGTGTTTGGTTCTTGGATTTAAGGCTGGCTTCTTGTCATGTGAGAGGCCAACCCAATCCAAAGTCACGCTTTGGGCTCTGAAGACACCTGGATATCCACAAAACCCAGACCCCCCAGCCCCATCCAGTTGCACAAGTCAATGCATGCAGACTGTTCAAGCAGCATTTCCAATGACAATACGGTGAAATCAGCATTGAGTTTAATTGTATTTTGGAAGTACTCCATGGATTAGTTCCCAAGCAAAAAGTTGAGGGCAACACTACACGCGCAAGTGTAAAAAAATGGAGCCTGACATGACCAGCAAGAATCAGCTCTGAACAGCCCAGCTTTGTGCACTTTGACAGACTTCCACGACTGCTCTCTGGAGCAGGAATTAAAAGTCTGAAGTGTGACTGCAACTCTGCTAACAGTGTGCATGTCTCACTATACTTTCTTTACCATTCCCTAAAAAGAGTGAGAAGTCATGCCCTTTCTCCACTACTTGTGCAACCCCATTGAAGAAATAACATACGCTCTCATTTTTCATAAACAGTTGAGGTAAAGCAAACTCTCGAGAACTTGGAATACAGAAACTGAACCAAGCAGAGGTTGTCACACTACTGGGGAGGAGACTGAAGCCTGTTTCAAAATGTTTTGGAATCAATAAATATCAGGTTGAGTACCATCTAAGTTGAATGTGTAGGTCCTGAAAAGACAACACATTGCCATTGGAAACCAGATTCTTTTCATGATTAAAGGCTTGATTCTGCAAGCTCTCCAGAAGGAAAGCTCTCATTGGAGTCATTCTGAGAAAAGTCTCCTAGAATCAGGACCCCATTTGCCTATAAAGCAAAGTAAGATGTACCGATGAGATGAAAAATTGCTATCAACAGTAAAGTAGTGATTACACCAGGAACCAAGGAAATAATTGAGTCCTGAAAAAGAAGGGCTCAAATTCACATTTTTGATTGGCTCTGTAAAAATGGAAAGAGAACACAAGGTAGGGGAAGGGAACAGCGTAGTTACAGCGTTTGAAGAATAAGGATTCAGTGAATGTTACCAGTCTGCAGAATTATCAGTGATCTTTGTTTCTTGTTAGATTAAAACATGTTTAATTTACATTATAACCTATATATTGGATATTGCCAATGGTGAGATTCTGGTTTTAAATTAATGGGATCAAAATGAGACCTTTGTACAGAAAGTGTGGAGCAGGTCAGCCTGGCTGAAAATACATGAAGATGATATCTTCTCAGTGTAGTGGATGACAACTTATGGTCAGGTGCAAGGATATAAAGCTGTGATAACCTTAGTTAAGCCAATATGTCTGTTCCTGAGTTATGGCAGAAAGATTTGCAGCAGACTCCAGAGTTGCAGAGGACCCAAGCATAATTTCTTCAGGCTTCATGAGCAGATGACAGAGCTATGAACTAGATCCTGTGTAAATGATTAAGCTTTACTGATAGCATAGAAAAATTGTGAAAATAGTTATAGATAATTTAGTGTCTATAATTAAGTCTGGTTTACAAATGAACCCGTGATTTAATGTCTCTTGTGATTTGATATGTCTGTCTGTATACTTTTAAGATTTCTGCTGAAGGAAGGACCGATACAAAAAAAAATCTCACATCTGCTTGTTTTACAGGCAAACAATTGCTATAATCAGCCCCTAGACTCAGAGCTAATTTTTGCAGTGGAAAAGAGACCTTAAAAGTAATTTCATTGTTTGGGGACTTTCTGATGAAAGAAGATGTGGTCTGACTTTGTCCTTCAACATGCTCCACCTCTTTGAAGTCTGAACTCAATAGAAAAAAGGTTAGTCTTGAGGCTTCTCCAAGTAACGCTTGTGGACAACTGGTCTTTGGTCACTTCTTGACTTATGTCAGTGAGGGCATAAGATTGACTAACACAGGTCCTGTTATGCACGGGACTTGTCTATGTTCAAAAATCTAGTTCTGTGAAAATATGTCTGATAAGAATCCCATCTGAACCTTGCATTTGCCCAATTTATTCATACATCAACCAAAGAATACACATATGCATTTGTACAATTTATCCTTATAAAAGTATTCAGTAAGTACTTACAGGGAAGAAAACCCTGCTGAGCTAGTTAATCATTACTGTGAGAGCAAAGAAAAAAAGAGAGCTAAACTATAATTATAACCTTGGTGATAATGTATGTAGGAATCTTTCTTAATCCAGGCTAATCTTGTTCCATGTTCTTACCTACTATAAAAATCTGAACGATTTTTGACAAGATTCAAAGTTTTGTCAGTTGTTAAGAATTAATTGAAAAAATTACTAGAGCACAGCAGCCATTTCAAAGGGACTGACCCAGAACCAATTAGAATTTTGTAACAATTGACCATTCACCACAAAACAGTTATCATGAGCTTTGGCCTCTGAAGTGTGGTGTTGGGGGTGGGGGAGAATCAGATTAAAGAAACTTTAATTTTTTCCCCCTTTAACTAAAATATCGTTAGTAGCAGCTTTCTCAACACAACTATCAATCAACTTATCTGGGTTTTAAAGGCTATGCTCAGCTTGCAGGAACAGCAGTACAGAGTATAATGGATGATTATCCCCTGGCTTTAGATGATACACAATATAGGTTACTATCTTGAAAAAACAGGTCAGACATAGGAACATTCTTTATCAAATTGCTGTTGACAGCCCAAACAAGAGATTGAAGAATACCACAAAAAGGTTCTTTCATCTAAAGACAACAGAGTTTATAATTGGTCATTCTTTCCTCCTTCATCCTCTCCTTCTCAGCAGAAAAAAGAAAATTCCTAGTGCAGTTTCTTGAACATGGTCAGCACGAGGGTAGGCTGGTGTACACTGAGAAATAGATTCAGTGTTCCGTCTTTCCTCTTAATGTTCAAACTACTGAGGGGGAGGAAAAGCCAACAGCAGTCTTAAATGTTAAAAAAGAATGAGAGCAAGGTAGAACTTTGTGCTGGATTGTCAATATTTCGGGACAGCTAATGTGTAATTGCTTTGAACGAGGGAAGAAAAATCGAAGGCATAAATACTTACTATATTATTCTATAATATGTGCAATATTCTGTATCATCTTCAGTCCAAAACAAATATACATAGCAGGTACATAAGTACATAGAAATATGTGTGTTATCACATCATATATTTCACTATATACTGCATATATGTGCACATGTAGGTATAAAAACATAAAGATATTAGATAGATTGAAAAGGATGCTAGATATTTAGTGAGGAAGCCTTTTTCCAGAGGATCACTATGTTTAAGATGAAAAAGTGTACTCTGTTAGTTCAATTTTCTGCCTGTTTCAGGCTGTTTTATTTCATCCAGTTACCTTTCAGTTAAGTTGTCTTGAGCTGGTTAAAACGTGTTTCCAGGAGGTGCTTGCAAACTTAATTTGAAAATACCAGAGCTGGAAAATTTACTTTCTCCTTTGGTGGTTTCCTCTAGCAGTCAATCTTTCACGAAGAATAGCAAAAAAAAAATTGAGATCAGAGCAATTAAATCACTGTCCCAAAAACACTTATGCTTTTGCTTACCCTGACACATGTGAGTAACTCCACTGAACTCAATATAAAGAGAAATCAATAGAACTGCTCATGTGTATCAAGTTAAATATACGAATACGTGTTTTTAGATTTGTAGCTTCAAATTGGCTTGGAAAAAGTCTACAATAAGATTTTCACAGATTTTATAAATTCACTTCATCCTGAAGAAGAAGATTCATCCAGGAGATTCACAGCATGCGTGAACTGATCCAACCATTATCCTACAAAAATATTCAGCTCTGTTCGTGTTTCTTTAGCTCTTGCTCAGTGTTCTGTCTGGCAATAGCAGAAAAAAGCCCCAATCTGCACACAATGAAGTTTCATATGGATCGTCTATGCATGCTGTCCGACAGAAGAAGTAACCATAATTGCTAAATGTCTGCAAAAAAGGCAAAGCCCCTGCAAGTTGGTTATACATCTACATAATCTTAAACTACCTTTCCAGGAACTGAGTAGCATTCATAGTAGCCATCTAATAAAAATACTTGTTCCAAGATTTATAGAGAGGAAAAGGTTGTTGTGTGTTTTTTAGTGAAGTATAAAGGCCTTTTCTGGCAGGGGTCTCTGTAGGAAAGCTTCCTAGGTAGAAAGCATAGGACTGTACAGCCTTGTTATTTTTGAGGAGTGAGCAGAACCAGGTCCTGGATGATGGGAAGTTTGCTGTTGTAGAGCCTTGTCGATGGTGAGTTATAGTGTGAGGTCTCTTCATCTCTCAGCTGGAGGGTCCTTCATGGACATATGATGTTGGTAGTTGCTACTTTGAAATAGCTAAAGGGAGTAAGTTTGTGACAAAGCAAGGAGTCTAAAGGTACTTTACTTCTTTAGGTTTCTTGCATAAAACTTGCAAAGTTTGTAGGCTATGTTCTATGTTGTTTTACTGTACATGACTTTGAGTAAAAACCATTGTAAAAGAGTAACGAGTCCTGTCATCTCCTTCCTATGATATTCAGGATGTTCAAAGGCAGGAGAGCAGATGAAGTCGTCTTTGAAGAATACACTTTGGTCATGCTTAGTGGCATAGCACTGCCCAAACCCCCTAATGGGGCAGGGAAAAAGGAGATCTGCAGAACAAGGACCTCTTACCTTACCTACTGGCGTGAAGACAGTCTGTGGGAATCTCACTCCAGCTTGGTTTCTAGATGAGTGCAATTCCAGTCACTTCAGTGGATTTATTTCCAATTCATTTAATGTCATTGTGAAAAGAAACAGACATGAAATTTGCTTTGGCGCTGCACATCATGTTGCGTCACTGTCTAGCAAGCTTCCCATTGCACATTTTTTTAAAATGGATGCATCTGCCAGCCGAGTACAAACAGAAATAACTTGCATGTGTCTTATGTTAAAGTTGCACGAGAAACGTGATGCCACATCAGTGTCATCCATTCACCGGTTAAAGCCCTAATGTCTCATTAAAGACATCAGAGAAAGTGTATGCCTGTTTTTTTCTTTCCCCCTTAACCCATACAGGATGGGATCAAGTCCTAAACAGCTTCCTTTCGGATAACTTTTACAATTCCCTTTATTTTTGCATGGCATCAAGATCCTTTTGTGCCATTTTGTCATAGAATCATAGGTTTAGGTTAGAAAGGACCTTGAAGGTCATCTAGGTCCAACTCCCCTGCCATAGGCAGGGACATGTCCCACTAGACCAGGTTGCTCAAAGCCCCATCCAGTCTGGCCTTAAACACCTCCAGGGATGGAGCTTCTGCAGCTTCTCTGGGCAACCTGAGGCCTTACCACCCTCAGGATGAAAAATTTCTTCCTAACATCTGATCTAAATCTACCCTCTTCCAGTTTAAAGCCATACCCCCTTGTCCTATCACTACATGCCCTTGTAAAAAGTCCTTCTGCAGCTCTTCTGTAGGCCCCCTTTAGGTACTGGAAGGCTGCAATAAGGTCTCCCTGGAGCCTTCTCTTCTCCAGGTTGAACAACCCAAACTCTCTCAGACTGTTCTCATATGAGAGGTGCTCCAGCCCTCTGATTATCTTTGTGTCCCTGTCATATTCTTCTGCGTAACGTGATCGATGTTGGAACATTTCTGGCCTTATTTTCAAACAACTAAGTGGCAGCTAACGTGACAAATACTGAAAGTCTCAGTTCACGTGTGATCTGGAATATCTGCGATGCTCCAGAGGCTGTGCAGACTATCCAGGGATCTTGCTATGACTCAGGTGCTCATTCCCCCTTCTTTTTCTTTCTGTCTAACCTGGTTCATGCATTTATCCACCGACTAAATGTTAATTTCTGTGTTGCTCTTCTCTTCCTGTGTCTTAAAGCCATTAGATGCTCTCCACACTGACTCCCAGTCAAGCTTCCTAGAAAAAATTCTTTTGTGTCTCGATGTTGGAAGCTGAGCGCAGTTTACAGGATTCCCTGGTTTTGCTCTCAGCCTGTTCAGTGCAGTCCTGTTAGTCCTGTCTCAAGCTCACCCTCTCTCCGTGTGCACTGGACTGTGCCCTCTGAGGCAGGCCAGTAGTTGCTTCCATACAAGTGTTTCAACTGGAAAATTGACTCAAAACTCAACCTACCACAATAAACTGTGTTTTGTTTGGTTAATTTGTCTTGTGTGGCGATGTCAATGAAGTGATAGCTTGGTGGCAGGCTATCTTCTGTCTATCTTTCTCTTAATATTTTGTTCTTTGTACAATGAAAATAACACAAATAACTCAAAAAAATAACAGCAAAGTGGGTGCAGGCCTGCTATTGCTTCCAGAAGATGTTTCAGGCAATACCTACTGCTGCTGAGTTTTGGGTTTTTTTTTCCCCACAGTTGACTGAGAGATTGTCTTTTTTTTTTTTTTTTTTTTTTAAACACAGCAATGTATTTGTATTATAGCTTATCTAAAGGCACTAGCAAGCCCAAGGGATCCATTGTGTGGCTTTGTGCTCAAACTATAAACCAGATTTTACTGCTCATCACTGTCAACCTAAATAAGTGAGACAGTGTGTTTTCCTTAATCTGTAGGGGGATGGGGGAACAAAGCAAATTTCTGCCAAAACTAGAAGTTGAAACAAGCCCGGTGGATACCAAGCTGTGCTTTAATCCCCAGCCCACCCTCATCCTTATGTTTGTCATTTGTAGGTGGCTTTTTGCTTTTCATGAATGTAGGAGAATGCTCTTCATTTGGATTCCCCATCCTCTCTCATCTACCTCTTGCAGTGATTTATTATTCGCGAGAAAGCTGAGAGGATGTGATGGTCTGTGTGACGCACATTTCAGCTGACGTTGTTCTGGCCTCTCACTATGTCACACTCTGAGTCAAGGAGAAGATAAGAGCATGAAGGAACATGAGATAAGTTTATTCATAACAGAAAATTTCTAGTCTATGTATCATATTATCGTGTTCTTTTCCACCTAGTAGCTTTTCCTGCTGCTAGTTTTTTACTGGCAATAGATGAGTCAAGCTATTAGCACAGTTGTTCAATAACAGGTCAGTTTTTTCTCGTGTTTACCAGCCAAGAGTGATATTTTACCACCCTCATCATCTTCTCTCAATGATACTCCTCCTATCTGTAACGCTCACCACAGTAGCAATAGCAACAGTGAATGAAATATATATTTCTTACTGCGATATTCTAAGGAAGTAATGAAATAGACAAGGCTTGTGGGTTGACGCAACTTGTAGCTGCCATTACTGCTTTCCCTTTTATAATGTTCCCTTTTATTGTGATTAATACTGAGTTTATACAATTTAGCAGTGCGTGATAGAAAATTTTTCCCATCGGGCTTTGCTTTTGCAGGTCTGAATTATGGAGTGAAGATGTAATTTGTTTTCACCACAAGGTCCTCTTGATGTACTTCCATTTATAACAGAGAGAAACTCACAAATAGCTCAAGACAGTTTACCATCTTTTCCTTTAAGAGAAATGCCTAGAAAGAGACCATGATTTCCTCAATATTCATTGTAAGAAATCTGCTATTCCCATCTATATAAACAGTGTTTGGAGGTTTTTGGTTCATGCATTGTGTTCAGTCCACACGCACACAATAATTCTCTGTGGTAGCTGTGCTGATCAGTGGTAATTGCTCAGGTGAGTAATGTAACACTGAGTGCATGGTTGCGTATGCCAGTGAAGATTTATGAATGCAAATAGAAAACTTGGCTCCCACAAGCACTCATGGTGAGTCTCAGCATTCATTTTCCCAGAGTGTCTCTGCTCATGAAATCTGAAGGTATGGATCGATTCCGAAATAGATGGATGTAAGCATATATGAATTTGCTGCAGTGTGAGTGAAATCAGTGCAGTGACTGGGCTGCCACAGGAGAGCAATGAAGGTCCAGCTTGGGTGGACAGCTGCAGAGGAAACATGCCTGCTGGAGAGATGGTAGCTAGACCCAAGTCTTTTGATCATACTGATACCTCTGTAAATTTTAAGCCCATTCAGACCCAAAGGAAATTATGGGGGTAAAATTATGGAATACCACCACCAAGGAAAGGAACTATAAAACCAGGCAGAAAGGGAGTGACAGATCAGCACACAGATAGCCAGAATATGAAATACTCTGAGGCTGCAGAATAACAGTAAAGCTGTGGTGTGAAGCATGGATGCTGCTAAGAATAGTTTGAAATAGCTGAAGGTGGAAATTAAAAAGAAGATGACTAAATTTGGCAGCATGTTGAGACCCCTGCAAAGGTGCTGAGCACCCTTCGCTCTTAACCTGACTTACTCAAACTGCCTCAGGGGCATTTATGGCCTCACTGCCTCAGGTTTCCATAAAGTCCACATACAACTCCTTGCCACCAAGTATGTAGTAGAGGTATAGACAGAAGACAAAAGAGCAAGTTTGGATGAAAGAAACAAATCTCAGGGGTTTTCCTCCTAATAGTTTTTCTTTACTCATGGCAAATATGAACACTGAATGCTTTGAAGACTTTCTGTGTCACCAGGAAGGAAGGTATGACTTTGGTGGCTGGCAGAGAGCCCTGGTGAGAGGCTGGAGTCAAGTTCTGGCTTCCCTGCTGACTCACTGCCTGCTGTTGGGGAAAAGGAAAAATTGCTCAGCTCCTCTCCTACCTGTCCATGAGTGAATATGTACCCCATGGCAGTCCTCTGAAGTGCCTCTTAATCACTGGGTACAAGCTTTTGAAAGAGCTTGGACCTCTGCACATCCTAACTTCCTGACTTCAGTCTGAATATCTGTCGGGAAGTATTCCTTATATGCATTATGGCTGGACTACAATTGCAGAAATGTACCACAAAGTGACTGCGTTTGCTTCAAATTGCCTTTGATCTAACTTGAGTTGAAGGCTATGATGACAAACAGGTCAGAGAGAGGAACCAAAAAGGCAAGTCTGAGGAGCTAGAATAGAGCGAGCATTGCATATTTTGGTTGCTTTCAGCAACTGCAGATTATTTGTCCCTGAATTTAATGACATCAGCTGTCTGACATGCCCCTTGGTTTCTTAAGCATCATTTTAATAGCTTTCATTCTTGGATTGGGTTAACATTGGTCAAGAAATAAGCATGTACCTTGGCTAAGGCATTGAGTGTAGGACTCACTGTTTTGGGGTAAAAGCAATTTCCAGTTGACAATTGCATGAGGATTAATTTTCTATCTGAAATACATTGATATTGACAGGTTTATTAAAAGGGAATTGGTAAGACAGAAATAGAGAGGCCACGTACAGCAGAACAGTCTCACTACCTTTCCCTTCAAGGGTTTGCTTAGATTTGGCCTGATTGTTGAAACCTGAGACACACATAACATTGTTTTGAGTGTTTTGGAAGGAATTACCACTCCTGCATGTGTAGGATGTGGCAACAGTTCACCCCAATGCTCGTCTGCATGTCTCTGTGGCCATCTACCCAAACAGTGATTCAGGATATGGTGTGCAGTTATGGAGCAGCATGGGAGAATAAAAAGGCAGGAGCACACCTGGGCAACCTGGAAGTTAGAAAATGAGTTCAAAATGTTAAAAAAAAGAAGACCAAAATAGTTTCTATTCAATAACACAGCGATTTCTAGGTGAAAACTTTAAATGGTTTGAAACTGAATTATTATTCCTTGTACTTTCCCTCAAACAAGTGAGTTTTTTTCACTATAAATAGGAGTAGAGGGATCTGTAATTCCTTTTTAGTTTTGATAAAAGTAAAATGAGGAAGTTTGGGGTGAACCGCTTAAAGAAAAGTATTTTTCCATTCAGCCTGGATTTCTGCAGAAAGAAGAAATATATTTTAGCCCTTTTCCCAAGAAATACGTGCTTCAGTCAAGAAAACTGAGATTGAAAGTTTGATATGTCACTGGCATAAACCAAGAAATTGCTATCTTAGAAACTCAGTTTCAGAAGGTGACTCAGCTGATTTTCCACAACCGAATTAAAATCTTCTGTGGTACCTTTGTTTCTTTCTTTGTTGGCACAAGGGGCTTAACTGTAACCTCTATGATAGTGTAAATAACACAAATTGCATATTTGTCATGTTATAATTAGGATATCTGTTTCTAGATATACTCAGGCCATTTGGCATCAAGTCTAGGCTGAAAGGTTTGCTGAGAATCAGGACACTTTTGAAAAGGCTGAGTTGGTTTGGATAATGCAGCAGTTTAGGAAAGGAAACCCTTTTATTAATATAATAAGAAAAAAAAATGCAACCCAGGATTTTAGTTATGTAAAAGAAAACTTGGCTTTGCAAGAAGAATTTGATCCTCCATCATCACCAGTTATTTTTTGCATAAAGGAGGACAGAGTCCGGGGGCTTGTGTAGCTGCAGTTTTGGCTGTCCTTGGGCAGGTCTCCAACCAGGGGTGGCAGCGGGAACATCTCTCACACCCCTCACTCCTAGGAGAGCCGCTGAAACAAGCGTGCTGCATCTCCAACTTGCAGTCAAATGTTGAGCAGCTATAAATACTTTTGATGTGCTTCCCTGAGTCTTTTGGAGCTTGTGGCTTTCTGGAAGCTCAGACGACCCTGTCCCTGGAGCCTGCCCCAGCTGTGAAGGGGCCAGAGGCCTCCGCTCTGGAGGAATGTCCATTGCTGTGCTGCTCCTTTCAACAGTCCTAGAAACCTATCCTATGGGATGTTCAGGGGCTTAAAGAAGCCTTTCATACTCCATTGCAGCTACTTTCTCGTTTCTCTTTCATCAGGAATATGTTAAAAGGCACATACATGGATAGCAAGTTGGAAAAAATACCCAAACCAAATGCAAATGGTTGTTAGGAACATTTTTACAGACCATGAACTTGCACATTTGTATGGTGCCTGGGCAGCACATGGATAGCAAAAAATGCAGTCTTGCTCCCACGTTTTCTCATTATGTCTTAACCAGGCAACAAAACTTACTGAAGTGAGTTTTTCTGTCACTTCCCCAGCTTTGTGTTACTATTGTGTTGCTATTTTGCCCTTTTACATGTTTTTTCCTATTTAGATGGTATATGGTCAGGTAGGATGAGCTCAAGCATAGGTGAAGGCAACGCAAAAAAACTGATTATATGGTTGCATGATATTACCAGTTTCCAGTTTTCTTGAATGTGTCAGAGTTATGAAGGGTCTCAACTCTCAAACTAATGTGCCAATGGGTACCAGCAAAGAGGGCTTCAGGACGCAAAGACTCCCTTCAATACCGTGGTTTGAACTAACGTAATTATATTCTGGATTTATATTCCTTTTCTAAAAAAACTAGTTTAATCCCAATAAACTTTAATATAAACATTTTTTTCATATTTTAATTCAGCTAAATTATTAATGTGGATAAAATATTGGGGTACTTCATGCTTGGAAAATAGCTGATTAAGGTAATCTACTTCCCCTTTTACCTTAATTAGCTCAATGTGCATAAAAAGTCATCTGATACTTGAATCTACCAACTTTGGCTATTGTTTGCTTTTCTGGTGGAATTAGTGAGTACCTCAGAGATCTGAGAAAGGATTCAGTAAAATCAGCAGAATTAAATATCCTCTGGTATTTTAATCTAGCCGTGGTGACCACTCTGTGGATTACAAGCTCCAAATTCTGCTTCGTGGGGGCAACTGAGTTAAGTACTTCTTGTCTGAAGGAGGAGGAAGAAAGTGCTCCCGGTGCACTCT
>NW_009649619.1:1570857-1586445 GCF_000708025.1 Charadrius vociferus
CATTCCTGCTAGAATCTTACAAAGCAGGTGAGTAGTCTGCCATGACCTATTTCTTATCTTCCCGCTGTGCCTGAAGGAAAGAGGAAAAGAGCTCTGGCTGCTCCCTTGCTTTCTTCCCTTCTCCCCTTCCGAAGCCCGGAACCAGCAGGTTTCCCGGCCTTTTCTAAGGAAAACTCTCTCCTTTATGGCCGCGTGTGCAGCCTGCAGTGCCAGCTGTGAGCCCACAGCAGCACTCGGAGGTGCAGGGAGAAAAAGACGGTGCTTTTCCTAATGAGCTTCCATTAATGGAAAATTTATAGTGCAGATAATGAAAGTATTGATTGGGGCTCTTTAACTTTGAAATATTACGTTTAGCTTGAGGTCGTAAAGATTGTTTATTACAGCAGTGATAATGACATTCTGTGGAAGCAGCAATGCTTGCTGACATCTATAGGTTTCCACAAAAAATAGGGAAAAAGTCTTTTCAAAGGTCATCAAGGTATGGAGGGCAGGGGTTTGATTTTCACAGGAAAGTAATGATGGTATTTCTACAGAAATCCCTTAATCCCACTTTGGGACCGGAATAGTGTCTGATACACATGGCAGACCTGAGCATCAAGGACATAGATGATGGTACAGGTATCCTCTGGTGAACGCTGGCTTCTCATTTGGAAGTATCATTTTCATGTGTAGAGTATCCTGATTTGGAAATGAACATTAGGATCTGAGGAGTCTCAGAGCCCCAGCCTTGTGCCCGGAAGCAGTGAGCTGGCTCTGCCAAGCACTTCACTCTTTGCTTGGTACAAAAACCGGGGGTGCCATAAGCTCAAATGCAGGCTGCTGGCTTTGGCAAAATGAATCGTTCTGCTACTGTTTGCCAAAGAGCCATAAATATGTCTCTGATTTATCCCAAAAGGCTGCTGGGAAAGTGCATCCCCTGATGTTTGTAAAACGATACGAAATTGAAGGAGCTATGTTATTGCTATAGTTTGCATTGAATGGAAATGCTTCTATTAAACTTACTGATGTTTTAAGAAGACATATCTGAATTCTCAATGTTTTCTTTACATAACATATAACCGATTGATCAGCATTTTTTCTGCTGTCTTCAAAGCATTCAACAGCCTGTCACAGCCTGTCTATGAAATGTTCCAGCATCTGACACACAATTACAGTCCTACACCGGTGGAGAAAGCTGAACTAGACTGTACACAGATAGAAATAGTGCTGGCTATTAAATGGGAATTGCTAGATTTATTTCCATCATCCAGTCTCCTAAAGTTTTGACAGCTTGATCAAACTAATGAACACAGAAGTGACAGACATATTGGTTCACTAATATTAGGTTACCAATCTTTGCCTTAAACCCCCATTAACGCTTCTTCCTTTGCCTGCTAATGCTAGGATAACAGATAGCAGCCAGACTTTCTGGCTCTACCCATGTGCAAAACTTCTAAACATTGGGCCATTTTTGTCTCCCACTGCACTTTGCTATAAAACCACAAGGTTAACACGACCTTCTGGCCCATTCCATTTTGTGCCTTGTTTTGAGTCGGGCTTTGTTAGGGACAAAAATCTATGTTATATTCCATCTGATCAAAGTACTTCAGATGAAGACATGCCATCTGTATTCATTTAGCGATATCTAAGACTATAGAGCATTACAGTGGTATTTTGTACGTAGTATTGATTGCCTTCATTTGTAGCTATTATAGACACCGGACACTGTTCACTTTTAAAACTGAGCGTCAGATTTCCCATCTGCAATCTCCAGGCGCTCTCTTCCCACCCCCCTGCTTCCACAGTAGCTTTCAAAGGCTCCGTTTGAGCAAGCTTCCTTTAAAATGATTGAAATAGTGTCGCAAGTTATCCATTGCAGTTTTCTTCTCACAGTTTCATGCACTGTTATATTTGTTAAGTGGCCTGACCCCTCCAGGGGAGGAACGGTGTTTAAATCTATAATTTTATTCACATCTCCCAGATGAGTCTGTTTGCGCTTGGTTGCTATTAGTAGTGGTAGCTGTACATTCTGCATCACTGTAGAGAGTTGTTACGGAGCAGAACTCTATTTGTTAAGCACTGTTTTTGTTCTGCTCTTGTTCAGCTCCTGCTTCAGAGTTGGAAGCATGGTCACAGACCTGTCTACTTGCATTTTGGTATGAGTAGGTGCACAAAGCCAGCTTCACTGACAGGTGTTTAGATGAGTTCTGGCCATGGAAATATATGTCAGAGGTAAAGGAAAAGGTAATAACTCCACACTTTACAGATGAGCAGACCTGATACATGGGGTATTTTTGGCAGATATGGATTTTGCACTTGAGCATATCAGCTAAAAATGTAAACTGTTTTCCTGGCTAAGCCTAAGAAGATGAAACCGATAGGTTTTGGTAGAAAATGTTCAAAAATAAAAAGTTATAGAATTAATCAAAAGTTATTGATGGATTTTATTGTTGCTGCCTGTTACCTTTTAGCAGAATTTTCTGCAAGGGTTAATCAGAACCTGGGCCAGAAAAGTATTTAAGAATGAACTCAGGTTTAGACTTGTGGATAGTCTTACTTCTTTTCCAACAAAAGCCATCACCCACACCAGGAGAAAACATTTGTTAGGTCTATAAGGACCCATTTAAAGTCTCAAAATATCAAGATAAGAAATCTAGCATGAAGGCTGGGAATGGCAGCGTCCATGTAATCACGGACAGGATTTCTATTATTGACATTGGGAGCGAGACAGTACCTGAACCAGCAAAGACTTGGAAGTTACCACTGTGAGAGGGGCTTTGCAAAACCCGGGGAAAACATAGACAATTCCCAATAGTAACAGGAACAAGTAGATGTCCTCAATGTACTTTAGAACATTAACAAACCTCCCCTGCCAAACCGGTGAAAGGAATACGTGTTTCCACCCCCCTCTCTCTAACCTTACTTTGGGGTAGCAGCTTTTTTATTCATCATCCTCTTGTCATGCTCATGTACCTGAATGCACATGGCAAGGTGCAGTGCTCTACACCTGGGGTGCGGAGGCAGGGAATAAGGCGGTGAAGAGAGAACAGTTCAGAAAACTCTTTGATAATGGTGAACTTACACACTGATATGTAGGGGTTTTTAAAGCAACTGGAGCAAAAGAAAACTTGCCCTGTGGTGACAGCAGAAGTGGAAGGTATCTGCTCTCTCGGTGTCTTCAGCAAAAGTGAGAGGACAACCATGCCTGTAAATCTGCTGCCTGTAATGCAACTCTGGGCAGTCACTTATGGAATGTTTGTAGAAGACCCCATCCAAAAACGAACAGTGGACGTTGTGCTGAAAGTCTGCTTCTAGCACTGGCTCCTCGCTGCCGTTCATGGCTGATTAAAAACCCACTGGAGTATGAAGTAGAAATGGCAAGTTCTCCATTTCGATAGCTTGAATGAACTTCAGGCTTAAACAGCTTAATTTTCAGAAAAAGACGAAAAATCAACTGAAAGATTTAGTTAAGATTTGATTTATTAATTATCAGGCATCTGACCTGTAAAATGAAATTTAGTGCAGGCAGCAACCAGATGCTTCAGATGGGTGAGCTGTTTGGGTAAAAGACTTGTCTGCATAACAGGGAGCAGACTTTATTTTCACAGTTGCTCTTTGAAGGGGGATGGATGGTAAGAAGGTGACTTTACAGCAATAAGTCATTGCTACCAGTATGCATTTTAATAACCTTTAACACAGTAATGACAAAAACAAGAAACAGATCTTCAAATACCGATGAAAAGATTAGTTTTTCCCCTAGGTGTGCTGCATCATTCTGTAAAGAACAAAAATGCATAGGAATGGTTTGCAAGAGATTATTCTCTGCAAATAGATAAAATTTGTCAAGGAATGCTCAGTGACAATCAAGCATCTATTTTGATACAATTGATTTAAATAAGGTTTAAGTCATTGCCGAATTATGGAAGTCTTTCTGGCCAGATGAGACTCCAGACTTGAGCTTCAACTAAAAAATAGCACTCAACAAGTTGCCTGACACTGAAAGAATAAATCAGGCGATATATAATTTTTTGGTGGGATTCAGTAGTGATATTTTGCAGGCAAAAGTCTTTTGGATTCATACAGATCATAGACAGCTGTGAAATTAGCCTCTATTTCCATTTTCAGTTTTTTTTTCCCTTTGTACCCAAATAAAGAAGTCTACATTTCTATTAAGTGATGTTTTTGCACTAGAGTAAAACTTCTAGAAAAAAATCTGGAGGAGTTGACAGTAAACACCTGGGAGGAAAAAAACCCCATACACAAGGATGCCCTTGCAAATGGTAGTCCATGTTAGCAAATAAAGCATGCAGAGAAAAGAACCTGTCCATCAGCCTAGATATTCGTACCAAAGGCCCAGCGCTCAGTTCAAAACACGTCATATCTAGCATATGGCTGCAAGAATTTTGTTTTCTGTCCATATAAAATCTGGCACAACCACAATTCCCATATGCAGGGAGTACTGAAATAATGACATGATTGCACACTACTTGGGCTCATATTTCCCCTCTGTTGACCACCAGGAAAAGACCACTTAAAAAAAGCATTAAAAAGAAATGCCTGGTTCCTTCAGCAAAATGGAGGAATTCAACATGTTGGGAAAGTTATCTTCAAAAAAAAAATATATTCTAAGACATCTCACAAACATCACTCCTTTGCCGAACATCAGTCTTTGACTTATGGCTACAGAATTGCTCAATTTTATCATCAGAGGGGTATACCGGTTGGGTCATCTATGATGAGCAAGATCTGGGCAGTGACATGGAGCAAGAGTAGGAACTGATACCTCAGTTCTGCGAGTGATATGGGACAACAAAGCATGTAAACTCATCTGCCGACTTCCACAATCTCAGTCTGTGTGTTAAAGGACTTTGCGACTTCTGGCAAATGTGAAAGAACATTACCAAACTCTACTTTTTTTTAACATGAAACTATGAAAATGTAAATTAGGGAATAGCTTGTGAACAACTTTTAAAAAAATACATGCATTACATGGGAAAGTTATCCATGGAATGGGTTGCACTGGGTGGTTAGGACTCAGTGATAGCACAGAGTGCAGTCTGTGGTCAGAAGTGATGCAGTGAGTTTTGGAATATGAATACATTTCTTGGTCTGCAGCTTTAAGCAGCAGATTTACTTAGTACTTTTACATTCCTCAAACTTCATATCTGAAAAGATGATTGACATGAAGAGTTTCTCATCAAGAGACTTTCCAGAGGTCTTTCAAAATTATATCATGGTCTGTATGCTTCCACTGCAGTGTCAGAGTAGTTTAAATGTCCGGGAAGGGATGGTTGAAATGTGGAGTCATGTTAAAGACATCTCCAAATATGGGATGGGCGTTTACAAGGCTTCAAACACACGGAACTGGTCTTGGGAGTGTTTTCCACAGTGTATACAAAGCAATTGATAAAATGTCAAATAAATCATGAATGAAGTAGATATATTGTATATTATGTGATTGTAATAGGTGTGGTCCAAAAAAAGCATCTAAGAGAATTAGAACTGAAGAAAAAAAAATGCTGGAAATGATGTAGTTCCATTGAAAATCTGGACAGCTAGTTAATATTCTATAATTCTGTTGATATCAGCTGAGGGTTTTGGCCTTGGAGTCATACCCAAGTCTCCTGGTCCTCAGTGGTGAAACCTAACGGCCTTGTTTACAATGGATTTTACATTGGTCTTAAGAGAGATGGAATTGGACCACCAGTGCTTCATTTATTGTGGTAGACACATTGTTGTGGTAAGATGTGTTATTTCTATGTTTTTGCAGTGTGAGAAGAGTGTGAGTAGATATTAAAGTGCCAGACAAATAGCAAGTGTCTGTTTCTCGTGGTTCCTGTATGTTTGTATAAAACACTCTTGCACAGCGTGAGGAAAAACACAGCACAGTCCCTGAGCCTTTAAGAGCTTATCACCTCTTGGAACATGAAAACCAACTGGAGAGTGTAGTTTTTTGCTTGAAATACCTTGATTCTGAGTCTGATTCTCATATTTGTCTAGTTCCCACAATGAAACTTCAGGGCCGTGATTATAATCACTCTACATTCACGTTAATGTCAAATTAGGGAGGAATTTTTTGCAGTGTGCCCAGAACTGAACAGCATGATTGCATGCTTCATCATCCAGCCTACAAGAGGGAGTGGAGGATGTTTAAAAATATGGGCAGTTAAAATGAATGGAAGTGCTAATATGTAACTCTGGGAAGACAATGGGGCTGAAGACTAAAGGTACCCTCTGTGTTAAGCAAGTTGGCTCAATGTTGCTGACCTACCTGAAAATGTAGCTGCATTTAATGATAGAAAAACAAACAAACAAAAAACCCCAAAGAAAATAGCATTCATCCACCATCTAATACTGTTTAGATAATGGAAATAGGTCATCTGCTTTCACTTCGCTGTTACTTGTTTGTCATCATTGAGGGATCTTTAAGCATCCGGCTGAGAGCCAGCTTTCCAACAAAATGAGAAATGAGAACAATTAAAAAATGGAAGCAGATGATTGCCTGTATGTTAAAAATCAAAAGGAAATTGAGAACCTCATCTTTGAGTAATAACAAATATTTTGGCCAGGAGCATGGTATTTAACTTGGAGGAGACAGAAAGCCACTTCATCAATATTAGCTCAGCGCAGTGCTTTTGGCAACGACCTAACAAGTTATCAGCTGTTATCCTCTGCGGAGTTGGGGGGAAGGAAAAATTCCTCTCAGGATACAAGTTCATTTCTACATTGCCATAATACGTCCTCTGTTTCTGATCTGTTTTCCGTCTTTTTGCCTATTGACTGGTTAGAAATTGAGATGTGTGTAATAGGGTAAAACACAGCATTGAACTTCAGGCCCTTTCACCAGTTGCTTCAACTATTTGCATTCTGAGCCTGGTTCTTAGAGGCACTTTTTTGTACTGACACATGTATATAAATGACCCTTAGCACTGGAGGGAAGGGGGTTACAAACAGTGCTCTTTAAAAATCTGGCCACACACTCATTATATTCACTGTACTTGGCATCATGTCACTTGTGATCTAGTGGGCTCCATTCAACTTCCATCCTAAGGCTTCGGCGTTAAGAGTCACTGTGATTGTTTTTAACGCTGTGGCAGGAACAGATGGCAAACATATTTTAAAGCGCTAAAAATATGGAAGGGCAGTAGAAATCTACATGGCAGACATCTATTAAGCTCCCACAGCTGTGACCAATTTTTTTCTTTTAATAATAAATATATTATATGGAAGCCCAGTCCCTAGAAGGAAAGTCTCCTTTGAAATCAGTTGGCATTTTGAGTTTGTCTGGGCTACAGTAAAGGACAGAATAAACTTCCACTTGCAGTTTCCAGTTTGTCTCAGTCATACTAATGAAAAGGAACAAGTAAGTGTGGAGAGGGACAGCTGAACCCCAGCTCACCGTGGCAGAGCAGCATGTAGAGGGCAGCCCCTGTAGATCACTGTCTCACAGACTCCGTGTTTCGTCACTCTGAACGGGCTCCTAACATGGGATTTTTTTAGCCTTCGCAGATGTTTCAAGTTTCTGTCCATCTATCATGCTCTGCAAGGATGATTTCTTTCGGAAGATGCCCTGTGGCTCAAGCAGCAATCTGTACGCGTATCTGTCAGGCTGAAAAGGCTAACGCCCATCCACTCTGTCACATGCTGTCATCTTACAAGTGCCAAGACAGGAACCTACAGAAAAAATACAGAATATTTCTTAATGAGTTGCTTGTCACTGGCTAATGACAAAGCCCAAGGAGGAGCCTGAAGGCCAGGGTATATTTCTTAACTTTTTCTGAGGAGCTCCTTGCTAGAAGCCAGAGATATTCAGGAAGAGGAGCATCTCACCAGCAAGAGAAGTTATTCTCAATGAAGAGGTGGTGTAGGGATGCTGCTCCTGTTCGCAGCCGTGCAAGCGGTGGCTGGCTGGTGACTCATTTCTGAGCGGTGCCAGCACCCAGAGGAGCACAGCTGCTCTCCCCCTGCCTTTGGACCTGAGGAGTGCCGGGTTTTCTGCCCCTGCCGTGGCACAGCTACCTGGGCAGCGGTGCCGGTGCAAAAGCGTAGCAGCCTGGGGCGCGGGGCAGGTCTGTCTGCCTGTGGGAATGTGGGTTAGGCAGGGCACTTCCCACGGGGGTTAGGAGGCAGGCGCTGTCTCATTAAGCATGTTAATCCTAATAAGCTGGGAGCTCTCGCTGCTCTGTACAACACAGTTCCCTGCTTGGCTTGCTCAGCCCAAAAAGTTCCCCCAAAGCTGCGTCCCCATGGCAGCGCTGGCTCTTGGCTGTGCAGCAGGTAACGTTGAGCCGAGCTCCTCTGGCCATGGCTTCCTGCTGGCAGCTCTTGGCACTTGGGTTTTTTAAGCCCCTGAGGAATGGTCATGCCCAAATTGTCTCCTGCCAAAGCAGGACAGAGGCGTAACTGTCCTGACAGGCAGTGTACCACCCCCGGGTGATGCAGACGCTGGGGAACCTCAGTGAAGAAGTTACATATCTATAAGTTTTCAGGGCCTAATGCTTGCATGTGGTGCTTGGTCCAGCCTAGTCTGTGCTCTCAGAAAGGCATGTTCTGGGCACAGTTTTGGAAACCATTCCATGGAGGCCTTTGCTGTGATGTGTACAGCCACCCGGCTCAGGCCCGTGCTGCCTGAAGGCAATCATGTCCTCACAGCCAGAGATGCCGCTCCTCACCCTGCTGGGCTGGAGACATCACTTGAGGATGGGGTAAAGGGTGTAGACCCCAGCGGTGCTCTCCTAGCCACACTCAGGACACTGCTGCAGAGTGCACCATAATCCCTACAGACGTACTTTGGGGAGCTGAGGATGGACCCTCCCAGCACAGCCCCCAGAGTTTTTATGGGGCAGGACCAGATGTGTCTGTGCCAGTACACTTAAAAACTGGGGTGTCAAAAAGCCTTTGAATTTCTGGCCTTTTTGGTCTTTAATGTCACATTCCGAGTTTCCTTTGTGTTACATGAGCTTCAGGGGGAACCAACAACCACTTCTAATTAATTCCCCCCCTCCTCCCGTAGGTAATTGAGTGAGGAAGACTTTTTTTTTCTGTGTGAGAGATAAAGAGGACAGGATACAAAGAGAAGGCAGACTTCAAGGGGAAAATGATCTGAACGGGGTGTGCCAGATTGGGGCGTTAAACTGCTGCTGTCTGTCGCACACAGACACACACACACATGCGCATGACGCAAGTTTGGTTTTAGTTCGGTTCAGCCGGTGGATCCCAACATGTACTTGAGGAACCCTCCCCAAACAAAAACATGCTTCTGTCAAAGTGGAAAGCAGAACACCTCACCGAGGAAAAAACTTTACAACTATTAACATGTTATTTATAAGCAGCCTAAGCTAACAGCTAACACGTGGCCGGCTTTGGCCCAGGGATGCTTGCTGATCGTGGGGATGGAATAGTATGAGCTAGACCTAATTGTTCTCCAGCTTCTGGAGGCAGGAGGCTCACTGCGCCCGGTGACACAGCAGGTGACAATGGGTGGGACAAGTAGACCGCCGGTGTGCTGTATGTTATGGCTGGAAGGTTGATGGTGGCTGGAGGGCTGTGATTTCTAGCAGGGCAAACCCAGGCCACGCTCAAAACCACAGAGTAGTGTAATAATATAATTAATAGGTATGCTCCCCTAAGTCTTCAGTGGCATAGTTAAGATGAAAAAATAATGATAATAGGCACATGCTACTCTAGCTAAAGGCAAAATATAAACAATTTATGTCACACCTATTTCTAGCATAAGATTTTCTTCTACCTTTAGGCTCTGTTCTGCAAACACTTGACACAAGTATTTAATTTTGCATAGATGCATAGTTCCACTGAATTTGGGGAGGTGTTTAAAATGAGCATGTGAGTAAGATTTTGACTAGACTAAGAATACTTTGCTGTACAGGAACGCAAAATCACTGGGCTGGCAGAGCTCCTTTTCTGCAGATGCAGCTCTGGTGGAGTACACCAGTTAGCATATAAACACTGGCAGAGCAAAAACACCCCTCAGAGCCAAACAAGCTCAATCACAAAGGCAATTTTTGCTGGTCCAAATTTGTCTAAGCTATGGGGAGAGCCTTAGAGAGATATTATGGTCCCTGTTGCCTTCTAGTTGTCTCCTTTTGCCTGCAGGCTCAAAGGCAGCAGGGCTGGGACACTTTTCCCGTCCTCTCTTGCCTCCTTGCTACGGCCCTGGCAGTGGTGTTTCAGGGACACAGCACTGTTCCTGCCAGCTCTGACCCATAGAGCAAAGTGGTTTGAAGATGGCAAAAGTCTTGGTTATGGCTTTGCATACATACAGCATAACCCCTTCACCTCACTACACAAAGAAAAGAAGGTGTATGGATGTTGTTAACTATATTGCCTTCACTGAAATTTCAGATAGGCACTCTCTGGGTTTAGGGTATCTTTATCTCAGATTTTTAGGGGGGCAGTTTCTGGGTACGATTCTGATCTATGCATTTCACAGAACGAATTATCTTTATTGTTTTCTGCTATGCAGACACACTACTAACCCATGTGGTTCCTTACAATTAGGGTGCTATCAAAACCTCATGCAGCATCTTAACAAGAGCTGACAACAATTTCAGTGCTGATGGGTTGTGTGCCATTTATCGATTAATTTAACCTAATGAAATGGTTTCTGCATCTTAGAAATTTCATAAGTGAAGTCAGACATATTCTTCAGATTGTGGTATCATCCCTTCTTCAGCTGCAATATTCAGCATTTATGTAGGTTTTTTTTTTTTTCCCTGCCAGTGAACCCGTTGGGAACAGCATGTGGGTAGCGTAGCCAAGACAGCGCTCACAGACTTTAAACAATATGGCTGAAATCCAGACCCTGTTGAAGAAATGGCAGCACTCCCATTGACCTCAGCAGGATCAGGATTTCACGGCTTTTGTGTGAAAAAGTTTTCCCAACACCCAGTATCTGCAGATTTAATTTATGATACAGCTTGAAAACTGCATTAAAAATGCTGAGATCCTGTGACGCTTGGCTCAGATAAGGTGTTTAAAAATAGCTTTAAACTTAATTGAAGACAAGATGAATCTCCCTTGTCTCTTCATTCAGGGTCAAAAGGCATGAATTTCATTCACTAAATTATCAACACTTAAAACTTTTTCTGCATGATTAGACTATTACTAAGAGTCAGGACAGCAGAGATCCTCCCACTGCATTGACCTGTGAACTTTGTTAAATCTTTTGACAGGGGTCATTGTCTATAGCATGATAGTGAATGACTTTCCAAAACGGAGCCATTCTTTCAGTTGTAACATGAAGCTGGTGCTCTTTTCTAATGGGTTGAAAATGTTAATTTACATTGATGACATTTCTTGTCAATTTATGCGCCAGATGAATCTGCTGATTAGTCACAAATGATGATGTGCCGCTTATGGATTGTTATTATTGTACCTTCACAAAACACTTCAGATACTTCAAATACTTTCAGAATTAGAAATCACTTCTTTTCTTCCATGTTTGCGAGATTTTAATCAGAAACTAAT
The DNA here is from genome assembly GCF_000708025.1 of Charadrius vociferus. Taxonomy (NCBI): domain Eukaryota; kingdom Metazoa; phylum Chordata; class Aves; order Charadriiformes; family Charadriidae; genus Charadrius; species Charadrius vociferus. Next base: position 1,582,324 of record NW_009649619.1, read on the forward strand.
ACTTAAAGGATGCATTTACCTAATGAATTCTCTACAGGGAAGTTACCTAGGAAGAACCTGTTTATACCTTTCCTCAGAATAGGTACGCCACATTTCTAAATACTTTGTTATAGCTTAAATCTGTTGTATATTATTTTTATGGAAATATAATTCTTTCAGGATTCCCACTGTTATGGTCTCCAAATCCTTTAGTCTAAGCTGGCCATGTAAGTTCTCCTCTCCAAACTGTTTCCCCAGTCCCAGTTTCATTTCTTCTGTGGCATATAGTTTAAATTTCCTGAAAGTGTTTTGCAGCTCTGATGGCAAAGTACATGATGGCAACAAAACAGTGAAATTGAACCTCTTTTGGATTCCAGGGGCCTTCTGTTAAATATATGCCCAGCTACTGTCCTCCATATTGACCTTCCTTAAAACACTTATTTTCAGTGATGCATAGAGGTAAAACACTCCCATTGATTAGGTGGCTGAAATGCTGGGACTGTTTCTTCCCAAGATCTTTCATAATGGTCTCAGTGGTCCCTTTAGTCAGTTGTGTTTTGACTTGTGCTCTGATGATGTTTGTGTACTTCAGCCACAAATATAAAACCAGTATGATTTTAGCTTGCACCTTAGCTCTCCAATGACTTAAATGTGTTTTTTCTTGCAGGCTGAGACTTGAAGGCAATCTTAGCAAGCCAAATTCTGCTTCTATATATATGGCCGAGAGTCTGAGAAACTTTGTAGCTTTCCCAAGGTGAGAAGGCTGTTCTGGAGCACGAACCACTCTCCTCCTCTCAAACGAAAGGATGGGTTAGAGCCAGGCATGCTTTTTGGATATGTCAGTGGATGTTTATGCTGGTTACTTACCCAGGGTTTCCTGGCAGATTTATAATGAATTACTAGGGACTTCCTTTGTCAATTCATCTGTATATGGGACTTAGCTGTATTATTTTGTAGATGGCCTCATTTAAATTATGGATGATTGCTATATATTATTGAAGACTCGTCTGTCTTATGTTGTTATTGCTGACACAAGTAATAACTGACAATTTTGCCCATAAAATGACATCAGGGCAACCAGGTTGTGGCTCGAACTACATGTGGTGTGCAAACAGTTTGCAACAACTTCTATGCCAGAATTCATAACCTGATCCAGACAAAATCAGCTTGGGAGGCCACTGTGTTTTTTTCTGCCCTTCAGGTATTCACATTTTTGTGGAAACTTTTCTCCATGAGTGCTGGGGAGGTAGAAATTTCTTCCCTGCTGGTGCACACAGAGCCCCAGCATGACCAGTAGGTAGTGCTAGCACGACTTCCTTGGATAACTGGTATCCGTGATGAGGCTGTCATGGGACACAGCAATACCTCAGCTCAGCTGCATCCGGCAGTGGCAATGGGCCTCTTCTCCTGGCTTTGAGGAACAGTGCATGTGTATCATGGTCCTCAAACATATATGAATAATTTTGATGAGGGTGTCAAGAAATTTGATTGTTTTGTTTTGTTTTCTTTTTTTTTTTTTCCCCTAGGGGATTTAGAAACTGAGTTAAAGTCTCTGTTATAATAAGTCAAATAAGGGGAAGACTTCCCTCAGATAACCTGCAGCAGTAGATTATGCTTCTCAAATATTCTGTAGATCTTAACAGTAGTAAATCTGTGAATTAAAAGCGAGTGGTCAAGTGCCTTTCCTGCGCTTAGTGAAAGCCAATAAATTTAAGCATGCCCTGGGATGGGTGTCTGGGCACCAGAAAGCAAATTTAGGTTAGTAAATTGGTAAAATGGCCCATTCCACCCCCTGGGTACGTGCTTTCAGTGCCAGCATATTTGTACATAAATAAATATTATTTTTAATCAGGATGAGTTTGTAATCGGATTCCTATGGCTTCCAACCCTGACTACAGATAGATACCTAAGTGTACGAGAGAGGCTCAAGTATCTCGTCAACATTTCCTATATCCATTTAGGACTGCTGGATCCTCCTGCAGATCCAGCCCCAGATCCTTCAGCTGTGATTGGGAGTAGTGGATAGGGTTTATTTTCTTGCTGCAGAGACTGGTGTTTATTAGCTCTGCTTAAATTGGTATAGTGTCACAGAAAGACTGGATACATCAAGCTGAAGGGTAATTTAGGAGTCACTGGTGATACCAGCAGTTAGCTTATAGTGTAGTACTAAGGGTGATACAACAAACTGCATCTGTACCATTTGCAAAGTGAAGGGAAAGGTCAATTCACCATTATCTGGAGAACATACAGAGCTGTGGCTTAGGCAATTTGGTCCAAGATCAGACGTGGTGATTGGGCAATCACAGATGAAGAGGATCTTGGCTGAAGTTGATGGAAGTTACACCTACTAGTGAACAGATGCTCCACCAATCTGGGTTGAATAATGCTTTCAAATGTTGATGGTTTTGGATGTGGGTAGTAAACTTAATGCCAAAATCAAAACTGACGACATCCAGACCAACGTGATGCTAGTTCTCTTCCTTTTCAACTTCCACTGTTGTTTCTAAAGTTCTGTTTTGGACTTCTGGACTCAAATAAATCTCCCAAATATGTTTCTCAGTTGAAACTCTCTAGTTTCTCTTGGAAATCTCTGAAAAACTAAATATTTTTACATGGCTTCAATGTACAATAATAAGTCCGATTGACTTCTTTCAGAGTTGAACTTATTTTTGTCCAAATTTTCTTATGGACATCAGTAACAATTTTGCAAAAGATGTTCTGAGAATTACATTAATATTTTTTCTCAGATTTTAATAAAGATAATGCTCAGCACGAGGGAGAAGTTAATGGAGAACTAGAATGGAGGAATATATGTGAAAATTATTTTGTTTAAGATATGAAAAAAAGTCAGTAAATATACCCATATAGAGGGAAACAATATCAATTTCAGAATATAGAAGGGACTGGAACATTAAATTACAGGTCCAGTAAGAAGGACAATAACTGAATCTATTAAATGGGATAACTGGAAATGCACAAACATAAAATAAAAAAGTGCATTTTTTGTGTGATTTCAAGAACATACAGATTTTGGAAAGCATTTTAAGGAACTGCAGAAATGAGAAGTCAAATGGAAGGTGATTTAAATACAGCATGAGTTTACAAGGAGATTAGTTGCCTAGATTAGCAGGTAACTTCATTTTTAGATGAGATTAGTGCAGTAAAGCTTGTTTAGTTATACTAATACAATGCTCTGTGTACAAAACTATCCAAATTAGAGCCAACTGACACTAGAGAAAAAGAGGTAAGTTGGGAAAACCTTGCTAAAACTAAGCTCATTACAGATGGCCCTGTTTAGGTCCTAGTCTTTCTCAAGAAATGATCTTAAAATGATCTTCTTGATTTTTAATTAATTAAAATAGTTTAATTAACTTTGCTGATACTAAATGAAAGTTGCCTGTAACCAAAAGTTGAGAGTTCTTATCAAAACTGAAGGAGAACAGGATGAACGGAATAACAGTAAGAACTGTAGAAATAAAAATTAAATTAAATGCAATAGTACAAATTACGTAGTCTTAAGGGTTTATGAAGTTGATTTCTCTATCAGACAGACACTTATCAGCTGTAAATGCAGACGTGGAGGAAGATTTTTCTCCATTAGCTGATTAGAGAGTCACCTATGAACAAGCAACTTGACGGGCTAAAAAAAGGACAAATGTGACCTCAGCAGAAACATGGAAATTTTACAACATTTCTATAAAGTTTGAATACTTCATCTGGCTTATTGTGCACAGTTACCTCTGTTGCTCTGGATCATGTTACTGTGGAGCTACTGAGGTGATCATGGGAGAGACAGTTGGCTTATTTCCCATTGTGAAACAAAGGTTGAGAGAGGACGTGCTTTTTCGGAGCAAACACAGCCAGAGAGAGACAGAGGAACAACTGAAAAACACTCTTGGCACAAGAAGAAATGGGTATAAAGTGACTGCTAGTAAGTTCAAACTGGAAACAGGAGAAGGTTTCTAAGGCCTGGAAGGGTGACATCCTAAGGGCGCCCTTCGGTAGAAGAGCCTCAGCCAAGAGTCTGATTCATTTCAGTGTAGTACTTCTTGCATCTATTATCTCTATTACGCAATTTCCTTTAGCAGCAGGGATGAAACTTCATGATGCAGGATGTTTTTGTTTAGTGTTCCCTTTACACTA
>NW_009649619.1:1586495-1644201 GCF_000708025.1 Charadrius vociferus
TTTAATTGTTTTTAATCTTCCCAGGCAAGAGAATAATATGATCAAATTCTGATATTTGGAAAAAAAGAGCTTTAGCATATCTACAGCCATCCTCCAAATCTCATTACTGTGCCCTGAAACAGGTGTTAGACCTCTTCAAACAAAAGGTCACTCAAATTTATTGAAGAAGGACAAATGCTCATTTTGCTGATATGTATTTTCCCTTAGCTTCCTTCTCGAAGATGTCTGAACCACTCTGGTTCATTTTTTTTTTTTAAATGTTCAGGCTTCTGATGACATCTGACACGGAAAATCTTGGCTTTAGGCATTGAAACCTGTTCAAGCTGTAAGCAAATAACAACAAAGTCTTGGAATAGGTGACATTAATCATAAGCGGTATTCCTGGCTCCTTCCTTCAATGCCCTTATCTACGTCTATGGATATAATTATTTTTATACTATTTTTAGAGATAGGTATTTTATATGAAAATACCAAGAATCCTTGCACAGTGTTCATATAAAGAGAAACACACTGAATACAGGAATGCGTGCAGTATGATTTATTTCAGAATTAAAAAGTTGTCTTGTCATTTTATATGCTAGGGCTCCTGAGAAGCCTTTGCAAAGGACTGAGAGTCCATTGGATGATAAGTTATTAAAGGGTTTTTCTTTAGGAATAGCTATAGTAAAATAATAAAACAGATAACTAGGATTACTTTTTAAAGAACAATTAAAAAGAAAGAACAAGATGAGCATTTTGGCTAGCTCAGATTTTTTTTTTTTTCCAGATCAATTTATTCATTGATTATGTTTGGACTGTGGCCAGGAATTTATGAAAATGTGGGCAAATCATGGTGTTTTATGAACTTCAGTGTTCATCTGAGACCTCATAAGCAAGCAGAGGACATGTGAGAAAACCTGCTATCAATTTCCCAGAAACTAAACTGGGAAAGTGAACTGGGAAAATGGAAATATAGAAAACATTCTTTCTCTAAAGTGTATAAATAGTGCAATCTGAATTTGAGAATATGTAGTTCTTAATGCTCTATTATTCATTATCTTCCTGTTCTAAAATGTATTCATGAAGCAGCAACAATAATATATGCCTCTTGGGTAACCCTAGCTATGAGTACTGGAATATCTGGGGCAGGTTAATGGTCCAAAGGATGAAAAATGAGAGCAAGTGAATCAGACCTTTACTTCTAACAATAACATTTTCATGGTTCACATTTTGCACTGAAATGCTTTAGTAAATGCCTTAGAAGATCTTTCGGACAATGCCTCCAATGCTTGTAATGAGCATTATTTGTGCTGAACTATTTGATCAGCGACATTGTTAAAATAACCAGTTTGACTTCAGAAATCTCAGCAGCACTACTCTACCCTCTGTTTGGCTATGGATACTCATTTGTGTGAACTGGTTGTTTCTCTGGTGCTGTGCTAATGTACTCTGCTGGAGGATCTAGAATTTCTTCTCAAAAAGTTGCTTCCGTAGATAATATGGCGTTGTTTTAGATACATTTTAAAGAGAATGGTGCTAGGCATGTTTTAACTTCAGTGACCGGTTTTTGGCTTGTACATTGGGAATAGGTTTTGGTGCACAACCTCTCAAAGACACACACGCCCAGATTGTTAAGTGGCCTCGTTAATAATAGCAATAATACAGAACCCATCAGCTTCTGAAGTTATATGTGCAGCCCATTTGATGCCATGTAATAAGCAAAATGGTTAGCACAAACTCTTGCTCAATATAGAAAAAGAAATCAGTAAATTTATTTTATTCTTTATACACATTTAAATAACAACAACAATAATAATAATTAAAAATAATAACTGTTAATAATAATAACAATAGGACTTTTGGCTATATTTACCCTCTTTGTATTATGTATTATTCTTTCAGTTGCAGAGACAATTGAGCTGAGAGCAGGTTCTCATCCTGCCAGGGCAGCAGTGCCCAGTCTGTGACTTTTGAGGCGTGGGGCTCTTATACCAGGACTAGGATTAGGGAAGAAGTTTTGCCTGGTACATGAGCAAGGTAAAGCAATATTTCGAAGGAATGCCTCCAGGTTCTTGAAAGAGAGGAATAAGGGGTTTCTGAGCCTAGCTACCATCCCAAAGTCCTCAGCTGTGGGTCCAGACCAGCTCCATACAACTTCTGAGGAATAATATTTGTTAATAAAAAATTGCAAGTCAGTATGAGGGAAATTATGCCAAGCTTCATCACTCTCCTAGTTCAGATTTTCTTTCTTTTCGGGTGGTGGAAGGAGAATATCAGATAGAAGAGAATTAAATGTCACCATTTTCTGTTGTTTGTAAAATAAAAATCACCATAAATTTAAGTTCTGAAATTTAATTTTATACAAAAAAGGTAAAATCAAAATGAAATGTTTTGAAATTGTATAAGAAACAATTCAACTGAACTATTCTGAATTTTTGTTTAGATTATTGGTTAATTGAAATGTTTGATTGAAAACAACAGAAGTGTGAGTATGAATGGTCATAATCAATGATATGATTTGCTTTTTTTTTTTGTAGCTTAGGTAGTGCATAAGCATCTACCTAGCCATAAAATACCACTGCTCTGTGCAATCATACTTTCTCCTCCCTCTGGCCATCTTAGAATTTGTCTAGAGTAGGAATAGTTCTTCATTTTCTTTCCTGTCAAGAGATGGAAGTTAAGATGGCAGAGCATGGTGGTGCTACTGTGCAAAATTGTCATGTGCATGCAAACGAACACAAATTGCATTTCTAAAAAATCAGATGCTTTATTTCAGCTTCCTGTATGCTCTGCTTCAGACAGTATCAATGAGATAATTTGCTATAAAAGGCACTGTGATCAAACCAGGACTTCTGTTCATCTTACACCGGGCTAATTAAAAGGATTGTTTGTTTTTTCTGAATCGATTTACAAACCTGGCAATGAAAGCATATTTCTGGTTCGGCCAACAGCAAATTAGTCTGGTGATGATTGTCTTGTCTCCAAACTTTATTTATCCATTTGGGAGCCAAAGACATTTTAAGGGCCATCTCCAAAAAAGTCTTGAAATAACAGAACCAATTTTTATTAAAATATGTGAACTACATAGAGGAAAACTCTTCTTATTTTGTATGCCCAATGAAGCATAGCTGGCGTCTGGGATATGCTGCTTCGATTTCAGAGATACCAAGGTATTTAAACAAAGGTCGGCACCAATTTCTTTTGTCCCTTGATGTGTATATGTGCTCTTAATTAGTGAAGAACTAAATTAACTACTAAATTAAATAGCAAAGTCCATGGTACATCATTCAGTCTGCAACACAAAAAATCTGGTTTTCTTATCATGGCCATAATTAGGATCTTGGTGATGCACTTGTAAGACATCTAGGAAGTTATGAGAGAGATCTTGTTTCTGCTGTGATGCCGGTTCAAATGTGGCAATGGTTACATCTTTTTTTATGGGTGAAATAGATGCTTTACCAGCACAGCTGATGTTATAATAGCAGGATGATTTTGTCACATGAAGTGACTGGCAACTGGTGAGAGTCAGTTCAAATCCTGATTCACAGTTTTCCTTTGTGACTCTGAACACGTCATTTAATCAGGTATGGTGCCCCAACCTGTGCTAGAAGTCAGTAATACCTCTCATCACATTGCATCTCTCTATCAGATCTACTGAGAATGTAGATTCCTGTGTAGGAAAGGAGTGAAGGGAACCATCACATCTGAGTCTCCAAATGAAGTCCCAATACATGAGATTAGTGGGAGATTAATCTTTAAGATATCCTTAAGAACAATCTCATAAATTCAGATGAGCAATCATTACACACACAAACACTCTACTGAAAATAAAGGGATTGTATAGATTTACTTTTAGAGCTCAGTTGTCTATAGTTAAGCAGCTCAGGTGAGCAAGGATTTTTCCTATAGGTAAGCATCTGCCTCCCAGTCCCTCGTTTATACCCTTACTGCAATAGTGCTACAAACACAACATTTCCACCACATGTGAATGCCTCCTGCCAAATGAATCTCAAATATGATAATGATGCCCCTTATCTGAAAATGAAAGCTAATAATAAACAGCAGCAACTATTTCAGGAACGCATGTTCCACATCACAACTGCATTTCAACGAAATCTTTAGGAGAAAACAGCAACAATCAAACGTGGAAATACATACAGACTAAATTTACCCTTACTTGTGCCCAAATAACAATTTAAAAGTTATCTAGGAAAAGTATTGAGCCTTATTTGTTAAAAACAAAATGATCCTTAAGAATGATTAGAGCCTCAGTTGCTAACTTTCAGTAGAAATAACTCAAAGCAGCTACTTTATGAAAAGTTAATCAATTCCAAACTTTCATATGTGGCCTATCAAAATATGTGCGTAAACATCTTTATTCGAGAAATGAAGTTTCTATTTCTCATTATTATATCTGACAAGTTTTGGAAACACAGATCATGCATTCTCTCACATTTAATGTAAAACAATCACTGCTCTATTTTTCCGTCAGATTAATTTTTTCGCTCCTAATAGCTCATGCACTTATGGGCTCTTCTGACAGCTATTTTTGCAGCAGAGCTGCTCTCTCCTCTGACTGCTGACATTTATTAATCAATTGATCAATAAGTCATTTGAAGCCCCCTTGGGAGTGTTGGAATAGCCGTTGTCCCTCTCAGATTGCAGAACTAAATGCTTGTGTTGTTGTTTGTGTTGTAATGGGGAGTGTTATGAAGCTCTTGTTACAAACGGAGTATGAAATCTAAAGCACACTGGAGGGCTATCAGTCGCTTTCCTACTGATGCAGAAAAGATGATTTGTTCTTGAGAAACTGCCTCTTCTTGCAAATACATCTGTATGAGCTTAACTTATGCATACCAATAGCTCAAGAGACCTCGGAGGGTGTGAAACTCACGTGTGAAAATCTAGGCACATGAAAAAGTGTTTTTAAGATGGGTCCTAGAACGATGCTATCTATTTATTCTTTCTTCCTGTCCAACCTTTATCTTACTTGCAAAGGCCCATGAAAAGGCTGCTCAAGGAAAAGCAAGTTGGGATTCTTTTTACTTTGAAGTTTTGGCATGAGTTGTTATTGAGTATAAATTGATTTAACTCCACTGAGGTCTCTCACTCGCCCCGCAGTGAATATCTGGTCTTTATAGTTTCTGAAGTATAATGTATTTTCATTTTCCGTTTAAGTAAAAATTCTATTCCCCCTACAGAGAAGACTTAGTTACTATTTTATTGTGAGAAGTGGTGGGTGCCAGATAACTCCATACTGTAAGTATTGTAATGTAGACAAGAGTGGTATGTTTGTGGTAGAAATTCCAACAGAGACAGAAACATTGTAGATTCCTGATACAAAATGAAATTCAAGCTCTAGTTGTAATAGTGCTTTGTTACACTTGTGTTTTGCAACATAGTGGCAAAATTAAAATTATTGTTTCTTTTTCTAACCACAAATGGTTAGATCTGCAACCAGACACATAGTGGGAGGACAGTTCTGTTTTGCTTCTCCTGAACTCTGGTGTGGATTATTTATGAATGTAGGAAAGGCACATATGAGACTCTCTCTCTTCTTCCTGGGGCACTTCAGAAATTCATCATCCTAGTGGTATTGTCCCATGAAGTGCCACTCCTGACTGTCAGAATGTGCAGAACGCTTCAAATACAGCAGGGGCTGGAACATCAACAGATCCAGAGAAGGCTCTGATCTTCCTCTCAGTGACAAATTCTTGCTGCTTTTAATAGGAATAGAGATGGAACTGCAAGAAGTTTAAGGAAAAATTATTTTTCTTTCTGACCTACAGGTGAAGTTGGACCATGGAAACTAGGTGCTCAGGTAGATTAGAGGACTGGGCAGCGTGAATATTCACGTGTCCTTGGATGGCAGACCCCTAGGCAAGTCCTTCACATCTGTAAATAACATGTGCCGCTGCTAGTGACTGAGGAATTATGTGTCCTGGTGCAGTACGAACAGAAACTCTAAAACAAGGAGAAAATGAGCACAGGAAAAAAAAAAAAAAAAAAAAAAAAAAGGAGGAGAGAGAAAATAGTAGCAGGCACTCCTTAGGAGATGTCTCTGCAGTTTCCAAACAGCAAAGTCTGTCTCAGGTAACACCACAAAAGAGGTTACACCATACGCTCCCCCTGAGTGGCAGAGGTTTCTAGAAGCTGAGATATTAATTATTGGAGAAATTTCTTCTCTTCCCGTTAGTAAGATCTTACACAGAAAGGCTGTATACCAGGAACATTAGAGTTTTCCACCAAAAGGGTAAAAAAGGAAGAAGATCATAAAATCACAGAATGGTTTAGGTTGGAAGGGACCTTGAAGATGATCTAGTTCCAACCCCCCTGCCATGGGCAGGGACACGTCCCAGTAGACCAGGTTGCTCAAAGCACCATCCAGCCTGGCCTTGAACACCTCCAGGGATGGGGCCTCCACAGCTTCTCTGGGCAACCCATTCCAACATCTCACCACCCTCATAGAGAAAAATTTCTTCCCAATATCTAATCTAAATCTCCCCTCTTCCAGTTTGAATCCATTATCGCTCATCTTATCGCTACATGCCCTTGTAAAACATCCCTCTCCAGCTTTCTTGTAGGCTCCCTTCAGATACTGGAAAGCTCATCAGGGTGAAGCTTTCTTAAAAGCCAGAGACTATGGCTGTGAAACCTCCTTTTTAGGAACAACGTGACTACAGACTTCAGTATTTCATTCAAACATAAAATTAATCTCTACTGCCTGGCTTGCCTTTACTTAAAAAAATAAAAAGAAAGAAAAAAAGAAAAAGAGAGGGCAGGTGTCATCTCAGTTCTATAAAAATTTAAACTTCTGTTGTTGGAGGTATTTTTATGCTTTAAACATTAAGTATGTGCTGGTCTGTGAGGGCTGAGATACAGACTTTTGCTTTGCTTCCACTTGTTTCTTTGTGCCAATTAACAGTCGCTTCCTTCCAATAAAGCACAGGCAGCTGACATGTCTGGCAACCACATCAGGAGAAGCTCAGCCTGGTGAAAGATATTTTTGGGATTGCACTGCCTCTGTTTAGACTTGTCTTGTAAAAAAATCCCACAAATGAACCCTTAAAAAATCAGATCACAAGGACATTGAGTGATCCTTCAGTTATGTTAAGTACTACTTCCATTTGCAATAGAATAATCTTGGCCAGAAGGAAAGATAATAAAAGTCATCAGGAAGCCTAATGCCTGGACATCTATTAGAAATCACATGTTAGTGTCCTCTGCTGACCTTTGCAAATACATGTGTGCAAATTGACTGTATGTATTCCTTAAAATCAATAATACTAGCTGATAATACAGAAATGTGAGACTAATGGATGAAGAATTAAAATGCCAAACCAAAGAGTTAAAATTCATATTAATATGGACAGTTAAGGCCAAGTCATTCTGCAGAAATGAGGGCAGCGGGTCACTTTGACAGTTTGTCCATAGTTAATGGAAGTTTATTGACCCAACTGTGTGAAACCACAGTGAATATTGCATATCACTCTGTCATATGGAAAAGCCGAGTTTATGGATTTCTGTTTCATCAGCTAGAGTGAAAAATCTTTTTTGAATCCCCTCCTTATTTTTTCAGATCACTCCTGCTGTAAGCATCTCAGTATTTCTTCTGGTCTTAGAGATTTGGAGGTTTTTCTCATTTTAAAGACGCCCAAGATCATGAGACCTTGTCTGTAGGACCTCACATAAATCAGCCCAGCAAGGAGCTGAGTCTGTGCAATACAAAAGGTAGCTCCAAACACTGTCCAGGGAACTTTCCATCAGTGCCATCTCACCCCACCAAGACATTTTGCTGCATTCAGTGTTTCTGTATGCTGCAATTTGTTACTTTTCATGCATTGGCACCCTTGTCCTTGGTGATACGCAAAAGACCAATTGTTTGTCTCTGCTGGTGAACTTTCATTGTAAAAGGTAAGCAGGAACAGGTGATATAGAGTGGTTTTATACAAATATCACAATGAGTTTCCACAGTTAGGACATGGTGTTCCTAGTTTCACATATTGCACAAATGTAGCATAAGAGGAAAAAGCCTTTGGTGAAAGAATGGTAACAATAATAATTAAAGAGCAGACAGAAATGCTTTGATTTTCTGTATCTTTTGGATCAAGATTAGTCTATCTTCTATATTTTTATGGAATCAGTTTGCAGTGTAGGAACTTATATTTTAACTCCGTCAGCTTGTGTGCAGATCCACTGAAAACTGCTGGAAATCTGGAATTTCTGATGTGGTTTTCTTTTAAAATTTTCAGCTTTTAAACCAGCCAAACTAAGAAAATTTGAATAGCCATAATGACCTGTTAAAGATTAACAGAACAAATGAAGTCACTGAAATGTTCCATTTAAACTTTACAGCCTATGAATTTAGTTTTAATTATTTTAAAATATGTATTTTAAGTATGTTATTAATTTTGGTATATTGTAATAGTGAAAGAAAATGAAATGCTTCCACTTTTCCCTGCTGAAAATTGCATGGAAAATTCCTGAAAATAATGTTAAATTAAAACATTTAATTTTGGTAAAGAACCCTTCTGGTCAACATTTTTGCCTCTCTTTCCTTGGGATTATTTATAAAGTGTTCCAAATTCTCAAATTTGGTCTGCAAAGGCTAAATATGTGTGGGGTTGCATGGAACAGAAGCAGTTTTTAATTTAGGAGAATGAGCCTCAGCAGGAGAAGGCTCTGCTCACTTCGACAGCTGCAAACACTGGCATACACTGAGGTAAACATGTTTAAATTACATAATTTCCAGACCACTGATTTTTTTGCAACTAACTCCAGGGCAGTTCCCTTGAAAGAAAAACTCAAGGACAGATTTGTGATGCAACATTATTATATCTATTAAAATATGCCAGAAACATTCTGCTCTGGCTCTGTATTAAACATATTGTCCTAATATGTGATTTGTGCAAGTCTTCTGCTCCCTCCAACTGCACTGAATGGTAGCAGGCACTAATAGCCTGGACTAACAATAGATGCATTTTCTTTGAATTTTGCATGTTTGTTTGTGGCTTTTTTCCTACCAGAAATTATCTGATGTTTTTTGGGTGCTTTATTTCTCTGTCAGTTTCTGGCCTGAGACTGAGAACAAAACCAGCAAGTCAGTGCAGAAGCCATTAATCTGCAGTATTGACAAGTGCATGAAGTGGCAAAAGAAATTAAAGATTTTTATCAAGTTAAGCATAAAATCAAATCCCAACCTTTCTGCCTGTATTTTAAAAGATGTGTTGATCTAGACTCATGCTCTCCTTGCTTCATTCCCAATTTATGTCTCTTCAAAATAGAGGAAGTGTCTGATTAAGAAAAGGGGATTATCTGAGGGCCAGCTTCTGGCAGCCTCACTTCTCTTGGAGGGCATCTTCCTTTTGGGTAGTCCTACAAAAACAAGTCATGTTGATTGAAGAGGAAGCAATATCCTAATTGGGTAAAGGTGTTGGGCTGGTGAGGTATTTGCGAGGAATGCTTCTCAGCTAATTGTTTAGAATAGTCAATGTAGAAGAAATGTCGGTGGTCAGTGAAGTGGAAAACAGGATAGGAAAGGACAAAAGGATTTTTAAATTCAAAATTTAGGCAGCATAGAAAGATACATTCCCAGATTGACGGCTGGCATTATAATTTCAATTGTACCATAAGTTTCTTCAAATAAAAAATGAAATATAGCACAGAAACCTCTTCCAACATTACTGTGACCCCTACCCCATAAGGTGTTTGTAGACAAAATGTGAACTGTGGGTATATTTGTCTTTGATTACCTGAACCTGGGATCTCTTGAATGGCAAGTGATAGGTCTGCTTGGCAAGGATGTATGTATTGACGTGCAATAGGTTTCCTAAGGTGGTTGAAACTACCCACTAGTTGAAATATGGAAAACAAAATAATTTTGGAGTTTATTTCACCACTAGCATTCTCAGAACCTGGCATGCTGGCTTTGCTCTGCTTCCATACGATCAGTTTGCCATGGATGTACTCTCCCGACTTTTTAAAGCTTCCAGAAATAAGAAGGGATGTGGACCTTTTCCCTCCTGTGCTGGGCCAGTGAGCAATCTCCTCCTAGAGGAGATGTTTTAGGAGGCAGCAAGGAAGGGGCATATTTTGGGGCAAGAACAAGAATCCAGGGCTCTGCTTGTCCTCTGTAGCTTCATATGCCATGTGTACAGGCAGCATTAGCTCAAGCTGATATAATGTTAAGAGGTTTAACAGCTCAATTAATTCCCTAATATGTAAAGAGGGCATTCTTTTGTGACTCACCAGTACTTCTTTAAGTACTGCTTGGCTGTAGCATGAACACCCATAAGATAATAAAAAAGGACTGAAAGTATTGCACCTCTTGCCCTCTAATAACTTGTTCTTAAGTTGCTGACTAATCATATTCTCTGCTTCAGAGAGAGAGTACCACAATGAACCTACATTGAATGAGAAAACGTCATAGGACTCCTTCAAGAAAGCAAGTTTTAGTCTCACGCTTCTGATATTTTATGAAGTAATACTAAATAAAGATGTAGTAGAAAATCAAGATGTACCACTTTGGGCTGCAGAAGATATGGGCAATAATGGAAGAATATTGGAGTACTGAATGAAATGAAACACCAGTTCCAGTATGATTTTTTTTTTTTTATCAGCTCTGTTACTGGTGAAGATGAAAATACCAATGGAAATAGTGAGACAAGAGTCGCCCTTGTGGAGGCTTATGTTGTTTAATGTTTCTTGCCAAGAGGACATTTCCAGCCTCATTTTGAGATGGTACAGCTTGTCAAAACAGTCTGAATAATTCCCCAAAGATGCATCATTTTCCTGTAAGTGTCATGACAGCTTTGTGATAGATGCCTTCATTTTCATATAATAGTCAAGCAAGAATATTTTTTTATTTCTTTTCAGTGAGCATGAGATTTTCAAAAGTCTTTGGTGTCCTGAAACTGGTCCAATTAAATTCAAGATGTTTTCTGTCTAGCTTAAATGGAAGAAAGAAGTTAGGGCCACATAGAGCACTTTGGAAAATCCTACACTTCTTTTTCATGCATTATTCAATCCCTTTATGTGCTTATGCAAGCTCAAAGGGTGCAATACAAAATGTTCATATCCACACCCTTGTCAAAGAGTACTTAAGAGCTAACAACCCTCTGCCAAAAAAATGTGAACTATGGCTTAATTTAAGAAACATTCAATTTTGTCATATTTTCTTATGGTAATTTTTAACAAAAGTAAATCACTACCGACAAACACCCTTTTAACAATGGTATATTAATTGAATTAAGATGGAGAATAAAGGAGACATTACAGGCAGTTAAGTGTGAGAAAGCATGTTCGACACTGAATAATTAATTTTCATTCCAAGATAAAAATGTTGCCCATCGATTTACAACCCCTTCTGGCTATAAAGCCTTTTGGTGGAAACCTGATTCTTAATTATTGTCACAGGAATGCTAAGCTTGTCAAAAAGCTATTTCCATCGTGATGATCAGCCTTAACTGCTTGGAGCAATTTTTGCGCCATACTTAACAGCTGCTTCATCATTTGTTATCTTTTCAATTAAGCACTCTATTCCTACATGGCCCATAATCTCTACCAAAGAAAGAACCACGCATGCAAACGCACATGTGCTTATATACAAGTACATAATCTCCGCAGCAGAAAACCTCAACAGCCGCCTGCCTCTGTTTTTCTTTATTATGCAGCAAAGAGTTCAAATATTTCTATGAAACACTAGTGGAATATTTGGACTGTTATGCGGCGTGTACCGATATTCTCAAAATAACACAAGATAAGGCTTCAAAGCACCACATCAGCATTTTCAGTTTATATAGTTGTGCCTGTGTCCCACCATATTTCCATCTGCTAAATTGACTCTGCTCCTTTCAGTGACAGGACTGCAAATAGACTGATTACGCCATTAAAAAGAGTAAGCAGAAACATGCTTCTCCCCAAAAACATCTTAGTGGTGCATTTACTATTCTGAAACTAGAGGTCTGTAAACTGTCCTTTCCTTGGTATAGATTTTGTTTTTCTTATGAAGCTATTTTATTTGGAGATTTTGTGAGATTGAGTACTCTTGGCCTGGATGAGTTTAGCAGAAAGTAAAAAGGGAGGGATTTCAGCTGCCTCTTTCTCCTACAAAATGAGAAGGGAGAACAAATGAGGAAATTGGTCTTCCTCATCTCATGGCCTTAATTGCCAGGATGACAGTATCTCCTGTAAGTATTTTAGTTCTGCACACGCAAACGCACACAAGAAAATTTGCTGGTTCATTGGTTCATGATGTAAATCAATTCAAACTTAATTTGAGATACTTCATTTAGACTTCTTGTTTGAACCAGTGATCTGTGGCAAATCTTGTTTGTGCAAAAGCAGAAACAGAAGTTGATAGATATAGAGTGCCAAATTATGTTGCCAGACCAACCACCTTGACAAAGTTTTTTACGTGCAGATTTGACTAGTAATCAAGGATGTTTGTAGAAAGGTATCTTGACAAGGTATTTAAATATTATTTGCTGTCAAGTGAAAACATAAACGTGCCTTTGCAAATTTCCTAAATTGAGAGTTGGGTGTATGTGTGAAATAACTCTGTTATCCAAGTGCAGTTTGGAATCTTTTCAGGGTATATTTATTTATTACCAGCCGAAACTGGGATTTATGATAAGGTATTATAAACAACTGTTCTTCATTATAAACCTATCTGTCAATGAAGCACATGCTTGGCTCTGTTGCTCGAACTATTCAATTTTTTGTTGGATTGGAATTTAAATGAATTTTTATGAAGAATTTTATATTGTATGTGTACCTTCTAAGACTAAACTAGTGTTATGAGGTTTATTTCGGCAAGACAGGATGGTGGAATAAGAAAGGAAAATTCAAGTCCTTTTTGCATATATTGTATATACCAAAGTCTTTCTTTACAGTTATAATGATGGTAGGGTAACCACAAAAGTGTTTGTATTGTATTTTTAGGTTTTAAGAGCTCCAGATGGAGAAAAGCATCCTTTTGAGCTGGGCAGTTTAAAAACACATAGCTCCACAAGAACCTGAACGGTACTTCTAACAATGTAGGAACTCTTGTTAATTTTTACTTTAACGTCATTGTCTGTATGCAGAAAGAAACACATTTTCTACAGCCCTTCTGATGATTCACTATACAGGGATACCAGCTGTGTCTAACAGTCCAGAGTTTCTCCACTACAAATTCAAACCAGACATATCTAAATGATTTTCCTTCAGCTTACTTAGCCTAAATAAATTCTAAATGTATTTGAAGAATGTGAATGCACTTGAACGTTAAAATATCCAGTACTGAATATTGAAAGGATAAAGAACTCAAATAAAATCAGTATATTTTTGATCAGCCATTTGCTCCTGTCACTGAGACTGAAGATGTCTGAGGCTAGCTGGTGAGATTCACTAGTGAAAAACTGGGATTACATGAAGACCACGACCATTTTGGGTTGACCTAGAAGCTCAGCCAGCCTAAAGAATTTATGAGACTTCTTCAAGGCCATTTCGCAAATGAGTCACAGGCCAAAGCGAAAGCTGTGGTGTGTACTCACCCACCATTGCACTGGATGGCAACAGGAGGTCCCATCCCATGTGATCAGATGAGGGATGAACCTGGGCAGGTCTCAGCCCTGCCAGCAACTGCTGTTGCAGGGGGAGGAGATCACCCACAGCAGTGGAGTGAAAGAGAAATACCAGAGAGATGTACAGAGGAGTCACAAAGACCTACAAGGGAGACCATACTCCATATAGCCATTGTCTTTTTCTGTTGATTTTTGTTGTTGTTTTTTTGTTTGTTTGGTTGGGTTTTTTTCTGGGCAGTGATCTAAGGCAGCAAATGGGTTTGATGCTGCCACCAGGCAAAGAGTGTGGCACCATGGGAGCACCTCAAAGCTCTGCTTCGCGGTGCAGACTCAGCTGGTATTTTGTGTAGTCATAGACTCTGCTTGGCTCTTGTTCTGCGTTTGCTGCCAAGGGGTTGTTTTACCTGGGACAAGCTGCACCGGGTGCTGGTCACCATGTCCATTGTAAGGGGTGGAATGGTCCAGGGACCACTTTCTGACCCTGGGACAAGCTAACCAGGCTCCTCTCCCAAACTCTGTCTGGGCATATTCCCTGTTCTGCCCTGGCAGGTTGTTACTCTTCAGACATGCTCTTCCTTTTGCTAAATAGAAGAGCTTTCTCCATTCTTTATGGTAACTGGCAAGAGGACTAAGCTCTTAGTTCTCTGGTCAGAAGAAAAATTTTCCATTGTAACCCCTTTTTAAATGATTTTATATTAATCTCCGGTTCTGTAAGTCATTGCTATGATCACCCACAGTGCTGAGCTCAACTTTCAGTTGGTCTTTGATTGTTTCTTTTAGGTTTGATTACAAAATGCACCACTTCTTGAAAGGATTTGATGTTACTACCCTACAAAAGATAATGAGTTGCATGTAAGTTATTTACAGAATTTGGATATGGGGCTAAAAACCTTCTTATTGATTTGGTCAAAGCTGAGTCTATTCATATAGTTGAGCCACAAAGGACTCCATCATATATTGTATTTGTACATGTGACATGGGCTGCTGTAAGCAAAAAAAAAAAAAAAGCAAAGAAAAAAAGTTTGGTTTAGAGGGCTCATCTGACTTAAAGTGTTTCTGTCATGCTTTGAAATGATGAACCTGAGGCTCATGTGCTGAGTCCAGCTGAGGATCTGACCCAGCATTTGGCATCTGTGGGACATGGTAAAAAAAGCAGTGAGTGAGAGTCTCCCGTTCTTGAATGCCTCTGGTCAGACACTGCTGTCTGCTATTACACATGTAATGTACTGAAATACATGGGTTTATTTGCTAGCCCCAGAGAAGGGTAGAGGCATTTCAAGTGTTGCTGTATATGGGCAAAACACATAGCCCACACTCTTGGTTGTGTGTGTAACCGCATAAATGTTTACTGTGTATTTCTCCACAACACACAGAAAAGTGCTATTATTCAGTAGCACTTTTCACTTAATAGGAAAATAAAATATAAAATAAAATTCTAGAATTCAAATAATTTTGATTCAATGGAATAGGAAAAAAAATCTCAAAATAGATTTCTTCTTGAAGAATGTTTCCCTATATATTCTTTCACATCTACTGAAAAGTGAGATTAAGAGCATGAAAAACATTTACAGCATCAACAAGTCAAGGAATTCAAACATAAAGCCCTGCAATATTGAAATAACAGATGCGTTGAGACAATCCATATGTGTGGAATACTCATGTAAGGGGATTTAGCTTGTCCTGAGATATTAGGCAGGGAAATTTGGAAGAAGGTGTTGCCTTGTACATCTCTTTCTCTCAACATATATGCACATAAAATAATTTGGGGCAGAGATAAAGGGAGAAGGGAGAAAGGTGTGACCTCTTGTTAGGATTTACAATAAGATAACAAACAAGAAGGTCAGGTGGATGGGGCTTTTTGGAAAGTATCTATCAGAGTCATCTCAAATACAGGGGTTGATAGTAAGAAGGGGTTTTAACTGTGTAGGAGTCTGCCAGGAAAGTAATGTGTCAGGATGCACTGAATGTCTGCCAGGTTCTTGGAATGCATTTTGTCAATATTTTGAAAAGGCAACCAGAGATATGTGTCTAGATTTGGGAGGAACGGCTAAGAGGTTGCTGAGAAGGGAGAAACTTAAATGATAAAGATTGTAAGCTGTAGTAAAGGAGCATAAAGTAACAGTAAGAAAAGAAAAATTATTTCAGGAAGGAAATGTCAATATTGCAGAGAGTTGGAAGGTTGGTCTGAAGGAAAAAAATAATTAAAGATTGAAAAATGGTTTTGAGAAAACAAATGCAAATCATCTCCTTGTGAAGGAAAGGTAATGAATTTAGTTGGAGAAAGAGTGCGTTAACATGTGGCTTAGGAGATAAAAGATGTGGACAATTTGGAGAGACATCCCTAAGAAAAATATTTCTGCTGTGGGAGGAATAACAAAGCTGAAGCACGGTAATTTCTGAGACGCGGGCTACAAAGATGATTAGGGGATTGGAACATCTCTCATATGAGGAAAGGCTGAGGGACTTGGGTCTCTTTAGTCTACAGAAAAGAAGATTGAGGGGGGATCTTATTAATACTTACAAATACTTAAAGGGAGGATGCCAGGGGGATGGGAGCAGTCTTTTTTCAGTGGTGCCCAGTGATAGGACTAGAGGTAATGGGCACAAGCTTGAACATAGGAAGTTCCATCTTAACATGAGGAGGAACTTCTTTACCTTGAGGGTAGTGGAGCACTGGCACAGGCTGCCCAGAGAGGTTGTGGAGTCTCCCACTCTGGAGACATTCAAAACCTGCCTGGACGCCGTCCTGTGCAACCTGCTGTAGGTGACCCTGCTCTGGCGGGGAGGTTGGACTAGATGATCTCCAGAGGTCCCTTCCAACCCTAACCATTCTGTGATTCTGTGATTTTCCACGTAGATCTACAAGCACACTTCTATCTGTACCTCTAAGTTTCTTTTCTTGCAGTGTTCTTTGTCTAGGCTCCATTTCTGGAAAAAAAAATTGAAATAAAATCTTAAATTATATAATAAGAACATTTTTAGCTGAAGGTTATGGCTTTTCCTCATAGCACTTCTTTTGACTGACCCAAAGCTGACATTGCCCTTGACATCAAAGACAGTAACACCTTCAGATCTGTCTCCAGGCCACCTTCTTTAACTCACTTTCTCCAATACAAACACAGAACCACTTAGGTCTGCCCAGGTACATGCTCCTTTTCTGCCTTTTAGAGTCTCAGCTGGGAAGATATTTTATAAGTTTAGCTCCGGCTGGGGTGGTAGAAATCCTTGTCAACAGCCTTCATGAAGGCAGCCTGGGTGGGAAAGGGCTGGCATTATCATGGCAAAAACAGAGACCGAGACCTGCAGCACCTAAGCAGAGTTTTGTCACTGCATGGGACGACCAGGAACCACCACCTAGTCATTCCTCTCCTTCTGCTGGAAATATGAGGCAGCATATCTATAAACTTTGCCAAAAATGAACATTAAAGTGTATGTGTTTCTTCCCCGAGGAGAGAATGAGGAGGATTGTGAAGGACTCATGAAAGGTTTTGTTCACATTATCTAATACACTCCTGGAAAGTGCTTATACACTGCAGTAAAGAAGAAAATATAATTGTTATTTCTTAGGATTGTACCACATGCATTTATTTATTTATTCTTATTTTGACTCTTTATCAGAGCTCAGTTTTTCTCCCAGTTTTTTCCCATAATCTCTTCTCTCTCCCCCTCTGTTCTAATTGCTAAGACCTTTACGCTGCTGAGATCTTTCTTTAAAAAGCCTTTGTTTGATGTAATGTAACCTGAGAGCTCAGCCACCATGTTCAGTGGTAAGGAATTTTTTGCAGAAAAGGTGCCAAGCCGTTGCTTCTTTTGGATTTCTCTCTTCTTTTTCTTTATTTAATTGTAGGGCAAAGTACTATACTTGCAGAAATGGAAATAAAAGAGCCTCGACTGTAAGTGGCTTGATACGTGTCTTTGCACTAGAGAATGTGTCATCTGCTAATACAAAGGGAGAATTTGCCTCAGTAAAAGGAAAGTAATTTCTGGGATCTCAACTCAATTTACTGCTGTCTTTTGGCTCCCATCCAGGGAAGCATTAAGGAATATGCTTAATTGTAAGCACGTGAACAAATGAGAAGTCCTATTGATTTGCTCATGGCTTGGGTTGTGCTTAAGTGCTGCGTTTTGGTCAGTGCTTTAATTCTACTTTTAAAAAGGACAGTTTCTCCTTTCTGCTGTGTGTTAGACACAACAGGCGAAATCCTCAGTATGAAGCAACTGCCCACTGGCCAGGACAGCCTCATTGGTGGGTGCTGAACTGGGCTGGCAAAAAGACATACAAAGACAGAAAGGAGAAAACGATGAAAAAATACAACAAGGAGTGACAGGAGGTCAGGGAGAAAGTGAGGACGGAGGCGGAGTCATGAAAAGTCCCCTACTGCCTGACTCTGCGAGTATACCCAGGCAGGTCCCATTGAAGGGGGATTATACAGCAGTCATCACGTAAGTGCTCGAAGTCTCCTATGTGCAAGAGCAATAGAAAGGAAAAGGCATCCTTTGGAAGAGAATCAGCTGTTTTTAAGGCTCACCTTATCTGAGAGCTGCCCCAGGGCTGTGATGGGCTCTGCCAGGCTTGCCTTAGGCACCTGGTGTTGGGTCATTTACTTGTTTGCATTAAAACATTTGAAAAACCAGATGACGGGAGGGTTGGGGCAAAAGGCACACAACAGGTGTAATTTAATAACTTGCACATATTTCGGGGGCCCTATAGAGGGCCTCCTATACCCGATGGAGGTAAACCAGGCCTCTATACGTGCAGTGAGGAACCATGTATACTACTGTAATCTACACAGGTCCTATGCACTTCTGCTTGGCTGCGCGGCCTCAGTGGCATGTACCACAAAGGGATATTAGCTATTTCAAGAAGCTAAACTCAGACCACCCACACCCGATACAGAATATTTGTCATTACTGCAGTCTAATTTGGATTGTCCCTCACACAACTGAAGTAGTTAAGGGCTGGGTATACGGTATTATCAAGGACTACACAGAATAAGTTTTTGCTGTGACTGTCTTGAGCCTTTAGGTAAATGAAACAGTGTGCAAAGCTGATAATCAAGATGTTAGGCCTGTTAAACCAAAATAAATAGAGTATAATAGCCAAAAGGAGTTATTTTCATGGGCAAATCTCACAGGAAATTTCCTCTCCGTTACCCACTTCCCCCTCATTTTATAAGCTAAACCCAAAGAGCTACTATATTTTTCATAAGCCAGTGACATCTTGCTTTCATCTCCGGCATTTCTTTTAGTGTCATCCTTCTGTAAGGTTATTGCTCCTTGACTCTAAAGTCTCTTCGAAGAGAATAATAAACTGTTTAATTGTACACTTCCATTCTCTGCCTAGGTGACAATAATATTCAATATTTCAGGTGTGCATGGAAGTGTTAACTAACACACTGTTTCTGAGTGATACACAAACACACCTAGATGTAGATTCATTGAGTGACTGCACACAAAACAATGCATGGGAGAAAGGACAGCAGCATAAAAATATAAACTCAAAACACAAATAAATGTGTTACTTTGCACAACATCAAGTGGATAGCAGAGATGGGAGAGGGGTCTTTTTATAATTTTGACTGAAAGGGTCAAGGGATTTGGCTGAAGAAACTCAGTTGTAGGCATTCATTTTTAATGAATCTTGGAATACTGTTGAAATTTCAGAAAATGGGAAAAATGTTAATTTGGGACCAATATTTAAAAAAGGTAAGTGGGAAATCTTGATCACTGGTGGGTATTTAGGCCAGCATTAGTCTCAGGTAAAACAGTGAAAATGCTGATGTAAAATGCGATCAATAAATGAATAAAGGAAAGGAATATAATCAATATTAGCCAACACTGTTTTGTGGAAATAAGACCTGAGAGATGTACCATTTTGTCAAGTTTAAATATATATGTGTGATCAACCTCTGTTAAGATGAGTATAGTCTGATTTTTAAAGGCATTTGATTTAGTAAGGCGTGATGGTCTGATAAAAGACAAAATAGTCTATAGAAATGATAAAGTATGAACTAAATGGACTGTGAACTAACAGGTCACAAAAAGTAAGCGTGAACTGAAAAGGAGGAATGACTAAATTAGAGTCTCGAAAGCTGGAAGAAACTTTGATTCAGTTTAACATTTTGTCATGGTAAATGTAGGTACAGAATGATTGTTGGGAACATTTGTGGATCATGTAAAGACTGAAAAAATGGAAAAGAAATTAATTGGGACAGAGAAATGTAGCCTGGTAATTTGCCCTGCATCTTGTGGTAAAATGACTCATTCAAAGACCTTTAAATAAAGTCAAAAGCAAAACTGGGAACTGGAATGCAAGATACAGGACAGGAGACTGTGTGCTAGAAAGGCATGACTATTGAGATTAGAGGGCAAAGTTAGTCGGAATCAAGAGGTAAGAACCAAAGATAGTGAGAAGGGATTGGGACATGGCTTCCCTCTCTGATTTCAATGACACTAGTTCTGGTGGAATACCACATCTTATTCCAGGATTGACACTTTAAAGAAGATACTCAAAAATTGGGCATGTTTGTTTGTTGTTTTTTTTGGTGGGTTTGGTTTTTTTTTAAAGGACCATAAAAATTATTCTAGGACTGAAAAGATTGTGTTATGATGGAAGGCTTAGAAGATATTGCCAAAAATAAAATTTAGAAGTGATCTAACTGCAATTTTTAAGAAACTACATGAATTGATATTGTTACTTGCTAAGTGATTTTTGTATTTGGTAACAAGATCAGAAGCAGACAAAATTAAAGATTGAAGGCATATTTTGTAAGTGTAAAGAAAAATAAACCATGAAGTCAACTGATAACAGAAAGCAATGACCATGGCAAAAAGATGGAGTATTCAAGTTGAGCTCTGTTGTAAAATGCTCAGTACTTTACCCAATAATTGCAAACTGGGTAACCAATTGCAAACTGGGTTACCAAATGCAAACGATTGTGTGGAATCAAGTGGTATGTAATATATGGTCCAAAAGGTGTCTTTCTATTGGCTTTGAGCTCTGCTATGGATGCCAGGGCAATAGTACTCTTTGATTTGAATATGACACTAGATCTGTTTTTAAATTTAGAAAGATAATAAATTTTGAAGATAATTTAGAAAGATAATAATTTCCATTTTCAGTGAAATTTAAAATATTCTGGGAATATTTGTGAAGGGACTTATTTCAGTGTTTATTCTTAATGCCAAATTTCTAATCTCTTCTATTAGTTGATATTGATAATGTTATTGATATTGATGTTATTTCATTTATAATTGGGAAACTAAGGCTACATGTCCAAATTCTTTTGGGCTGTATTGCTTTAAGATGAATTTATTTTATTTTTTTTCCTAACACCATCTTCCTTTCAACAGTGTAATCTCTTAAGCAAGGAGACAGACTCCTCTTAAATTAGAGTGTCTGATTTGCTGGGTGAGGTTCCTGTTGTCTGTAGAAGATGTGGCAAGCAATCGGTACCTCTAAAACTGGCCTGGAGATAGAGCTAATGCAATCATTTGCTTTTCTTTGGTCTTTTAAATGATATCTTAATGTGAGCGCAGACACCACAAACACAACCTCTGGGCTTGTGAATACTAGCAGTTTTTTAACATCCAGATATTTTTCATTCTGAACAGCTATCTAACTTTAATCTGAGGTCTATTTTCCCAGCTGAAGATTTTGCTTTTTTATCAGAAGGATAAATCTTGTGTCAGTGTAATGGACTGTGTCAAATGTGGTCTGACACACACTAAGTAAGGAATAATACTCTCCGGGGCATGCCTCCAGCACCCGAGAAATAGGATATATTGTAGGAAACATGCCCTGAAGTATAGGATTTTAATCACAGACAAAAGATAAATTTTCTGGACAAAATCAAAGGTGGATGAAATGGTTCAATGTTTTTAAAATCTTACTTTGGGATAAAACAAAACATTTTTTGTCCTTTTCAGGTCAGAGGCTCATTTGGTTGAGAATCAGCTTAACTTCACTTAAATCAGTAAGACTGTGCCAGTTTTCTTCAGATGATAACCTTGATTGTCTTTTTCGTGGATTAAATTTGGTTTCACATATGAAAGGAGCCAAACTGGTAACTGAAAATTCATGTCTTTTTGGTCCTGAGTTTTAAATTAATTTACACAAAGAACAAAAATCTTCAATTAGATTTAAAGCTCAGCTCAAGAATGTAGTTCTGCATGTCTCGGTCTAAGGGCCAGATTGCTCAAGGCTGATTGCTCAAGATGACCAAAATCTGTGATTTTGGAAAGAAATTTAAGAAACTCTTCTCCACAGGCCTGAGAAGGCATCTACCTTGCCTTAACAACCTTCTCTATTCTACTTGGTGGGTACCTGTTTTCCTGAATGCCTTTGAAAAATGTCGTTCGAAGGATATTTCTCAAAAGGACTTGAGTACCCACTTCTTACCTTTTTTTATTTCTATGTTGTTTCCCATTCTAAAATTGAAAAAAACCCATGTAGTTCAACAGTTAGGGTCTGAGAACAAATATTTAGGGCACAAATTTTTAACAGTACTTTAGAAATTAAATGGGCACCTAAGTCCTGAAGACTTTCATGAGACTTGGCACCTTACTCAGGAAGGCTTCACTGATAATCTTCACCCCAGGAAAAGAGTATTAGATAATGTTGTGTTTAATTAGGAAACCACCAGCTGGAAAATGGGCTGAAATGACAACTCATCTCACCTGTAGTTCTTCAAGATGCTGAAGGCATACCTGTTAAAGCTTTCAATGGCACCTGTTGCTAAAGAACCTTTTTTGTAATGTCCTGATCTGCTGCCTTCAACTACTAATCTTGACTATAACCTTCTTCATAAAATAGAGACATCCTTTATTTCCCTAGCATCTAATTTTTTCTAAATAAAAATGCTTTTTATCCTGTATCACATTCTTGTTTCATACCTTGTAGCCATTTAAATTAATCTGTTAATAACTTTATTATACTTTCATTGGTGTTAATTTAAATGGGGGGTAGCTAGTTACCGCTATACATCTATTAGGACAAATGAGCATCATGCTGTGTGTGCTGTCCTCGCAGATGCTTTTGACCGTGCTGGGAATTGCAGAACTGGGTGTGAAGCAGAATTGTCTCTCAGAGATATTGATTTGTTTGCTGTGAAACCTTTTAAATTGCTAAATGCAAAGTGCTCATAGCCACAGAGCCACAAGTAATCCTAATTTTCTACCCGTTGATATGGTGATACCTGTTCCTATGAAGATCACATTCCGCAGGCCACCTGAGTCATCCTTGCAGCATCCCTTTCACTTAAACTCTGTCATACAGCAGAGTGCAACATTTCTTTGATAAGTTTTCAATGTATTGTGCTTCTTTCAGGATAATTCCTGGCCAAGATGTGTGTGTATGAAGGATTGCTTTCAAGCATCCATCCTGAAAAACAGCAGTCTGGTTGTTGACATTCACAACCCTGAATGTTGTGTGTCTGGCAGTGTCCCTGTGTGGTGATGACTTGATGGTCATTCTGGCTTTAAACTGACCCCAAGTTCAGAGCCTCCGCTTTCCGTTGGGCTGTTCTGGCCAGAGGGTACCAATACACTCTGATGGAGGGGGAATGGGCTGGTGTTTCCAGCCCAGGACCGTGGAGCAGGCTGTGAGAAGGAGCCCTGGAGACCTCAGGGCTTCTCCAAGCTGCCCATTAAGCTCCTCTCCCCATGCTGCCACTGCAGCACCAGGCTATTCTGGCTCGGTGGGAACCTGCGTAGCTCCAGTGCTGCACTGGAACAGTGGATGATGAGGTCTAGGGGAGCAAGTGCAAAAGCACCCTAAAGCTTCTCCTTCCTCCTCTCACGAATTTCTTTCCTGACCTTGAAACTGATTTAGAAGCTTTTAAGATCAGTAATTAACAGTATGAAGCCAATAAGTTACATAATATTTCTCAGTAGCCAATGCATACCTCACTCTAACACTTGTTTTCAGTCCTCAAGGTATGACTCACAACACCCAAAAATCTTTTACTTCTTTCCAGTTATCCTGTTTTACCAAACGAGGGGCAGAAACATCTATATTAGGTGCACTGCCAGCACAGGAAGAGTCAGGTACGGAGAGAATGAGGCCCTTTCCTTCTAAGTCTTTCCTCAGATGATGTTATAGACTTTCCACACCAAAGCTGCCTGATGCATTCTAGAAAAATGCTCCCCCAAATGACATCATGAAGAATTCAAAATGAGCTCTACATATCATTTGCATTCAGGAAAATCTTTAGTGAAAATCGCCTACAGCTTTGTCTCTCTTTGAGCAGCACACTAACATGATCCAAAAGGAGTGTCTTAATTATGGTAATTATGGGATTTAAAATTCATTAAATAAAATATTGAGGCTATTCAAACTCAGATTTTTGAAGGATTATAGTGTTTGACAACACTATGAAAGGTTTAAGTGTGTAGTTTAACTGCCAGAATTGGTTTGTGTTTTGCCCTCATTACTCAGCATGAAAAACATGTTTTAAGTGGAATCTGCAGCCCACTTTCAACTGTCAGGCCAAATATGTCTATTCACAAGCTGAGAAATTAGCGCAGTGCATGATGCTCTGGTGACACTCATCAAGCAAGAGCAACTCGTTGGTTTCGGCATAACTATTTTCACTCCATCTCACATCATATTCGTGGCTTTGTACGGTTTACTTTTTAAAAAAACAAAGAGGAGCCCTGCTGTGAAGGGTGAATAGTTAAATTACTGAAGTCAGAAGTAAAAGATAAGTGTCTGGCTTTCAGATTCTGCCTTTCTGGCCATTGACTGTGTTACAGTGGAGTGGGGCTGGTAGGAGGCAGGTATTGGCTTTTTCTCACCTGTATCCTCAGGCAACCTCTATCCAGTACGATGACACTGTGTTTTCATAGTTCCTGATGTTTGTTAGGCAAAATCAGGGCAAAGAGAGAAAAGGAAAAAATCCCTCTGTGCTGAGGTAGTTTCCCAGAAGAGTCTCTTGTTCATGGAGAAAATAACCTTCAGAGGTGGGTCATATGCTCCCAGAGGGTCAGCCCAGAACTGAGGATTGCTTTATCCTTAATGTCACGGGCATGCACTGAGTGGTCCAGGGAAACCACCTGCTCTCCCATTTCTCCTGTAAGGCAAAGCAGCTCTGTTCATGGCTTTGTATAAACTGCATGCTTCTGCCCTTAGTGTTTCAACCTCTCCCCGACACTCAGTGCTGCTCTTTCATGCCTCAGCTCTGACTCACTGTAAAATACCCGTGTTCAGCTTACAAAGGGAAAACTTGACCTTGGTGGCACTGGTATCCCAATGCCTAAGGACCTTTTCAATTATTCCTGCTACTTTGTGCCTTGTTTCATTGAATTGCGTGCCGTGCCCATGTACATCAAGAAACCAGTGACTAAGTCCATTGATGTAAATGGAACCACACTGATATAAGACCAGTGCACGTAAGACCAGAATTAGGATCTTAACTTTCAAAAACAGAACATTAGAATTACATTTGTCATAGACATCTTTGCGGTGAAGGAAGTTTAATTTCTTTGCAGTACTCATCTGTCACAATAGCAACAGGTAGAGTGAGGCTATGACCACTATATTTAAGCTCAGCCCATCCTTCCCAAGCAGAGTGCAAGAAGCACATTTTTAGTACCTACCTTCAGCTTACTTTGCAATACAAAGATAAGTCTGTAAGGACAGTTCGAATTCAGATGGGTGCCTTAAAATGCCTAGTGTCTACCCATCAAAGTTTCTTTATTTAAGTCTTGAATATTACAACTTGGGTCCCAGCCCCCAGTTCTTGACCTGCACTCAAGAGCAAAGCCCTGTTGCATGCCCTGTGGATATAAAAAGCAACAGGTTTGAAATCCTCAGCAAAGCTTCTGGTGATGATAATGTCCACATGAATGCCACTCCTGGGAACCAAACGCATGTTAGCAATGTATGGCACTAGTTGCATAGGTGTGGTACAACTGTATACATACAAATCGGGCATGCTTGGAAAATGCAAGTTATCACAAGAATGGTATGACATGTTGATGCAGACAGAGCCAAAGCATGGCATTGGCTGGAAAATAAGGAACAGAAAGCATTCTTGAGTGCTTTTACAGATTTTTAGCCAAGTGTACCATCAAACTTATTGAAAAATAAATGACTACTTCTAGAAAAATCCAAGAGAATGATGAATTTTAGTAGGGATATGCAGAAACAGTTCTTCAAACTGAACACTGCTTTACCACCTTTTTGTACGCTGATGAACATTCCTTAAATTGTTTGTCATGTATATAAGTCTGTGCTTATTTCTGTGAAAGGAAGATGCTCATTAGGATATTATCTCTTAGGATATTTCCAAAGAGGAGTCCATATGAGAAGAAAGAAAACAGAGGTTCTGCCTATAATGGTTTCTGTCTATAATGTTCCCATAGGGCACATGTGAGGACGAGCTCAAGTTTGCAGGACTATGTGGCTTGGTCCAACTGTGTCCATCCACTTGGTGGCATTTGGGTTCCCTTCCCCGCTCCTGAATTTCTTTGGGCAACTGACTCCTGCCCTGATCCAGGGGCTGGCTGACATGAAGGTGGCATGAGGGAGCATGATCATGGTGTGACCCCAGCCTTGGAGCTGCCACAAGCACCAGGAGGTGTGGAAGAAATGGGAAATAATTTTCTCCAAGCAGGAAAGGGCAGAAGCGTCATTGTGCAGTAGTATGAAATCATGTGTGCACATCCACAGGCAAAACTCATACCTGATTTCCTGAAACCCTTTACCTTTTCCTTAACATTTACCGCATGTATAAGTAATGGAGAACTCTTTTTCTGGTAATCTTTATGTTCAATGGAATACTTTCCTGAAAGACTGTAACCAGAGATCCATTATCCTGCTCTTCATTTTCACATCTATTCCATGCCAGATACCTTTTATAATCCATCTGCTTCTTACCAGATCAGTAATTTTGTTTTCTTTCTGGCAGACAGGTTCTCAGAAGCCTTGCCAAAAATATCCTAAGTCCCAAGTTATTTTTAAAAGGTGCAAAAGTGGAGAAAAACCAAAGTGAATCCAAGGTAAATGGTTTGCATTCCTTTCTAATTTCAAATTCTGTAACAGCTCAGTAGTAGAGTAAAAATCTTGAAAGCTAATGAGAGTTCAGAGCAGACATGTTCCGTTTCAAAAGAAATAAAGGAAAGAAACTATTTGACATGGCCTCATTTCAGGAAAGAGTAGAAGGCCAAACTTGTTTCCAAAATATCAAGGGCAGTCTTTCATTGTATTGGCACCTTAAGGGGAATAGAGAGAATGTATGAGCTTTTGTAACTGGTATTGAAATACTAGTTTCAGTTTATAAGTTGCTGTGATGAACTCAAACCCAACTGAATTGCTGCTAATGGGTGAAATGACACTCACTGCAGTTTGCAGTAGACAGATGTCAACATTGCAGCTGGAACTAATCATAAGTTGTCATCATGACTGGAAGTAACTGAAACTTCTCTTGAAAGTAGATAGCTAGGACTGAATGGACATGAAAACTAATTCATCCTCTCACACTTAATATCTTATTTCTCCAAGCAAATGAGGAAGAGGGCAGAAGTTCCATTTCACAGGACATTGGGCAATGTTGACATTTGTCTTAATGTGGATTACAAACAGAAATTTAAAGTGTCAACATTTTCAGTGTAAACAAAATAAATCATTTGCTTTCAATGGAAATGTTTCATTTTGACAAAATCTAAACATTCAAATTCTTTTTCACTCCTTTTTGGTTATACTGGAAAAATATTAAGATACAGTATCATTCATATATTTCATTCCTAAGACAAAACCCAGAACTATTTCCTTCTCAGGATATTGAAAATGAACTTCCTCCTTCTTCCTGCCTTCAAATAAACCTCTGCTGAAGTTAATGCAACTTCAGGGGGTGTTTGACTTAACCAAGTGGAATTCTTTTGTTAGAAAATGTCTCTATCGATATTTTCCAGACTGCAAAACTCCTTTGATGAGCTTTAGCAGTGCTCCATGGGCAGGTATGTAAGGACGCCATTTATAGCACCATTTATGCTACTTTGAGATCTGTGGGTAGGTCACCACTTTGGCTTCCAGTTCTTGTTAATGAACAGATGACTCAAACACATTAAAGGATCCTTCCCAAAAGCCCAGTTAAAGTTATGAGTTGTAGATTTTTGAAGCCACCCAAACAAATAATGTGATCAATTATTTTAAATTTTAATTATCCTTAATATGCTTCGGATACTTTGGATAAGTTGTGTACTCCTTACACTCCACCTGCTCACCCTATACAAGCAGGAACTACGCTTCTGCCTTTCAATGTTTCTTGTACTTGCTTTTAAATATTACTCCTTGAAGAAATGAACGCTTTAAGAAACAATTAAAACTGTTTTGCGCTCACTAGAAAAGAAAGTAAATTTTATGAGTACTGGAAACATCAGACATTCAAACAACAAAGAAAGACTCTCTAAAACAAATTTCTGTGGGAAGAAATTTAAAATTTACTCAGACTAACTAGCTTTGAGACCTCACTAAGCAGTGTGAAATGGACAGAGGGATTGTCCTCCAAATACCTGCTTAGTGGCTGCAAAATCATATATGAACACATTATTTCAATGGCATATCTATTAGGATTCATGTTGTGATAATGTGTTTTAGCCATGATGGTCTAAGGATATAAATAAGAGAAGTTACTTAAGGACATATCACACTTTCATTAGTTTAATTGCTATTGGTGGGGAAAGGATGCTTGTTGAAACTGAAGACAAACCTTTGGGATCTGAAGAAGGGACACTATGTTGTGTGACTGTCTATTTTTTTCCATCTGTGTTTGGTAAAAAAACCTTCTCTCTCCCTACAGACTTACCTTACCAACCTCCTTCACATGACTTAGCCAAAATGTGGATTTTTAAGAACTAAGTCTAACTAGTCGCATTTGTGGCCACTACTCTGGTGAACATGAGACCGCATTTTGATTGAAGGAATCATTTGTGGTGGTGATCATTATGAACTTTATACTACCTTTGGTATTAAAGATTATGACCTCTTTGTTTGAAAGTATACTTCAGAATAAAAAGGGCATGAGGATTTTATTTTTTGTCCTCTGTCTGGCTCTTAGTCTGTGTTGCAGCTTGGGGAGCTCTGCAGAAAAGTCACAAATGAAATTTTGATTTTATCAGAGGAATGGGAGATTTGTGATGTACTTCCCCAAGGATAAAATTCCATCTCATTTGAAAGGAAATTAATTTTTTTCCTAGGGCTTTTAAAAACTATTATTGCCTACTCAAGCTTTCATTCAGGCAACATTAAAAGAAAGTTAAATATTGTCTAGAATGTTCGTATCTAAATACTCCAACGTCTCTTCTCTCAAGCTCCCTTTCAATAAGTAGCATTTCTGCCACTTTGCCAAACAGACCAATGCAGTGAGGGTCTGCAGACACATAAAAATATTGTGCACTTGCCAGGTGGCTTGATTTTATTATTCTTAGTGACACAGCCCCTCCCTATTTAAACTCCTGGGAGCCATTGGTGTGGAATAACACAATTCATTTTGGAAATGATATCAGGATTTGGCCTGGAATCTGCTCAGGAACTACACATACAAATATCTCCATAAGTCTCTGCGCTTTTCCTTTCAGCCTCACACCAATTCTTTGTATCCCTTGCAATGACAAGCAAAAAGACAGAAATGTCAAAGAGGTCTCCATGAGCAGTTTTATGTGACTTCCATGGCCTTAAAGTCTCTTCTTCCTCCATGTATAACAAGTTAAATATGAAATTTAAAAGAAAAAGGAAAAGGAGCACTTACAAATGCTCAGTTGAGCTCTGTCTATTTTTTCTCCTCTCTCATCTGCCTTTTCCAGAATGATTCCTGAGGGGAAAAAAGCACTTAAAATACACTCTTGGTCCTGACCCAAGTCCCACTGCTTCCTCCTTCCTCTGAAGATCAAGACAAAAAGCACTTAAACGGGCTCTTTGGGACAATTCATGCATCTCCTTTCTCTCATCTACCTTTATGCTCCAGGAGGTAAAGGTGTTTGAAAGGAACAGTTTTGTTGATACTCAGCTCAGTTTCCCTCTCTCTGCTGTGCTTGTGTTTTCAGCTGATAGGGTTTTGCAAGTCTCCTTGTCCCCAACAAAATAAATCTCACAGCATATGATATCATGCTAAAGATCTTGAACTGAATGTTGCCTTATGGCTTCCATTGCATTAACGATTGCTGCATGAGGGAGATCCGGATTTTGCAATGACCCGGTAAAGTAGCTGGCACGTCGTTTTCTGTCTCCTCTTTATAGAAAAGATATATCAGGATATTCAAAATATTTAGACTTACTCTTTACCGTGCACCGAACCAGCGGCCAAGATCAAGTTCAATGTTGTGAAATTATATAAAGGCCAAGATTTTTGAAGTGCTCTGCTGTAGTGACGGTGAAAGGTGAGGCAAATACCACAACACAGCGGCTGGTTGCAGGACTCTGGGGCTCCCTTCGGTTGCCATAGCAAAGGCATCTGCTACTGTTGAAGTGCCTTCAGGTATTCAGCACCACCTCCAGCTGCCAGTCCAAAAGAGACCAAGACTCCGTAGGTCTGCATCCCATCTGCCGGCGTGTCCCAAATACTCTTGGGGCATTTAGGGGCTTAAGATGTTTGGGCAACCTCACTGAGCTCTGAGCTATTTCCATCTGTCTGTGGAGCATCAACGTCTTCTTTGCAAATGAGAGCTTAGATAAATATGGCTAAGCAGTAAGAAGAAATCTCACTTTCTCCTGCTTATGATTATGGAAGAAAAAGGAGAAAGGAAATTAGGCAATACTACCAGAAATAAAGCTTTGCAGTAAAATTTGGTTATCAGCCATTGGCAGTAGAATGAGGAAAAGCGAATATGTTCAGTCAGTTTTGTCCTTTTCATCACAGCATTTTCAACCAAAACTTTTTTTTTACTTAAAAAACCCCCAGTTGCTTGTAATTTCCAATCTAATCAAAATCAGAATCAATCTAATCCAATCTAATCAATAAACAGAAATGCTTTGTGCATTCGTGGCCCCGAAAATTCCTCTTTTATTAGAGTTTTCACTGAAACCAGCGTTTTAGAACAAGCTCTAGCAAAGAGAGCATGTCTGTGCCAGTCTGCCTCACTGGAAAGAGGCAGATCTGAAGGAAACTACGTGCAAGAGAAACAGCTCCGTGGAAGGAAGACACTAGGCAACAGGGAAGCACACTGTGGGAGTGAGACTTTAACAGCCACAAGCCCTTTCTCTGAGAGAAGTGCAATGCGGCACTGTCATCAGCACAGGACCAGGGTGGTTCAACACCAAACTGTCTTCCCTTATGGCTTCAATTAAGGAATTAGCATTGCTAGCTGGTTGGAAGGGTAGATTTTTATTCTCAGTATAGAGCAACTCTAACAGAACACAAGACAGCTTGCTAGAGCTCCAAGGAAAACTGTCGCCACAGTCACATACTCCTGTTTTGTACAGGTCCCCAGAGCAATCTTTGGGACATATGTCCAGGTAAGATGTGTGCACCGCACCGCTTAAGCACAGCCACTCATCCCAGCTTTCTCGTGCTACAACAGGCAGAACAAACCAGCTCCCATTGATTTTAACTGAGCCAGTTTGGGGTCCTAATGAGTATATCTAGCACAGCAGCTCTGGCTCTGTACCAGCAATGTGACTGTTAAGAATTATGCATATGTGAAAGAGGGTAGTTTGTCATATATTTCTGGAAAGTAGTTTAAAAACTTGGCTTTAATAATGGGCATGTTGACAGCAACTGGTCTTTGCTGGCCAAGTCCCTCAGATATCAACCAGCCTAGCATCAGAACTATTTTGACGTCAAAACAAAACAGGCTATTTACTTTTTGAAGTTAAATTAAATCCAGAGAGTATGATGCCGTTAGAGAGCTGGAGTCCTAGGCCATTTCGTCCAAATGAGCTGAGCAAGGTATAAGTTATGAACAACTCCATAAAATGCAGGGGCCAGGTTTCATTCCTGTGGAAATCAAGAGTGATATCAGTTAAAAAAAGAGTGTATCGGGCCAGTGATGCTAGAGAAGAGCAGCACTAGAGAATTTTCAACGCAGAATACATTTCAAACTTATTTCCTTTTCACTCCTCATCATTGCAAATAGGATTGTTGGCAAATAATTAATTCTTCAGATATTGGTGTAATACAATATGGTTCTTTACAGTGATTTAAATCAGTTAAATAATGCTGGTTCACGTTCAGGTGGAGGGATTATCTTGCCCCGTGGTGAGGTCAGAAAGTTTCTGTGGGGATCCCCAAGAGATCCTGAGAAAAGAGAGTACCCTGTCAAGGAGAGCTGTGGCGGATGTCCTGCTGCTTCTGTTCTCCTTCCCAGAGCACCTTCCTCTTCCTCACCTGGTGGAGGCATCTTGTCCCTCCAGTCCCTGTGCTTTTTGCTTGTTCCCCATCCAGGCGCTCTCCCCACTTGCTCTGGTGAAGCTATTCTGCGTCCCCTGGGATCTTCTGCATCCCAAAGTGTTGGCATGTTCCCTGGCACACAGACCTCTGCTGGACTGCCTGCCAGGGCCCTCGACTTTCCTGGGATCTGCCCTTACTGGAGAAACACGCTGGATTTATACAAGGTGATTGCTGGCAGTCTGATCTTCTCACTTGATCTGATCCTGGCGTACAGGCAGTGAGTGTACAGTGGTCAACTTCATTGACTCTGCGTATCTACTCCAGGGGCCCATGTGGAAGGAACCAGAGGAGCTCTGGACTCCAGCTGGTGCCAGGAACATGCTATTTGTGCCATTGCTCCTCTGCTCAGGCAGAGTGAATCCCCTCAGTCAGCTCCTGGGATTCACCTCTCAGTCTTCACACAGGCAGAAATTTCTCCTCTGAACCTGCTCCGCTCTTGAGATGGGCAAAATTTCCTCAGAGGTCTCTCAGACCCCATGTGGAACCAGCTCCAGAGGTCTTTCTCCTTGGTGGAAACTGAGGAGGGGGCTCCACCTGCCAGTGAGTGTCCCGGGGTTTTCTTGGCACTGGGCAGACACAACCAATGGAGATTTGTTATCCTGGGACTTGGACTGTCCTGAATCCATCCTACAAAGCTCTCTCTAGGACAGATCATTTGTGAATTGGTATATGTTTTGTACATATCGGCTTAGACAATAGAAGAGGCTGGCTATTTCCTTAAAGTCTTAAATTTAAGAGAAAATTATAATTTTTATGCCCTTCAGAAAGGATGACACAAGCAATTTAACAACTAGTGTATATGAATTTTTTGGATCTTCTCTGAGCTCTACAGAGTCATAAGAACTCCCAGTGTTAGGTTCATTTGTGTAGAGTGTGCTTGTGTTAGCTGATCACATAAAGTAAAGGAGGAAAATAGCTAAATTAGCAGGCAGAGCAAACCCAGCTCGCCTGCTCTGTGCCACCAAAAATTCACACTGTGACAGCTGCTGGAAAAGCGTTCTTTCATCTGCAGCTGTCCTGGAGATGTTACGGTCCCTTCTGCAAACTGCAGACCTGAACACAGTAAGTGAAACTTTTTTGATCTCATGCTTGTCTACTGTAGCACAAGCAAGAGTTTTGGGAAAAGTACCGCTCAGCCAGATTAAAAAATTCCCTTGGTAGATAGCTAAATCACAAGAATTCATGACTTCAAGAGTCCCTCCAGACCAAAACATTGTCTCCATAGCAGTGTGTATAGGCATGGTGCAGAACTGTGAACTTACAGAAGAGTTTCTTCCTCTCTTGCCCAAAGTAATGGAAGCCAATTGGCCTTGAAACCAAAAACACTTGCATGTTCAGCCAAAGGTATTTTAAAAGAGTCTTCCCAGAATTAAAAACACTAGTATAAATCTTCCTAAATAGGCACCTTTGGAAAGAGACAAAAAGAACAAATGAGGGAAACTAAAGAAAATGTTCTGACTTCACAGAAATGTTATAGGGTGCTCATGCACCATTCAGCGCCAACAAATGTGAGCACCAAGTTTATTTATTTCACATATATATATTTCATATATATGTATTTCATCACTGTGATGGCCATTGTGGAGTCACTGAACAAAGAAAGGTAAATGACATGTTTCACGTTTTGAATTGATGATAAATGCCACCAGACTGAGGAGTCAGAAGATGGGGTCTCCAGACTGGGGTGGCTACCAACAGCCTCTCACAGCCCTACTGCTTTTCTCCTGTCTGCCCCATCTTGTCTGTGCAGAATGGGAAATCTCAGACTTGCTTTATGTTTCTGCCCTGGAGTTGCCAATCTTATCTGGCATTGCTACATACAAATAGTATTTGAAAACTTAAAATTGAGTAATAGAGTCCTGATTCTTTAAAAACGCATTCATGGCTGCATGCATGGAAGAGCTGGTGGAACCAGTTGTGAATATAAAGGCTCTTGGATGGTAAGTGGTGCAAGAATAGGTCCTATACCTCTTTCATCAGTCCTTTCATGCACTCTGTAAGGCTTCCAGCATCCTTTATAGGTTGCATTTTTAAACTTTTACAGGGTTTCAGCTAAAGGAAACCCAGTCTCGTAGTCTTGTGATAAATAAATGTTCATTCTCTGTGTAAGCACAGGAGAAAAATGCACGTGCTAGTATTTTATAATCATGCCATGAAAAGCTGTTTTGTAGGTTAGAGCAGGGAAGTTAAATTTTGTAGTATTCAGTCCCAATTGCAGAATAACAAAAGATGATAGTTGAACAAAAATGCTATTGTTTCACTGGGAAGCAATTAGGCTGGTGATGGCAGGTCTCAAGTGAGAATGTAGTTCCTCAATGAGCTATAATTACCTGCTATTTGCCAAAATTGCCATTAGAATAAGAACACTGTCATGATTGAAAACCCTAATTACCTAGGATTTGGAGGTTTGTGGAAACTGTTGTGCTTTTAAAGGGCTAACTACACTATTAATACAGGTTTTAAATTGGAAATAGATTGAAGCATCCCACAAGTTTTATATGATGTTGTACTACCATTGCTTAACATGTTGAAGTGTTGGATTTTTTTATAAAGTCTTGATCATAACGGAATAATTTTTCTGGCTGAATTGGACCCACATTGCACTATTTTCTTTCTCTTCCAAGTGCCATATGCTTTCACACCGAGAACAAATTTCTCCCTTTACATGGGACAGATCATGAATAAAAATGAAGTGTTGGAGAAAGAAAAAGAAATGTGGCTGTGATTATACCATGTTTATGTCCACAGTGGACAGATGAAAGCAATAACACAAGGCTGTTATTTTAGTAATTATAAAACTAGAATTTGTAATGATTTAAAGGCTAACTTCATAAGAAATAGAAGGGCAACATGCTCTGGAGAAGGTTTGCATGGAAGGATCGAAAACCGAGATTAACATCCAGTTTCTTGAAACTGCCTGAGAGGAGGCTTTTGTTTTGTGAAATTCAGGGACTCTGAATTCAGTTGATCTGAATACTTAAGCCGCACGCATACCTCTGGTACTTGAAAACCCAGTTTGTGATTTGAATTGAGTTCCCTGTGTAGCCGTGGGTGAAAGAAATAGTTGCGCTATCTACACACTTAGAGACTGAAAATGGCCCATAGGCTTCAAGAGCACTACATGGTCCTGAATATAAAAATAAATAATGCACCCATAACCTGTTAGATTGTAGTGTAATGTTAACAGAGGCAGTTAGGCAGGCGCAATAAAAAATAGGTCTGAAGAGGTGAATGGTATGTTTCAAAAAGGACTAAAAACTTTTAGTAGCTGTTTACCAGGTTTAGTAGAATGAAACAGGTAAACTGTATAAGAGAAGAAACATCTTTCCTCTTAAGTGACTTCTAAAAAGACTTTTTTTTTTTTTTTTTTTTACTTGGGAAGCTGTATAAAGTGATGAAAACGTAGTTTTTTGAGATGAGCTGCTTATTTCTTAGCTTACCAACCATGACAGAAAATTAATTTAGCAATCCTTGTTGTTAGAGTTGCCCTGGGGATGTCTAAAGGTTGCTTGAAATTTAATGACAAGGCTGAGCAGAGAGGAGACATGAATGGGAAATGAGGGACATGAGTAGAAAACCCACTGAAGAAATGATGATAATGTTGTGGATGGATTTGTGAAGGCTGATGTAGGGAGAATGAGAGGAGGAGGAGGAGGCTGACAGCATTTGAATGAACACAGTCTGATTCTCCTCTCTTGTACTGGGATCTCACTGCAGTTGTACCCCTGCAATTCAATTGGAAAAGAAACTATACTTTTTGAAGCATGGGAGGGGGGCTTTAATAGTCACTGGCACAATTTTATGAGGGTCATGGTGAAGTCCTCACTAACACAGATTTCTAAATCAAACCTGAATGCCTTTGGTTCATTGAGGAGCTCCTGGGCTTGGTGCATGGATCAGTAGATGAGATGCCACGGTTTGTGCCATGGGAAAGACTGGACTGGATTATCACAGATTTTCTTTCTGGCCTTACATTTCCACTGGTGAATGTGAGAGACCTGCCAGCTCCTGAAACTCGAGTTATTTATTTGTATATTCAGAGAGTGAACTGGTAAATCTACTTGTAACAAATGAAAATATAAACTGAAGAGCTGAAAAAATAAATCACAAGAAGTCAAAATAAAATTCTTCTAGGGTTTTGACTTTTGTTTTCCTCCACTGTCATACTGGGAGAATAACGTAAGGGCCACTATAAATCTCATTTTCTGATAAAGTTCATTAACACGGTCATCTCCACTACCAGACAGTACTTTTGTCTCTAAAAATGTACACCATTAGCTGCAAGAAAATGCATAATCAGTTGTTTCCTGTGAATTTATATCTGTTTAACGTTGAAAACACAGTTTGGTCCACATTCAGCTTTAAAACCATTGGACATAAGTGGAAGATCAAACTCTGCCTTAATAATCTGTACTAAACCACTTCCTGAGCTCATCAGCTTCACTTCCTAATTATAGTAATTAATTGTTCATTAATAACACATTATGACTATATTAAGTTTTTATTGTGTTTCTTAGTATTCATATAATTAAAAATGGATAGCCTTATTCATGATTTTATTAATTAAACTTTAATTATATATATATTTTAATCATTTCTCAGTGCAGATAGGAATAACGTTTCTTTAGGCTGTGGGTTCTGAAGGGTTGAACTTCTTTCTGGGCTCCAGTAACCAAAAGAATCTGCTTTTCTATCACAGGGAGAAGTATCTTTTCGATGGCAGCTAGATGAGATTAGACTGGGGAAGTTTTTTAGGGAATGATCGGATACATGGAAGGGCACTGATGTCTGCAACAATGGCTCCTTTGTGAGTAGCGCTGGGGGAACACAGTGAGTTTGAGTATCTCTTACTTGAAACGTTCACAGGGAAAGATTTTGAAACTTGAAAATTGGACTACTTTTATGCTAGTCTAGCAGAAGGCACAGAGGAAAAACAAAAGAAGTACTGAGCAGGAGACTCATATTTCCCTCCTGTACAAAATAAAGCCTTGCTGAATAGGAAGGATCAGTAGTAAGTCTAATACTTTTTGAGATGGTGTGGACCTGAAAAGAAAATTTAGTAATAGACTTGCGTACAGATGTGTGTGGGCATCCATATGGCACAATAGAGATTTAAGAGAATGATACTGTACAAAATAAGAACAGTATAGGTAATTTATTTTCAAGATAATACAATGGAGAAGATTGTTTAGTTTTCATGCTGGAAAGCAGAACAAAATGACCATTACTTTGTAAAGGACACCGTAGTTTTCTCCTGCATGTTCCCTTTTGCACTCAGCCTGAGCTGTCACCTGCCAGCTTCCGCCAGCTTGGCCCTATAGACCCACTGAGGTCTGTGGGAAGGACAGATGAATGCAGCATAACTCTGAAACATGTTTTATGTGGTAGCAAAAAAGACCTCCAAAACCCAAGCAAACAACTTACAGCGAAACTTGTTACAGGTTGTCGCGGTTGTTACCTTGGCTGCGTTGCGTGCTGCCACTGGTGGTCACTATCAAGACAGACCATCAAAGACATGTTGTAGGGGGGTTTGTAAAGGTCCGGCAGAGATGTGCCCCACTGTCCCCAAGGTAAAGTCATCCTGGGAAGAGCAAATTTCTGTGCTTCTCTAGCCGTGAGTAAAACAGATTCTCACCTGAATGCCCAGCTGGACGGGGAAGAAAACATTGGAAAACCTGCTCAGATGCGGGTCAGAGTAGGACATGGAGCAGAAGAGTGTATGACCATCCAAACAGAGGCTGCAAGTGCAGACAAAAAGTATGTATTAGGGGCACCTGGCACATCTTAAGCATGCCTCCAAATGGCCCTTTCATAGCTGTGAGAGCTGGAAAGGTTTGCAATGATAAAAAACTGACTACCCAGAGAGCACCAACCCCAAAGTGCCACCCAGCAGCCGTGATGTTGAACCAGACCTCTTGGCTTCAGCAGAGCTGGGCTGGGGAATTTTTCTGAAAGACATATACTCTGAATTATAAGAACATCATAGAAGTAACCATGATCAGAAAATAAGCTTCTATTTTAGACAAAAATGTTATTTCAATGAAGCCATGAATGTACTCTTTTCTTGTATTTTTACTTTTCTGTGAGCTAATAACTTCCATATACCAAATACTGCCATAGAGATGAAATTAAATAGAGTCATGAGGAAAAAGAATGAGGGATTTCCTGAACTAAGCAGAAACAGGCTAAAAGAATGCCAAATGTGTTTTTTTAGGAATTTTTCACTATGTTGTACTGAGCACTGTCTACGAGTGATGTCAAGTGAGCTATTTTCCTGGCAAGTAATACGCTGGACTACAACCATGAGTTTGATAATTGCTTGTACCCCTTGATGATGAAACATCTTGGCTTTCTTTGAAAAGAAATATGGCTTTCTGCTGTGTAGAAAAAGGCAGAGGGTCCTGAACTTCAATGTCTGAGGCAGAAACCTTGGAATATTAAAAGCTCGTCTGAGAGCCTTAGTCACTCCTGATTCTGTCTGTCTCCCACTTCTGCCTGGGGGAGAGTGGCAGATGGGAGAGACCAGGGAACAAACTGCTGGAAAATATCTTACCAGTGCCAGTGATGTAGAAAAGAAAGATGGGGGAAATGACTGATCACTGTAGTCGAAAGGGGCCAAGTAGAGTTCCTACAAGGTGGTGTAAGTGGCATTACACAACAGACATTTAATCTGGCAGTCCCGCGAGGACTGTATTCCTGTGGTTTATGACCGACGGTTTGTTGTTTGATGTGGTGGAGCGTTGCAAGGTGGTACTTGGGCAATACCAATCTCTGAAGAAAAAAAAAAAAAAAGATAACAACAAATACCTTTATTAGCTTAAAAAAAAAGAGTTAAATTCCACTGTCACTCACCTTAGGAAAAAATGCATGGAAGTAATAACATTTGACTGGTATGACTGACAGTGCTGACCATAGCAATAAAGTAGCCTTTCAGAGGTGAGTAAAATTTTCAGAGCAAGTCTCCATTCATTGTCTGTGTACATTATGTGTGGAGCAGCAACATGGTGAAGGTCTATTAACCAGTGCTTAACTAATGCTAAATAACAATGACATTCACAGGACTACATCATGAATTTATTATGATATGGGCTATTACAGAGAATACAAAATGGAACTGTAATGAAGGGACATATAAGCCTTTATTCTAATTTTTTTACATGCACAAGTATTTTTTTCTGGAGATCAGCTTCTGCATGGCAGAACAATGTGTTGGCTAGCTGAAACTGCTAAAAGAACCCTTGAAAAACAGATGACAAGCAATTGTCCTCCGAGCAGGGCTCTGCAGTGCACACACTTAGGTTTGAGTTCAGAATCAAGCTGAGGGATTTTCTAAGTTGCTGCTCAGAAATGACAGCTGCATGCAGAACAGCCCAGGCAGCATGATGAGTTTACATAACGTCCTGAAACGTCCAGGTTCTTGATGATTGCATCATACAGGGAAATTTGATTTTTTCCATTTTACAAATTAAAAAAACCAACCCAATCACACCAGCTTAATGCAGGGTGTGATCGGCATCTCACAAAAGTCATTGTGCACCTTTTCTTTCCATACGAGGAACTTTAGATGAGGCCAATTATACAGATGTGAACAGTGAGATGGAGGGGCCAGCTTTGGGATTTCAGTGTCTGGAAGTAGGTGCCCAGGTTTGGTAAGAATATTAGCCAAGTAGGTCCCTTGCAGAGTGGAGCCTGGCCTGGGACCTTCTCACAGGCTGGACAGACGTGGCAGGTGCTAGCTCCCCATAAGCAGAAGATGCGTGTTTTCTCTTGTGACTTACCCTGGCATCACATAGGAGAGTAGCTGTGGCTGAGGAGGGTAAAAGAAGCAGTTACACTAAATTATGGGATGTTTCACAGCTTTGCTTCAAGTAGAATCAGGCAAGGTGGACAGGTGATGTAGAAGAAAAACCTGTATTTCACGTTGCTTTGGAGTCCTCAGGTCCAGGTGTTTGTTCCGTCGCCAGCTCCTCACTGAGGTGAGACTTGACTTTATGTCGGCTGTTCTTGGTGCTCTCACTACCATGGGAAGGAGACCAAGACACGCAGCCCAAATGGGAACAGCAGTGTCATCTGGGAATGGAAAGTCAGTGCGCAAGGGCCTGGGGCATCCCCTCACCACTAGCTGGGGTTGCAGGCTGAATCACCACAGCAAATGAAAGAAATGTGGAACATTTTCAGAATCTGGATTCACTGCCCTCCACTCAGTTCTGAGGGGTTCCTGAGGTGATATGAGGCTACCTGAGATTTCTTATGTAATTAATACTTTTTTATTACTGACAGAAACAACCTCTTCGTATATTCAACTTCTCAGTTGCTTAAAAAAGAAACAAAACCCCCGAACGAATGTCCAGACAGCAAGTAGAGTGAACTGCCTTTTATTCTAATCTTCTTCTCAGATAATCAAAAGGACAAAGGTAGCAGAAGCTTAAAGACACAATGGGATTTTCTTTGCTTTGCCCAAATTGCAACTGTATAACAGCAACTGACAGAAAGAGGTGAAAGTCCCTGAGAGCAGAAAGAGGAAAACCCTCTTCAGGACAAAGCCACAGTTTGTAAACTGGAGAGGAGAAAAATATCAGTGAAACCAAACTTCAGATCTGCTGTAGGTGATACTTAAGAAGATAAA
Organism: Charadrius vociferus; assembly: GCF_000708025.1. Taxonomy (NCBI): domain Eukaryota; kingdom Metazoa; phylum Chordata; class Aves; order Charadriiformes; family Charadriidae; genus Charadrius; species Charadrius vociferus. The sequence continues at coordinate 1,627,052 of NW_009649619.1, forward strand.
GAGAATCATTAAAATAAGAAACATATTTGATAACTAAAGAACAGATGTGGGCATTATCTTCAAAGACCATAAAATTATAGGAAAAAAAGAAGAGGGAAGAATTTGAATTCAGAATTAATGTATAAAAGACGACAGGCATGTTATGTGGGATGGATGAAGGAAGGATAGCAGTGAATAGAGGGATGGAAATAAAAACAGTATGAATATCTATAAATACTTCTTTCTCGGTTCATCCATCACGGCTGTCAGTGATCACCCAGCCCTGACAGGCAACAGAGTAGGCTCTGCTACAGAAAGAAGAGAAGAAAATCCTTTAGTTTAAAGCTCTTCTTGCCTCTGCTGTAGCTACAGCCCCATTCATTTTAACTCAGAAATTGTTAAGTCTTCTAGACAAGAATGAAAATATACTCCTGTGATCCAATTACTGTGAATTTTCAAGTGATCAGACCCCTAAGAATGTAAGCTGGAGCAGACCATAAAGCTGTCAGGTGATCTTTGAATTAGGTGCTATGAAGCAAATGCACAACCACCTCATTTGCTCTTTGAAGTTTTCTCTCCCAGTACAGTACTCCTTGGAGGAAAAGACACTAAATCCCGACTTGAAGTAATAGAGACACACAGAGCTGTCACCAAGCAGTCTGTCATAGGAGAACACAGCAACTTCTTATGTCCAAGTAGCTGGGGAAAAGGGGCTCCTCAAGCCTTTGTTCGCTGGACACCAGGTGCAGCTGCTTTTCCTACAAAAGCCTCATGTTGGAAATGTGTGCCAAAAATGGGAGAAGAACACTTTGCAGTCGAGGAGCAGATGCAGGTGCCTTGAGCTTTGCAGGTGCCCAGAACTTTTGAGTTAAGCCTTTGGAAAATGTCAATCTTGACCAGCGCTGGTAGACAGTGTCCATTTGTATCCTACTTGGTGATGTGTGGGTTATTCTACTGAATGGACCCGACTGGATGGGAATTATTACATTAAGCTGCTTTTCATCAATACATAGCACAATCACAGACCCTATTTTTTTTGCAGTCGAGGAGCAGATGCAGGTGCCTTGAGCTTTGCAGGTGCCCAGAACTTTTGAGTTAAGCCTTTGGAAAATGTCAATCTTGACCAGCGCTGGTAGACAGTGTCCATTTGTATCCTACTTGGTGATGTGTGGGTTATTCTACTGAATGGACCCGACTGGATGGGAATTATTACATTAAGCTGCTTTTCATCAATACATAGCACAATCACAGACCCTATTTCTACTACACGAATTGGTGGTTGCCTAGGTAAATAATACAATGGCAGGAAGGGAAGGCTTGCAAAGTGCTATGACATTTCCTGACTGCTTTATTAATTTCAAGTTAAGCACAGGCTTAAGTGCTTCGCAGAAGTGGGGTCAGTGGCACTGACAATTTGCAACACTGAACCTTGTGGCAGTGATGCATAAAGGTTGAGGCACAAGACTTTTTTTTTCCCCCTTAAGCTGTGGAGTGCTGCATGCTAGCAATGCTTTCCTCATGGCAGTCCTTCCTCCGTCAGTGCTTCTGCTTGGCGGTAAGGATCACTGTTGTGTAGGATGTGTTGTTTTTTGGATTACTTGCAAAACAGAGGTCGTGACCACGTCTGGTCATTAAGAATCCCCAGGCGCTCTTTGCTAGCAGAGTGACAACTTTAGTACCCTGGCCAAAGTCCAAGAAAGGATATAAATTCTACCTAGTCTACCTTAAATGCCCTTAGTACATCAGTTAGACACTTTATTCCTCGCTTCTTAGGCTCAGAATGAGATTTAGGATTGCTGCTACAAAATGGCTACACCAGAAATGTCTCCTCTCTGACTCCAGGATATGCAGAGCCTTCTAGATTAACAGCACTGTACGACTAGAAGGCATTGCTGAATTGATTGATTAATTGGCTTATTACTGCATATTCATATTCTTCACTCTTCACACTTTCTGGAGGATGTTGAGTAATTTTTCTTGTTTGTTTCCAAGGGATTTATTAAAACACACTCAAGAATATTCCACTAAGGAGAGAGGGAGGGAAAAGATCCTCCCCAGCTATAAGCTATTCTGACTGGTACCAATGTAGCATATAATTGAATGTTATTTCCATACATTCCAGCCAAATGTAGCCATCTATAAGAAATAAGAGCATCTCTTAAGACTTTAGATTGTTCTTGAATGTAAAAGAATTTATTTCTCATAAATAGTTTTCAAACTGGGAGGAATATTATTGCTAAATTATATTTTAATAGCTAGTTTGTTGTTTCTGTTTCTGAAGCCATCATAAAGCATCCATAAAGTGGTATTTCTCTTGCATTTTACATGACTCCAGGGCTTGCTGTTCTCGCCTGTCAGGTCTTTTCAAATCACTTAACGTTTACTGGAACAATTCTACACTGCAAGATTTGCTGCTCATCCAGCGTGGTGTTTGTATCACAGCTGCTACACCATTGCCATCTCAATAAGAGGAAGCATTTCTCACCACTTCGTTAGTACATAGCAGCATGAAAATAATAATTTCCTTTGAAAATAAAATCCACAAACCTTTCATCTGGAAAAAATCAAGCAAGCAGCAATCTTGGTTTTATCTGGAAATGTTTGTGGTCATTAAGGTAAACTTGCAAACCGTAGTTAATTTAATAAAAATGCAACATAATTGTCCTGGGCTGTGATATTGTTGTACTTTTTTTTTTTTTTCTTCAAGAGCAGATTAGAATATTCAGACATATTGAATAATGAAAGAGTTGAGTATTAAGGACATATAATGGAAAGCTTTCAGTGTCATGCCTGGCAGGGCATTATCCAACCCATTATAAATAGTGAAGAAAATATATAGAGTGAGTTCTTTATTATCATTCAATCATAAAAGTCATTCTGGCTTATTGACATATTATTTATCTTGTTGTTCATAGTTCACAGGCAATTTGCAGACACCAGAATATACACAAACAAGAGGAAAGTACAATGTTTCACTCATGTCTTACGAAAAACAGTTTTAAGGGCCGTCACATTTTCAGGCTGTGTAGTGGAATATATGGTATTTTATTCATTAACTTTTTCATTGGGGGATAAGAGTTTTTACAAAACTCATAAACTTGATGTCTTTACTCATGAAGAGTAACATTTCACTCCCAGATCCATCTCCCCTAATCCAACAAAGCAGACTAAGACTTTTCTTCTTCCCTTTGTACTAATAATAAATACCTTGCTTTAGTATTACGAATTAGAATTACGAATTAGAGAAAAGATGTAGTGCCCTTATCTTAAATGTTACGGCAATGAGTTCTTCAAGTTGTGTTTTATGTCATTGGCAGAATTCCTTTTAGTTGCCTGGAGATCTATGCAGGGAAACCATTGAAAACCGTCATCCAGAAAGCATTTGAAAGCCATATTCTTCCCTGATACTTTTCACTGCAACTCCGAGGATTTAACAAGTAAAGAAGGTGTTCAAGAAAATGTGTGCTAATGCCACGGATCAGAAGAAACAAAATGAATGCAGGAAACCTCTGCCCGAGTTTCCCTCCTCAATACAGTTATATTCACTTCACTGTATATTTAATTTGAAGTGCATATCTAATTAAAAGTTAATACATCATTAAAATGATTTGTAATAAGTATATTCAACTCCATGTGGGCATGATACGCTCATTATCAAGTCCAGACTGTAACTGGGATCCTTCACAGTGAAGAAAATCATTATTCATAACAACTACCTTTCCGGTGACATTTATTCCACACTTAAATGTGATGTAAATGTTTGATCTTTTAAATAATTGTAACATTTATGGGGACTTGCTGCTGAGTAATTTTTTTTCTTGAATGGTATCTGTCGTTAAGAGGAGTATTCCTTTAAATGGGTTCGACTGTGTTTTTTCAAGAGAAGAAAATAAGCCTTCTACAGAATTAATGAAGCTGGCTTTTTAGCCTAGGGTAAAAAGCTAGCTAATGAAGTCATTCATAGTGACAGCCCATGATCTGAATTATATGAATTATTGCTTATTAATGGGATTAATTGCTTCTCATGCTATAATACAAAATTTATGCACTTGTCCAAAATCTAGGTCTATAATCTGAAATAGAAAGAGGGAAGAAAGGCTGTATTAATTATACGTCGTGCCCACATCTCTGAATGTACATACTATAATAGAGACAGAATGGAGGTAATTTTATTAAGAAATGACATGAAGTGAAAACTATAAAATGTGGATAAGAAAGGTAATAGTAAGTTCTGCTCAGCTGAGGCAGTATATCAGATTGCATTGCTTTGCTAAGGGCTGCCAGTATCTTTACATTCTCTTTCAATATGTGATAAAAAGAAAATTTATTTCTTTACACATAATATAATTCTATACTGAGAATACACAGTGCATTTGAGTAATAGCTAGAAAAACATAACATTCAAGATCACATAAACCCAAGATCAAATTGAAATCATATTCAACATAGACATTTTCATTTCTTAAACACAATGTTTTTTATCATTGTGATTATTCTCTATTTGCATTGCACATGTGCACCAATGGCTTAGTCCAGAGCTACAAGCTTGACTGGACTGTGCCTTGACCAGACACAGCAGGAAAATGGGCTCTTATGCCCAGAATTGCTTATGTGATGAAATAAGGAGGAAGAGTGAGGAAAATAGGATATCTGAGTTTCGATCATTCAGAAATGCCATGTCAGCTGAATCTGTTTTACCTGAGTCTGCGTGTATCAAAGATACTTGTATTCACATGGTCATGCTTGCCATGGTATCTGGGAGCCACATTTAAAGGTAATCAAACCTAGCCTTCCTACCTCCTGCCTTGGTGCTCCCACCACATTGTTTTACACAGAAGATCCCTACCAACCAAGGCACTGCTGCAAAATAGTATGTTTCTTCTTTTGCTAAAGAGAACTTTACAGCAGCGGCTGTCTTGTCATCCTGATTGTACATTGGAATATCTAGTTCATTGAGCTCTTTCTTCCACTCTTCCAGAGCTGCTAGGACCATCAATATTACTTCAGTAGTTTCTCTCTGTGTGTTTTCTAATTCCTCTCTTACAGCACATTGTTTGGAAAGCATACCATTAGTGCCAATGATAATGATGTTTTTATAGACATGATCCCAAGGTCTTCTTAATGAAAACAGCCTTTGGACTTGCACCACTACAACCCAGCTTCAAAATTAATCCCACAAGGATCATCACTTTCTTATTTCCTTTTAATGTTTCTTCCCATCCTTGACTCTGAAGGCAATGGTGGTCCTGGCCACAGAGACTCCAGAGAGAGCAGAAAGCAGTGGCCATTGCTTTACAGTTTCCCTGGTACACATCTTAGGTCAGAATAGATCAGTTCTGTCATTATTATTTATGAGCTTTTTTGGTTGGGATTTTTTGTTTGTTTTGGTTCTTTTTAGTTACCAGTATTGAGGACCCATTTTGTTTGGCACTGTACAAATAAAACTAATGAATCATTTTAATTTCCAAAGTGTTTTCTGCATAACTACCAAAGACGCACAAAATCCAAGCAAGAACAGTAACATACCAGTGATGGTCTACGTGCATTGTAGCAGTGATACGTGTGATTAAAGGGGGACGTTTTTTCACTCTGCGTTTTATATTCCCTATTTACATTACATGTCCTATAGAAAGGTGGCAAACAGGAAGAAGAGATATGACTATTTAACAGGACAGACAAAAATAAAGTGGTTGAAGGTAAAAGCGGTGGGTAGTTTGGAGAGGGCATCTGAGTAAGACTGAGGGGGAGAAACAATTAACCGGAGTACAAATAATGGCAAAGGAAAAAGAATGGATTACCTCCTTGGATGGGTGATGTTATGTGTAGATAAATGAAACAACCCTTTTTTTACGTATGCTTCTGTCTTATTCTTTAGGAAGACTCTATTACCTTCTTGGAAATATTCTTACAACACGTGCTGGGAGCCTCTCTGGGGAACACACTTTGTGTAGCCCAGGAGCCACAGCCTTTCTCAAGAGCACTGGACATGCTGGAATATGCCTTCACCACTTCATTTTTCAGCTTTAAATAGATCAGTAGAGCTTTGGAAGTAATTTCTTTCCTCTTAAAATTTTGGAAGTACTATATATAGGGTAAAGAAGGAATTTTTTTGATATTGAAGTCATGGAAGAGCTTTGATTTTGTTTTCTGACACATCAAAGCCCTATCTCTTTCTTCCTTGCTCATTCTTAAAATATTTAGGCAACTGAGAAAGTAACCAGAGCACAGAGCTATATTGTTTAATATATAAAATATTATATGTATCTGCCATTTATTTTATATATATATAGCTATATCTATTAGATATCTAGATTTCTACATATACCTATTAGATATTTATTAGATAGAACTGCTGTTTCTAGGTCCTGTTCAGGTTCTTGTGCCTGATGCCAAATGTCCCTTTCCCTGTGTATCTAATGAGATTGGCTGAAGTCCATGAAAGGCCACTTTTTAACCCCTTATTTAATTTAATCTCTGTCAGCTACTTGCCTCTTTTCCACATCCTTACTGCTGTTTTGGTTGTGTGGAGGACGATGAGACACACCACCGAAGCCAATGCACTTCCTCAACAGCCAGCAGTTGGCAGCGAGACGGGATGGTGCTAATTGGGGTGCCTCGCCAAGGCACAGAACTCGGCTCTAGAGCTCTGTAGCTTTGCTCTATAGCTTACGGGTGAATTCAATATTTCTGGGAATTACCTCATGAACACAGTAAAGAAATCATTAGAGAGTAGGGAGGGGTAAAAAAGTGTCATAGTCATTGATTGTAATTAATAATATAATTGACTCTGCACCAAATACGTTTAGTTCATATTTCACATTCTTTTTGCAATTCCTACTTTTCCTGCTTCTCTTGTTGCTGGGTATTAAGCACAAGAAAAAAATACACTCTTGGGATTACGTATGTTTTATATATCTGTCTGCCTTTAAAAATCATACCATTTGACATAATAAAAGGCTTCTTGGAGTTAATAACTGTGTTTTAGAGTAGTAACACTTTTCAGTTTTATTAGTCAAAAAGAATTACTTTCAAAGCTTGGGCTACTGTGAAAATCCTCATTGGACTGCAGCTACTAATATTTCCAAAAAAAGATTTTATTGCTAACACAAAGTTCTCATTGTCTGGGCAGAGGTGACTGCATAAAACACAGCCCAATGCTGTGGACTCTTTGGGTACGAATGATGAATTAAACGCAGGTAAACCTAAAAAACAGCTTTCTTCCAACAAACTGGCTTAGATTCCTGTAAAAACTTGTGGCTTTTTGGGTCTAGAGTAAGTTTGATCCACTTTCTTGGCCCTATAAAACTGCACCCCAAAAATCTTCACCTGGCAGAAATTCAGAATATTCACACGTTCTCATCATTCTGTCTTGGGTACACAAGAGAGCTTTCAAAACAGTCTTCCAATTATCCTTCAATTAATGGGTCAAATCCCTTAATCGGTAAAAATAAGAGGAAGCTCTAGCATAAGATGTTAATGCCGTGCTCCTTCCCACCAGCTGAAGATCCAACTACCTTCATGTGAGCATCAGGTGCCAAACACTCAGCTCAGCCTGCACATGGAAAAGTTGTCACTTTTTTTTTTGTGGAAAACTTCCAGAGGGCTGTGCTGAAAAGCTGATTCACCTTGAAGAGAAGCGAGAAAACATTATTCCAACAGAGTTTCCTTTAAGAAAAAGACATCAGGCTGAGTTACTTAGTTTGGTAGAACAATCTGTAACAATACCATTATTAAAGTTTCATAAAAATGTGTTCCTTTAAACACAGGCTTATATCTGGCTTCCAGAGAGCAATTATAGTAACTATAATGTGACTCTAGTGGTAAGAAGTGACATGCATGATGCAGTGAGGCTTTTGAATTTTTAAATCAGTAAGAGCGGCCACTGAGAATATACTTCAGATTTCACCATCAAGGCATACGGAGACATGTACTGAGAACAACTTACACTCTAGTTCATGTTTCACTTAGAGGTTTGAATTTTGTACTGGTTCCTAAGCCTTAGTCCACTGCTGTGAAGAAGCTGCCTCCGGCTTAAAATATGGCAATCGTTCACAGGATGTGTCATTTTCCTTAGATTTCCTTATGTGACTGTGGAAAAAGTTAGCCCATGGTAAAACATAATCCTTCAATAAGCAGTAATCTAATATCATTTGCTTTAAGAAGTTGATTAAAGAGCAAGGAGAAAAGAATGTTAGTAAATAAACTTTTAAGTGAATTTACTTTACTCCATATATTTTCTGTGTTTTCCTAAAATGAATGCTAAACTCCTATGATAATGTGACTAAATAATATTAAAGAATGAAGATGGAAAACAGAAACAAGTTTCTCTTCTGTGCTATCATACAAAAAATGAAATTTTTTTTTTGGTCTATCAGGAGACATAAAAAATGTTTCCTGCCAATAGTTCATCAACACAGCTGAAATTTCAGGTATGAGGTAAATGAGAAAACCCTATGTGAACTAAGTCCAAGGACCAAATGAACACATGGAAAAACCCCTGTGTATTCAATAAAATTATCCAAACAGTAAAAGAAGCAATATTTGCCACATACTCCCATTATTATAAATTATTCACTCAGCAGTATTTTTTCAAAGATTTCTGAAAACAAATACAGCAGCTTTGAACACATATTTCTCTTGTTTGTAGGCCAGTGGATAGCTTCATAACTTTGGGTTTGGCCAGTATAGTTATAGTGGCCTCCAAGTTTTTAATTTGCTTTTTTTGGGGGTGGGGTTGGGGATTCAAAGAAATCTATTCTATTCATGAAGTAAATCCAGTTCTTAAGACATTATGCCAAAAACTACAAATGCAACTTTAGGAATTAGGGTGTTTGTTCCTTAGGAGATCTGGGTTCAATTTCTCGTTCTGTGGCAATTAACAGGATGGGACTGGTAGAGGCATGTCGGGTGACTTTTAAAATAATATCAGAAATAGGTTATCCAAATCTTACTGGCAGCCAACATTTGGGCATACAAGTGTTACAACTCACATCAGGTTTAGGTGAGTTGGGAAAGTTAATGGCTAGGTCTGAAACCTAAGCGTCAGCTGCGGGTCAGAAACCGTGGTTGGGTTTTGCACACCATGGCTGGCTTTGCCTTCAGACCTCTCCCTGGCTGCTCCCCAGGGCTTGGTGCCAGCACCTTGTTTTGGGAGTCTGGAGCACCTGAAATTGCACATGGGGTATCTGTGGCATCACAGTGTTTTGCTGGAAATCAAAACATTTAGTCTGGGTGGGTGAATTCTACTGCCATGAAAAGATGATGGAAAGATGGCTATTTTGTGATAGGAACCTGCCTGAGGTCTGACTCTTCCACTTTGGCTCCTCAGTCTGCAAGGCCATCTGGGAACACCACCACTCCAGGTGAGCAGCTCAAATACTTTGGAGAAGCAAAGGCTTTTGGAGATGGTGGGGTTCTTTTGTTCATTGCCTTGGTTAGTTACCTGTTTCCCCAAAACATCTAGAAATGTGTAGGTTGGCTGGCATGATAGATCATAAGAAATGGCAGCACCTCTTTCACTCCTGGTGAGCTCTCAAGAAGCTCCCCAACCAGCCAGCTCTGTGGCTCACAGCCTCTGGGCTCACCCCGCAACCTAGAAAAAACTCCTTTTGGAATTTTCAATGCAATTTAGAGTAGGAAAATTAAAAATGGAAATACTATATTCACAAGAAAAGCTCCTCTCTAGTCATCACTGAGCATAATGAGGTCCTTTAACAGCCCTTCTGCTTCTTATGGTGCAAAACAATTGAATTTTCTTAGAAAAACTCCATCTTCCATTAATTAAAAAATTATGAATAATGAGACTTTTGAAAACGCTGCTTTTAATTTCTTGCTCATAACTTTGTACTTCGCCTTTCTAGTGAGGCAAATGCTCTCTTTTTTTTTTTTTTTTTTTTCTGAATGTGTTCAAAACATTAATTAAATGGCAGAGTCTTTGAGACCAAAATAAATGTCTTCTATGCCTCAATGGGAACTATGTTTGGTCTAATTCTTTATTTAAAAATAACAGCATTATTTCTGGCAAAAGGGTGCTTAACCAGCTCCTTGTGGTAAAAAAAAATAATTAAATAAATTAACAGCTCTGACTAGCAATCAAGCAGGCTCTCAGTTTCCAGCCAATAGGTATCTGCACAGCATCTGCCTTGTGTGTTTTATCTACACACTGGTACACAGCCTCCTGCTCTTCCAGGAGACACACAACCATGGGGTAAATAGAATTTCAATGACTGGGACCTCCTGCTTCAGGCAACATTATGACAACTTGTTTTCTTCCCAGTGCTCACTCAGGAGTTTTGGAGCATTGACAGCAGAGTTGAAGTGGCCAAGTTTCTGATCTGCCATCTCCAGCATTTTTTCTATAGAATGATGAAATTTAACAAGTCATTTCGTGTGGAGGATTATACTTAGTAGGTATATGCTGCAATTGGCACTTTGTTTGTGCACCTACAGTGTGGGGTTTTGGAGAGATATTCCACAAAAGGGTCTGAATAATAACAGTATTAAAGTCACAATCTTCCCTGGCAAAAATTCCAGCTGTGTTAATGGACTTTCTACCTAAGTATACTGAAAATTCAGGACCACGGCTTGTTCCACTGAGAGATACAGGAGATTGAGGAAGTCAGTTTTATGTTCAGAGGCAGATTTGGGTCAAAATCCTGTGAATATTTCCAACATCCTTCCAAGAAAGTTAAGACACGTAATCCAAATCTCATTCTGCATGCATTTGGGAGACACTGCTACCCTTCCCATCACCACATGACTGAACAAGTGCATTTCATTGTGTGTGGAAGGAAAAGACATAGAAAGCATGAGGTAAATCTACACCCAACGCTGAGCACAGGTTAAAGGCACAAAAGCTTTCCCTCTGATCCCCAAAACAGCTGCTTAGGAGTTTCAGCATTCAGTCTGTTGGTATCTGGAGTTCACAGTAGTAGTTCCCAAGGTGGTGTCTGTGACAAAGGAAATAGCTAAGAAAAAACATCCTTGCCTTGTCAGTGTCTCAGGAAAAAACAACCATACAGGGATAGCTGTTTAGGCTACAGTTCTGCTTATTTAAGAATTTGATTTCAGCTAATCTGGTTGCAGGCCACCTGGCAGGTATCAGCCTGGGCTCATTCATTCCAGCCCCACTAAGCCTTCCTTTCAGCAGGTGCCTTTCGAAGCTGCAAATTGACCTGAATTAATTTGAGCAAGAAGTTCGTGCTGAGGGAAGAGCTGCTCTTCTCCAAGTTCTTTAGAACAAGCTGTCTCTGTCCACTAATAAAGCAGAGTTGTTTAGAACTGATAAAATGAATAATCACCACCAGAAGGTCCTCCCTGTTCTTCCAGCCCCTGGCCAAGACAGGGAATCAATACAAATGCGGTTCATAAGGTAGTATTATGTGTTTTTTCAAATAAATTAAATGTGTCTTAAAGCCCATGATCTTCTATGACAATTTTTGTATTCGTAACTTCCAACAACATAGGCCAATAGAAACCCATTTCTTTTGATCAGAGAATGTATATTTGGTTTAAAGTATTCAATGTCCTACTTGTGCTGGGGTGCTCTGTAGAACGTACAAAGCATAAGGTGTTTTTTGCATCTCAGAATATCCTTTGTTTCATATCAGTGCATATCTTGCTTAAAGAGTTTGATAGGTTTTTTTTTCATAATCAGTACCCTGCGCTGATTTTGTAGACACCCTTTTATGGAGAAGTACCATTCTTTCCACACTTAAGTTTTCATTCAACGGCTATTAAAAATGTCATAAACACTTGGGCTGGCAAACTGACAATGTTTTTTTAAATTTGGAGGGAAAAGAGTCTGTTTCTGTACAATTGATGAATACCTGCCAAATAGTTTTTCTGAGGTATAATAATTTACCTGGCTTTGTTTGTTTTGCCAGCCTCCTGTTCAGATAAATTCGCCCCAGAACATACGAGGTAGCAGGGCTTTGTGCAGCTGGGCTATGGATAAGGGAAAAAAAGCACAACCCATCCCTCCCCTGTTGGGTACATGGTAAATCCATCCTGCTATGCAAGTAAGAAGTGATCTGAATGATTTTTCTTGGGAATTGTTTTGACCTCAGTTCTTTTTCCAAACCCTGCATTCCCATGGAAAATGTAGAGGTGGTTCTGCTCACACTGAGGCCAGTGAGATGGGGGATAACGTTGGCAGAATTTTCAAGACGGTCCAAAGCTTGGACCATTTTGAAACCCTCGTGGGCCTGTTTTGAGTTTTACTGGGGAAAAAACACAGAACAAATACCAAGTTTTGGAACAAGTTTGTAAAGAACATGACATGGGGCAGCAGGAGAAACCTCACCTGAGAACGTCCTTCCCCAGCAACTCACTCATTCTTTTTTGTTTCCTGATAACTCTGAGAAGCAAGCCCAGTGGAGCCGAGCTGTGAGCATGAGAATTACTACTTCCTTCTCAAGTGGCCAATGTCCTGACACTTCTTACTGGGTCCTGATTTGCAGTCCTCTTGGGTTTAATATTTCTTATTACTAATGAGAAGAGGACAATGTCTGTTGCGGGAGGCCTGGGACTCTGCACTGTATATAACCTTTTCTGAATAAGGAGTGCCCCACTGCCTGCACCAGATCATTTTGAGTGGCTGTGCCAGAACATCTTTCAGTAGTAGATGCACTGATGATGTGGCAAGTTTACACCGGTTATTAAGTATCCGACCATTAATTCTGATTGTTTTGTAAATGAAATAGTATCCCATTGCATTTTTAGAAATGTGATTTTCAAATGCAGAATGATTTATTATGTCTTTCTATTAAGTATCATTTCAGTGATTTTATAGTTCAGAAACATTTGATGCGTGAGTCAATCTAAGCATAATATAGCTAATATACCTTAATATTTCTGCAGTGGTGGTTCTGTACAAATTTTGTCAGACTCTAGAGATTAAGCTTGCCTGTCTGATGCACCGAGCAGACTCAGTCTTAGTTTAGGATACAGATATTCCAAAGACATGCATCATTTTAGCTCCACTGAAATCAAACAGACTTGCCAATTTATACTCATCAAACGGACTTGCCAATTTGTACTCACACAGGAAAAAGTCTCAGGAAATTTTAATGATAATGAAGGCCAGTTTATTCTCAATTTTTGCACAGTGTTTGGAGAGTTGTATGTTCCCTAAATTCCTGTTTGCACGATTTCCTTTTAAAGGAGTGAGAAATAAAATTGGTATTGGAAAAATGCTGTCTTCTCATCCCTACATGATTAGACATGCTTATGACAATAGTCCCCATGTATCCCCAGGATAAAAACCTGTTAAGCTAGGTACAGAGGGGACACAGGCAGCGCCCCATTTTAAAGAGGTGAGGAGAAAAAACAGGAACACAGATATGTTTCACCCAGGATCACATAAGAGATCACCAGCAAAAATGGGTTCGGAAATCAGTTTCCTACCTGCCAGCTCAATATCATAGGTCAAGGTCCTTCTGAGTCAGTAATGACTTAGAATATTGCCAAGCGGAAGAAGTATCTCACAAATATTACGAGGGTTTCTCATAACAAATATATTAAAATATAACACGGAATGCATTAGCCTTTATTCCTTCAGCTGACTATGTGAAGTGGCACTTCATCGATTCTGTGCTTTGAAACCAGTGCTACATCAAGAGTCTTTCTGAGACCGTGGTGGAAGACCTGCGCTGAAGCAGGATAGGGTTGTAAAGAGTAAGGTGGATGGATACACATACTGTGATGCTTCAAACTGACCAACAGTTTCCTGCAGAAATGGTCATCTCTAGACTTTTCTGTTGTTCTGATGACCTGACACTACACTTGAGAAAACGCACAGATAGTTAGGTTATAGTATCATCTAACGAGAACTAGAGAGGGACTAAGTAGATTCACTCTGAACTTTTGGGATGCCACTGATGGTTGTTTCAGTGGGATGTATCATTCACACTATGGGCAGAGTGAAGATCCCACAGGGCCTGAGCTGTTCTGCTGCCTCCCGTTTTCATAGGAACTACATGTGTAAAGCCCTAACCAGGGTAGAAGCCTCAGACATTAAAGACCTCCGACATTTTGAGACATTAAAAATAAGACTCCATGATTAAACACGTAGATAGCTTTCTGTCACTTTAGTGTGTTTTCAGTCAACACAGATTTAGATGGGTTGTTCATTTTCCAAATTTTCTCATTAACGTTATCCCCAAACACTCGGTTCTCACTCAGTCAACATTACCACTGACAGCAATGCCAGGTAGGGCTGCAGGGCAAAGACCAATAGCTGAGATCTTAGTACAAGACAAATTCATTAGACAAACTAAATAATTCAGGCACATTTGAAAAGCAAATGAATGTAGAGGTGTTCCCTTATGATTATTGCTCACATAGATTTTTCTTTAAGAGGAAAAACATAAATTAATAAAGGCCAGAATGTCTTTAATGACAATATTAGCGGCTGCCCTGTGGCTATTAAGACATGCACTCATTGTAAACTATATTGATTTTTCCATTGGATAAAATTCTCTGGTTAAATTGTTATTTGCAGCTATAATCCAGACTGGCTGTGTTGGTCATTATCATTATAAAATGTGGTCAGAAAGTTTTTCATTGAAGCTCTGACCACATATTTTCAGAAAGATCCTTTAACAACATCAGGGAGAGTCAGATGCAATCTACAAGCACAATAGTCACTGCTAATGTGAAGGTGATGATGCTGTTGATTAATGGAATGAGTTACAGGCTCTTTAAAAGAGTATATAAATTGTGTGAATAATACTAAATGTATTCATGACAAAATTAATGGCCTAACTTTTCAAAACTTATTGTGCCTCTGGATGTCACCATTACCACCACTTTCTGTAGAAAGACTCTTTTCTAAAGAAATACCCTTAAAGATTGCTTACTGAGAAAATTCCAAACCCTGAAAGTTTAGGATACCTTTACGATGGGCAGGGCACAGGAATTTAAGGGATTTTCAGAGCACGGAGAGACCATTTCAGAGGTCGGTAGCAGCTACCAAATTCCTACCTAAGATCAGTGTGAACCAAACTTGTATATGTTTGTGGCTTTCAGTCAGTGGCTTTCCTCTATGTTTCATTAACAAGGAGTAATCTTGCCCTAGCAAGACTTGACCAGAACTTATTTTTTGCCACATGACATGACCATGCTCATTTTCCAACTAGTTAAGTCTGGTTTGTTTTGCAGCAAATATTATTTGAAAGTTCTCTTTTCATACATCTGTCCAACAAAGGTGTATAACTACAGCCTGGAAACCTTAACCTTTCCGTGGACATCCTGAGGCTTCCCTCTCTTTTGCAAGATGAGGAATGTGCTTGTGGCATTCCTATAAAAGAGGTTCCTCCCTGACCCTCAGATGAAATATTTTATCTTAGAACTACTAGTTCTTTGCCTCATGCACTGTAAGAATTTACTGCATTTGCAAATTAGATGCCTGACCCAGTGAACATTCACATGCGTAGTTTCACAGAGTTCAGCCAAAATCCTCATACATGTACATAAAGGGTCTGACCTTCTGTAAGAGAAAAGCTTCAGTCTTGGCAGTTTGCTGCTTTATTCAGGAGGAAATGGTCAGTTAAGACTGACGAGGTTTGTTCTGCCTATCTCTGGCCCTGATTTTTTCTTGAAAGAGTTATATGAAGGAACATATATTTTTAGAGATTTAAAGGTCATATATGGATGACTTGAACAATTGTTCAGAGGAGATGAGAAAAGTAAAAGAGAAACTGAAAAATGTGGATGCAAAAAGCCTTTTCCATTTTCTCCATAATCAGCTGATACTGTACAGGAACACATTTTCTTGTACTATTTTGAGTCATAACATTACAAATTATAATGGTTGCTCTAAAGTGACCCTAAAATATTGTGTTGAACACCTTTGCCTTTTATGTGTGACCATCTGCTACCAACCATAAAGAATGTTACACACGGTTTGTGTTTCACTCATCCTGTTTCAAGGACAGACTAGGTCATGTCTAAAGCTTTCTTCCAGTTCAATATTCTCAGACTGAGGTCTTCAAACTCTTTTCTTCACTGCTGAAGCAGGAAAGAAATCAAAGTCCAGAGCTGTGAGAAAGAAACCTAAGTGGCCCTAAGTGGCCCTAAATGGACTCTGTGCATGTGCAATAACCTGTTTCCTGAAACAGTATTTTTACTGTGAGTATACTTCATTGCATACCTAATGTTACAACACAGTGGAAGTATGTGGCACCCTTTGGGCACAGAGTAGTGTCCAATGGGACCCAAGACACATCTCACAAAACAGTGATTTATTCTTTTGCACAGAAATGCCAAAAGATGCCTGAGATACCATTAAATGCATTACACTAAAGTAAAACTTAGAACTTTAAGCAACCATTCAGTAATGGAGGTGGCACGTTCTGTTTAAAAGACTTATGTTTTCATATGAATCATGCGAGGGAGGGCAGAATGCATCATCAATTCTTCAGAGAAATTCAAAGATGCTTCACTAGGAATATGGGTTTCCTTTTCTGTTGATCTCTGCAACTTAATACTGCTTTTCTTTTTTCTCTTTTTTTGGTCTTTGAAGGGCTGAGAACCTCCAGGACAGGACTGAGAATTTCAGATTTCTAGGGGCAAGCTCCCAGCAGCTTCTATCTCGAATGACTCCTTACCTTTTAAGAATATCACCTGGTATTGCCTAAATTCCAGTTATTCCTTCTTAGGAGCAGAGAAATGGTGGGTGGGTTGGCTTGGGGCCATGGCTCAGAGTGAAGTTGTGACTCGCGTCTCCACACGAGCTATTCTCTGCAACTGTGCTCCAGCCACCCATGCACACAACACACCTGTGAAGACCAAGTGTTGTGGCAGAAGAATCCCACCTTGCGGCTCCAGTCCTTGCTTTCTTATTGCCTTCTCAAATCACTCAGTCACGCAATCAGATTTTTAAAAGTATTTAAATATCTCCTATTTAAGATGCCTAACTACTTTTGAAAATTTAGCCACTAAGTCAAGAGTTTTTGGGAGGGTAAATACATGGCGTTTGGTAGGCATGCAAATTCTACAGTAACAAAGGTCTGAAGAGGAAGGGGTACAGTGACTTTTGTTGCTCTTACAGATCTTGCCTACCAGGAGCATAAATGAGAATTAGAGTATAAAGGAAGTCAGGAAAAGCTGCCTAAGAATTTGCTGAACAGAGATGTCTTTTTTGATAAAATCTTCACGTCAAACTTCGA
>NW_009649619.1:1644250-1719882 GCF_000708025.1 Charadrius vociferus
TCAGGGAAACTTCTATTAATGTCTGAATTAATTAATGAAAAATTGTTTTATGTGTTACAGAATTTAAACCACCCCCCTGCCCCAATTTCCCTGTCTGCTTATTTTTGCACCAATGTGAACAAAGAAGCCATTTGCCGATGCTTTGCTAACCTGTTACTCTCGCTAAGCATTTACATGTAACGCTGTGGAATGCAGGGTTGTGTGTATTACAGCTGGGAGCAATGTCTCCTTCTATCAGATACTCTGCAATCATTGTGTAGAAAAGTGTAAAACAAGTACCTTCAGAATCCATGATAGCCGTTCTAGTCATTAGAACCACTTCTTTCTAAGCTTGTCTACAAGATTTGTACTGTGGCACTGTGGGAACAGATAAGAAGAGATAAACACAGTGATGCAGCTTCCTTCATACTTTTAGAACACCTTGGAAATGTGGTCACTGGTGCATAATTTATATCACTTTTTTTTTTTGTTGTTGTTTCACTTAAGTATCTTCTGGGTACATCTCTTGAGCAGATGAATGTCATGGGGGGCAGTTTTTTCCTGTAATTCTTATTCCTTTGGGATGATGTGATTATCCTTTCATGCTAAAATCGTTTTGTCTTCACAACTATTTATGGGTGCATGCTGCTACTACCTAAACTATAAAAATGGACTGTGCAAAAGTACTGGCTCATTTATGTGTAAGATAGTGCAGTTTTGTTGGAAAGGGCTTGAGCCAAATAAGCAACCCTGTTTTTAACAGGATTATGTGACAGATGGGGTAGATACAGATAAGGCTGCACAATGCATCTTCAGTCTCTCTTTAACAAACAGAAAGACAGCTCCTTTTCAGCTCACAATTGCGGGCACATTTTGTTCTATTTTGAAAGAATGCAAGAAATATTTTCTTGATTTTTATCTGCTTTTAATTAAGCTTCTCCAACAAAGAAAGCATTTGTTACACTTTTCAAGGAAAACAACAAAAAATGCTCTTCGTACAGATACAGACTTGTCTTGAGTGGGAACAGCTAAACTAGTGTGGTTTTTAGTCATCTCTACCTCTGACAATAGTAGCACTAAGTGTGTTTACAGTTGTAAGATTTTGCATAAAATAAATTATTAAATTTTGTTTGGCAATTTTATAGGCAAAGTGATATATATCAACTTTCTTCCTCAAAGCTGTGTCATGACACTGAAGTCTTGCCTCTGTGTGCCTATAAAGATGAATATGTGTAGATGCACACCTATGCATTCACCTTGGCTCTCAAACTATTATCTGGCCCACATATGAGGAGAAATCCCGAACGTTAACTCTACTTTCTACCATCTCACCCATCCAAAGGCTGATTTGGAAAGGAGGAACTCGGACAACACATTTGCTCTTCAGCCATCACAACTTCTTGCAGTTCCCTGCTCAAGGGTGTATATTCCTCCTGACGTGGACTCAGGGGCCACCAGTCTCATCATCTACTTCTATGTCTTTATGACATAGAAAACTATCAACATCCCACATTGAAATATACCAAAATCCCCCATTATCTATTAGAAACTGGAAAAGGGACTGAACCTTAAAGTAAAATCTTGGCCCCCGTTGAAATCAACAATGAACTCCTCTTTGACTTCCCGCTTGCTAGAACTTCAGTTTGGGTTTGTACAGTTTTGCTTCTTTTGGAGGCAGAAAATTGATCTGAAGTATATTTACAGATGTTATACTTTAATAAGGTATTTTCCCCCTCCTGTCTCCGAGTGCAGGCGTTTCTGTTACCAGAAGATCAATGATACAAGTTCATAAATTGCTGTACAGGTGATTCTCACCCCAAAACTGAGATCTGGTACCTTGAGAGAATTTAATGTTCATTGTAATAAAAGAATCCTTTGGGGAAATATAAAACCTCATACATAAAATTCCCTCTACAGTCTTACTGATGGGTAAGATTTTGTTTCCAAATCCAGA
This sequence comes from Charadrius vociferus, assembly GCF_000708025.1. NCBI lineage: Eukaryota > Metazoa > Chordata > Aves > Charadriiformes > Charadriidae > Charadrius > Charadrius vociferus. Next base: position 1,646,184 of record NW_009649619.1, read on the forward strand.
ATTTTTGTGGGTTTGATAGGCCTGAGTGTTTCTCTGCCTAGACCATTTGATGGCATCATTTTCATGGGAAAAACTATGCTTTGGTTGAAGAAGAAGAGATATTTTGCCTCTGAACTAATCTGTAAAGACATCCTTGTTGAAGGTGCATGAGTTTTGTAACTTTAATATTATTTGTGTATAGTTGTATAATATTATTTGTGTACAGCTTATACATATTATTCCTATGTAAACAAAGCACTTAAAAAAGGTAGAGTATCTTAGGTCTTATGTATATAGTCTAGAATGAGAAATGTGTTGTTACAATGCAAATCTGAATTTTAAGTTGTGAGTTTTAAAAGATTGCAAAACTCTGGGTGGACTCTGAGGCACTGGCTTTGCAACCAAATGATGACACTGCGTGTCAGCTGAGCCAGTGTAAAAGTCTGTACACACATTTAGCAAGTGCAAGACAAAGGAAATTGTCATCTGTCTATTTTCAGTGATTAAAAAAATTATTGCTCTTCTGCTACAAATTTCTATCTTTCAGCTGGAAATTACTGTCCCTCAACCATGATTTGGCATTTGAATGAAAATTAAAACTGGTTAACTTATACTATAAAATCTGGCTTATTTGAATTTAAATATTCTGCTAAAAGAAGACTGTGATTTTTTTTGGTGCTGATTTAATGAGAGCAGTTTAAGGCCAAGGCTAAAAAGGAGACTAAATTATTGCAGAGTAATTCCCCTTAGGCTTCTGAACACTCTGTGATCTGGACTAAAACTCACTTATTCTGGACTAGAGTATCCACACACACACACCAGAGAGCTTTCCTGGGACAATCTCTTCCACTCGAGTTCCTCCAGTTAATTACTTTGTACTGATGAGTCTTGAAAGTCAGTTCTGCCTTTAGCGTTGAAACATTCTCAGAAATACTATGAATTTTCTTGAAACAACTTTACCATGAAATGGCATATTAGAAGAAACAGTCGGGCTTGTGAAGCATTACTTTGTATTGTGAAAACCTTCCTTCTCTTGGCTGTTGGCATAGTACATACAGCTCCGGACCATCCCACATCCAACATTAAAAGTATGCGGATTTGTAGCAGAGACGGTTTTGGTCCCGTGTTTGCTGTTACAGATGTTTGTCTGAAAAAGGCCCCCATGCTGCTCACAGTGACGTACGTGGTTTTTACCCATAAGTGACATTACTGAACTCATGAGGACTTGCCTCAGTAAAATGCATATGCAAGTTGCTTGCTGATTTGGGGCCAAAGCATGCAAATGCTAACTGAGCATTGCCCTGTGCACAATTTACAGTCTGTAAATGCAAAAGGATGTATGTTCTGGTGTCTTACTGGACCATATGCTGCATCTCTCTCTGAGGCTTCTCCCTCGTTGCTGGGGAGTCTTGTTAAATTAGCATGGGGCAGCAGTGATATTAGCAAAGCAACAGCTTGATCCAATCTGAGTCTGTTTCTTTGCTCATACGGCTTCTGGCTGCGAGCCTCAAGAGTTAATGGAAATTGGCAAAAACGAGTATGTCCCACCAAATGCAGCTCATGGCATTAAACAATTATGCAAGAATTTTTCATTGGAAGCGATGAGGGATGATGACATTGCTCTTAATATTTGACCTTCCCAGTTTCAACTGCTCAATACCTCTTACTGTACACAGAAATTGCCAAAATCCCACCTAATGAGCTGAAAAATGACACATGACAGATCTGATGGCTAACTGCAGCTAGAAGAAGAAAGACTGCTACAGAGCAAAAATTCCCAATCTCACTCCTATTTCTCTATTTTTTTCCAATTATACTGAGTGTTTAAATATATAATTTGAAGTCACAGATAATTAAAAACTTCATACAAAGCAAGCTGAAGTCAGGCAAAGGTCTGTTGTTTTTAATGTCTTTTTGGCTCAAATCTGCAGTATGTTCACAGAGTTATTGGGTACTCATAGGATTTCATTTTTTTTTCTTTTCTGGGAAAGCTGATTTGGTCCTATTCCAAGGGGCACTGTTTCGTTTCCCTTTATTCCTGGGAGATTTACACCCAGTTAACTCTTTTGACTTCAAGGAAAGGGAATGGTTCCTGAATTAAACTGGAATAAGAACATTATTAAGAATAAGAGGACCACGAGTGCAGTCTGCTGTATCATTAGGTCAATGTGTAATAATCACAGTGTGTTTATAAACAATGTCATCGGACCTTTTCTCTCCTGCATTATTTAAGTTTCATCTTAAAAGGACACCACTAAAACTGCTATAATTACTCCAGGAGTGGGAAATAATTTTCAGCCGCTTCAGTACTGTTTCAGTCAGACAAAACTCACGTCCTGCCTTGAATAAGAAAGAGTGGAGGTGAACAGGTGAAGCTTGAAGAATTGGTTAGTTTTCCTATGCAGCCCCACAGCCTCACGTTGCAGAGACCTGGGGATCTCTCACTTCAAATAATGTTGATCTGAAAGAATACGTTGCCAAAGGAATGCAACTGAACACTCTTATGAATTTGTTTCTATTGTAACCCCTCCTATTGTAACCAGTGATGTAATACAGGAACGTGACTTAAATTCTGCAAACTTTATGCATCCTCTAAGGGACCTGGATAAATAGCATCAGGTTAGGTTTAGCAAATGAATGGTATGCATATAGCCCTGGGATAGAGTCTTAGTTTCTCTGTTCTTCATCACTTGTGTTCTTAAACAAGTTTACATCACTTTTTCCCCTGCTACTTTCCTACTTTGTTGAGATATGATATTTTAGAGAGGGTTTCTCATGCATTGTCATGTTTTTATGGAAAAAAACATATTATCACTTCTACTATCACTATATGGTATATCTTGACTAGCTTAACAGGGTTTTTATAGGCAGTGAAATACTGTATGTGTCTTTGGGGCAAGGGTAGACGTATGACGTTTTATCTTACAGCATCTGAAGTCAAAGACTTGGCCAACCAGGACCACAAAGTATGTCATTGTCAGCAGTCTAAGCATCGTACGCAATTGAAAGGGTATATCTGTCCCTTTTCCCATCAGGTGCCTAATTAAATTTCTCCATTCTCTCCTTAGAAGGAAGAGAAGAGGAAACAGCAAAGTAATAAATGATTTTAGGAGGTTGCAGATAAGTCAAAAAGAGTTGATCTTGATCCTGACCTTTGAAACAGACAGATTTTTAGGTACACAGAACAAAATAGCACAGCTTTACAAGACTGTCTTCTTTTAGTGTTGTTAAACTGCATCCAGATAGTCTCTGGATTCTTACACAAGAAATAAAATGTTCTCAAATTATATACTGGTTGAGTCAAATTAAGAGATGAGATTAAATCTCTTCATGACCTTATGATCTTTTAGGTTTTCTTAAAGAATGTACGTGACTGAGGCTTAAGATGCCTAAACTGGCATGACATGCGTAAGGAGGGGAGGGCTGAGAAGGTTTCAAAGGCTGAATTTAAGTAGGCTCTTCAAGTTGCTGAAGATAAAAGATGAGGAGGGCTTAGAGTTCAAGTACTGACATCCAGCTAAAGGCAACCACATGGTGTTTGTGGACTTGAATTTAGGCAAAATGTGTTTAAATCCACATACAAAACGATATTTAGATAAATCTTTAGAAACTTATATAGCTCAGTATGTATAACTAAAAGGTCTAAGTTATTTATAGGCCAATGTATGGGGCGTGAGCATAGGGTATGAACTTCACGCAAATTTTTTTGGTAGATTTTTCAGTTTCTATGGTTCTAATTTTACTGTGGTTAAATCATAAAACAGAGCCACTTGGAAAAATACCTAGATATTTCATGTGGGGTTTTCAGAGTGGAGCTGATAGCTGTACAAGCAAACAGGACAAAACAGCACTGTGAATTGTGGTTCCAAAACAGATGAAAAGGGCTCTAAAATCTAGAGGTGTGTTGTGCAGCATCCACAGGCACACGCACGAGCACACACACAAACCTGCACTGAACTTTTGCTGCTTTGGGAGGGAAATCTGCTTTCAAATTGATTAAGAGGGTACGCCTAATTAGAAACATTTATCACGTACACTCACAATTGCTTTTTTGTTTTCACTCTTCATTTGGAATTGTATAAATCACAGGAAAATAAGTATCTCATATCCAAAATGTCCATCTCTTTGTTCTTTTTTATTTGATTGCAGTCAGATGAAAAGCGCTGCTTTGAAATAGAGGCAATGGCCAGAGGCCCACTGATTGCCTGTAAACAGAAACAAAAAAGGGGCACTGGTAACATTTAGAATGGTTTATCAGTGATCAAAGCACAGGAGGTGCTGTCTAGACAGCCTAGGTGTGGACTAGCAAATGGCTTTCATTAAGGGTCCTCTACTCTGGTGCCATTGTTTCAGCTCTGCTCTTCTTCAGGCCAATCTGTGATTGATTTCCAGAGAGGTGCCCAAGTGCCTGTGGCAATGGGATAAAGCTTACAGGACTTTGCTTGTTCTGACAAGGCAGAGTAGCTGCCTATCACATTAGCGCAAAATGACACTTCCATTTACTTCCACAGTGCTTTGAAACAAATACTTTCGGCTATAACAATTGCTCTTTGCAGCTTGAGCTCTGGAGTCAACTTCTTGTGTTCCAGAGACTAAAAGCTTGTGAAATAATTTCTGAAGTATCCTAGAGCTAAAAAGGGGTCATATTCTGACCTCTCTGACAGCACTGTACTTCCCTCTTGCAAAATCATGGCTTTTGCTTTAAGGATGTATTTTATTTATAATGTTGCTGAAGTTGTTTTTTAGGACTGGGGAGAACAGCTTCTCTTTTTACCCATAGGAATTCCTGTACGCATCCCACATGTGCTGTGCCTGTCTGTGAGTACACTTGGCACTCATGAACTGGTGTACTAAATCATGGGACTCAGATTATTCAGATGGTCTCATTACAACCCCTAATGTGAAAATGCAGGACGAGGTTAACTTAGAAAAAGACCTCATGTTCAGCTGGTGCAAATTACCAAATTACTATAAACTACCAAATTACCAATGCGCAAGAGCTGCAGATGTGGTCCACGTTTTCTCAGCCTCTCCACTTTGTGCTTGCTTTGTTTCATAGGAAACGTGATGCCATTGTTCAGCTCCGGCTGCCAGTAGATAAACTCATAGGGAAGAAGGCAGAGATAGGTGGTAATCCTGCCTGTGTTGATGTCTTCTGTGTTATTTCCTCAGGGTCATTCCTTTGTCTTGTAGATCCCACAAGTTCCACCGAGGTTGTGGATGTCTCAATAGTGACAATGTAAGGCAAGCCACAGAAGGTTCCTGTTGCTGCTAATAGAAGAAATACATGGACTTCTAAGGTTGAAAGCTGTGCTCCATCCCCAGAGTGAGATGCCAGAAGACCTCATGACCTCTACACCATAACTAGTTGTGCAGTGTGCTTGGGTAGGGAGCTCTGAGCTGGATCACTCCCGCCATGGGCTCCTTATGTTATTCTGAAGAAGCTAGACAATACTGAGCAGCAGAAATCCAAAATGCAGGAGCAAGCAGTGCAATTATTTGGGCAGCTGCTGGATGAATTAAACATCCTGGGGGTTTGTGGTTTTTTTTTTTTAGTTTTATTTTTTTTTAATATTATGAAGCTATTACTGTGACTGTTGCTATACAACAGAAATCTTCATGAAGCTACATATACTACTGCTAGTAAGACCTCTGTTAATACCCTCCAGACTAGGGATAATAGAAAGCATTTACTTTACAGATAAAATTTTGACCAGTGCTTTGTCTTTAAGTGGAAATGCCATTTTTTTTCAGACTTCTTGAGGAGGATCCTGAAAAACAGAAGTTGGAGAAACTGGCCAGGTGGTAGCAGGGGTCAAAGAGGACATTGAAGAGAAATGGACTGTAGCTTGAGTAAGCCACAAAAGGGTTTCACCAGCTCCAGATTCTGGCTCAGCCAAGCCAGGGTAAAATAAAAAGAATTGGTTTCAGGATGGTGGTTTTGCTAAGGGGTCTCTATCTATGCAGTATTAAGGGAAGAGCAACGCAGTGTTAAAGGCATGTGCAGAGTCTGTGTGCCATGTGTGTGCCTGTCACGTAGCTCCTGAAGACCTAAGCTGTAAACCAGAAGACTCATACTATCAGCCCTGGAAAGAGGGGATTAAAAGTTCCAGTCTCATAACTAACCCAGTCTGGATGTCAAGCTGGTGTTCAGGTGTCACCTCTCAGGACAGCAAACTCAGGTGAGGCTGTGCTCTCCTCAGAATCCAGAGGCTTAGAGGACACATTGGATTCAGTAGATGTAGTCACTCATTTCAGTCAATAATTGGTGCAGTTCAATTAAACAAAATTGCCCAATGATTTCTTTCCCCTAGCACTCCAGCCTATTTTTTCACTTTACATTTTTAATTACAAAAGAGACAAGGTTGAAGAGGAAAATCTTTTGCAAATATCTGAGTTCTGCTCACCATTTTCATGATTGCTTGTGTTTCCTCACACCAAATGTGCGGGTCATTTGCACGTGGGGTATGAATGCGTGCTCCCCAAAGTAACATTTTCAAACCTCAAAACATTCTGAAGTTTTGCACAGGCCTATGTTACTGAAATGTCATGATATATTATTGCTGTTACCTCTTTGGTAAAAGTTTAATTTTATGGTTGGCATTGTTGAAGACTGAGGTTAAATATAAGATTAAAAATTTTGCAATCCTAACAAAATGACATGAACCTGGAAAACTGTTAAAATTTCTAAAAATGTGTTCCTCTCTTTCTCACTCCCACTCCTTCTGTTTTAACCCATTTCATTTCTAGTCCGTCGCAGGTATGGATTCACTTTGGGTTTAGAACCATTAAAGGAAATTTTTTGGGTCACAGTTAAAAAAGCAGGTGCTGAAGACTGTGGGGTGTAGAAAAGTTAGCTAAACATTTTTACAAGTCTGTGTCTAGGTCAATCATGCGGAGGAAGGAAAGCTCATACTGAAGGGAGTCTCTACATTGTTTTTATGTAAATTAAGTGATCGGAAATGGTCATTTCTTTGGTCTGATTTATTGGTTTCCTCAGCAATTCACTGGTGAAGTGAGTCTAAGCTGAACTGGGAATGTCTTCAAACCGTTTTCAGTAATTATCTGCTGTTTTTACTGGAAGACTTTTCCTGAATGAAATCTTTGGAATTAACACATTCACGAATTAGTAGTTTCATGCATCATTTCCTCACTATCATGAATGAAATGTGGGTGATACCACAAAAGCAGTTACTGAATGAATTTCTAACCGGCTTTCACTGGACCAGTGAAAAGTGTAAAGATAACTTTCTTAGAAAAGATGTTTCTAACTTTCTTCGATGTTATCTTTGTACTCCAGTTTTAGGGAGAAAAAAAAGAAAAGTAAATATTGCTTCTTATCAAGAGAAGAAAGTGTTTTTCCAAGGAATTATTCTTTTGAATTATAAAATTGTGTGAATGGTAAAATTGTGTGAATGTCCCCCAAAAAGGCACCTTTGTAACATTTTCATTGCAGTTGTGATTCCCTATCACCAGTGTTGTGCCTTGTTTAGATTTAAACTATTTAAATGTTTCTAAGTGTTCCGGTGCTCAAGTCAACTTTCCCGTGACTCAGACAGATCTGATTGAAACCAAGGCTTCGTACTTACTACAGTAGATCATGCCTGCCTATACTGACCTTTTCAAACATTTCAGACACAGCTTTTTAACAAACATATCCTAATGGAATGCTGTAGAGCTTATCCAGTCAGCTTCTCCGAGACCACAGTTTGCCAGGCATTTGCTCGGAAATGTCCAACTATGTGTTGCAACAGCAGATTAGGTGCCTGCAGCTGAGGTTTGTCCACTGGTGCAAGCTCTGAGTGCAGAACTCTTCACGCTCCTGCCAGGAGCTGGCATTGCATCACAGCTGCTGTGGTTTTCCGCGCACTTTTTGGGTAGGTCTTTGACAGTGTTGAATTAGCCCCTTCCTCCTTCAGTGAGTGGCGTGGTGGCTACCACGTTAGCAGACCTGCCCCATTTCTGAGCTACAGTCTTATTTGCATCAATCTTTGCCTCTTTCTTTCTCTCAGTGTCTCTTGTCCTTCGCTTCTTTAGGCCAGAATAAAATATTAAGATACTCCATCACCCACCACTCTCCAGATTACTTAAGATACACTTCCCTCCTTCCCTTTGTCTGGCCTGTTACTGTTCAGGCTGAACTGCTTCATACTGTGTGAAGCCCCTAGGCAAATTTAAAACTTAAACACCCTCGATAAATCTCATCCCTTGCTCTAGCATCTGGGTGCCTTACGAGACCTGTAACAAAGTGTCCGGGGTCTCAGCTGCTGGGAGATTCCTTTTGCTGCCTGCAGCTCTCCCAGTCAGCTGGGAAAGGATGATTTAATCATTTAAGAAATGCTAAGCGAAAAGGTGTGTCATTTTTTCACTTCTGTGCTCACTTCTCAGTGCCACAATTCAAAGGGCAGTTCCTGGCCCCAAGACATTACTTATCTTTTAATACAAAGTAGCACTTCCAAATGTATGTTTTTCCTGGTATCCCCTCTGCTTTCTGACTGTCTGGAATTTTTCTTTTAGAAAAACAATGTCACACTGAATCAGAAAGGTTTATTCGAATGCAGTCTCCGACCTCACCCAGTTCCTCTTTCTCTTGGCTTCTTTCTTAGAAAATAAATCTTTCCTTCTTATATGAGATTTATTTCTTTATCACTTGGTGGAGTGCAACTTTCCTTTATAGTTTTAACAAAACTATGTCACTCTCATGCTTTGCATTCCAGAACTTTGGATTAGCTGATTTAGTAGTGATTAATTGTGCTAAATGTTACCAAATATTGATCTTCATATAAAAAAGCTTAAAGCTATATGATGTGAACCAAAGAAAAAGTTATAATTTCTGAAATCTTATTAAAAACCCCAAAATCAGATATGTCTAGGGTTATTAATACTAAAAATAATACCCTGTATATTTTATAATAGCAGTTACTCACTGTTTGTTCACTGCTATTAATATAATAAAGCTTTGTTCCAACCACCTTTTCTGCAAAATAAGTGTCAGCGATTGCAAAACAAAATAATAGTCTTACTCTGATATAAGCCAGATCCTTCAGTGATGTAAATGGAGACAATTAACATTAGCTGAGGATCTGACTCTTTCTTCTTAATTAAGATTCACTTAGAATTCACCTGGAAAATTCTTTAATAACCCTTTCTTCCTAACAAAGCAGCACGTTGTGGCATTTTAATGGCTCCATTATGTTAACAAAACACAATGTGATTATAGTGATGATGGAAATTTGGCTGTACTGCTTGAAGAACATCTGGTTTAAAATAAATATGCAAATTTCTTCATATATGTGTTAATCTGTCAAGTCCAAAGGATGCCAGAGTTTAGTGAGACCAAACCCTGAAGTGTAGTAATCAAATAGAAGTGGTTGGCAGCGACTTAGATTTACATCATATAGAGCTCTTCATTCATATTTACCTTGAATGTTGTTGCAAAAGGCACTGTAGGTTATTCGCTATACGGTGGTGATATATACAAGCACATCAGTAAGAGAGACGTTGATGTTCATTCTGATCTCATTTACACTGTGTTAGTTCTTGCATTGTGTAATTGGTGAAACTCAGAGCAATGTAATCAAAGTCAGTGCAGCTATACTGATTTAATCTTGTCTCACACACAAACTGATTGATTTCAGTGGTATTGATCCTGTTCATCACAGCGATGAGTTTGAAATCAACCTTCATATTACCAATTCCTTTATTAAGGGAACAATTATTATTGTATGTCATTAGAGTCCTTTCTACCCTCAATAACTTCCTGAAACATCAGTCATGCTATTTTTATGTGGCTTAAAATCAGGAAAAAGTTCTTTGTTGCAAATTTGGAGGACTTATTCTACAGCTCCCCAAAATGCAGGCAAAACCCATTCTTTTTATGGATTTGTTAGAGTGAAGTGTTCCCTTTCAAAATGCTGAGCTATCAGTGGTGACTGTTATGACCATTTTCTGGCTTCTTTCTTACCACCTCTTATTTCATGGTGGGCATATTAATTTACAGAGACTGTTGGAAAGTAAATTCTTTTCAGAAAGAGCCTTTTCATGGGAAATGGCGCTGGAGCTGCCAGAAAGCAGTATAGCATCCTTCTGATCTTCCTCCCTACAGCTGTCGTGGCCCAGTTGAATGTCCTTTGAAAGAGTGATCACTGTTGCTGTGGATTGTCCTCAGTGAGATCCGCCAGGTAAACCTCTCCAACCTCCAGCAGGGCTGGTGCTGAAGTTCTGGTCCATCATGCTGACTAGATGCTGGGAAGATAGTTGGCCATCAACAAGTCAGTCATCTCTTCGTGACAGACATCCCAAAGCACAACGCAGTAGACAAGTGGCATGTGTATAATGATGGGGCTTTGAAGCAGGTGCTTCTGATGGGGTTCCTGAAGTTGGTGGGCCACTTCCCACTTTCCTCGTGGGAAGCCTTGCTTATTGTGAACCTGCAGGTGATATCCTTGGTTTGTGTAATTCCCAGTAACTGTCAAGAAGAAAAACTATATCAAGAAATGTTCTGGGGTAGAGAAACGCATTACTTAATTGTTTGAGGTTATCACTAGGAATTGAGAAACATCTCAGATCCCAGGTTTCCTCTGTGGTCACATGTGTATTGACATTTTTAGTTTGATTGTCTCAAATTAGGTGTCTTCATGAGATGCTTGTTTTTCAGTAGCTGTTGAATATCTACCTTTTCTCTAGGCTACATTATACAGAAAGATGTTGCTTGCTTTTGAAGAGCATGAGGTAGGGGTGGTTCTAAAAAAAAAAAAAAGACACAGTAGAAAATATTAATTTCCACAACAAATTCAGGAAAATTTTATTGTGCCAGGCCTATACTTCAAATCAGTTTCTCAGATCCCCAAAGAGAACAGAAAAAGGTCAGTCTCCTTTACACTGTCCATGCAAGCATGTGGTTACATTACATCCTATGAAGAGTCATTAGATCTGTTCAGAAAACCCCGTGAGTCAGTCAAAATATCTCCAGATGGGAAGTGCAGCTCTGTCTAGCCTACAGCACCATGCTGTGATTTAAAACCATGATGAAGCCCCTTGTGAGTGGGAGCCTATACACTTAGTTTAGCCCGTGTACTTAATTTTCAGGATGTTTGCAGTCCCAATGAAATTAAGTTTTCAAGGTCTGAGCTTGTCTTCATTTTTATTTAATGGTTATCAGCTGGCTTCTCTAGGTACTTGACATGATTTACATTATCAGGATTTAGTTCAATAAAATATTTCCGAAGGCTTTCTGTAAAAAGAGTTTACTAAAAGAACTAAAATGTGTTCTACTGACAGACACACATAAAGTTGAAAGATTAGCACAAAGATGCTTCAGAAGTGTAAATTGGCACAAAACCATTCATATTAATGTATACATTATTTGTATGGTTGTCTGCAGTGTTTTTAGAAGTTCCCCTTTGTGCGGTTGAACTGGCTCTTTCTTCAAAGTTGTAACAGCATTCTCTTCAGTGGATTTATCCCAGGAAAGAGAAACAGTCAATGAATTCTGTAGTGATAACTTTAGTAAAGATTTAAGATGTACATTTTTCTGGTAATAACCATAAATTGGTTGTCTTGAAATGTAGACAAATGTTAAGTATTAGAGCACCTTCAGATATGGGAAAATGAGTACGTTATGATTTATGTTTCCTTCATTCCTATCACCTTAAATAAGAAAAATGTTAGTTCTCAATTCCCAAATAGCTGTATCTGGTATTTGTTAGATTACGATTAACAATAACCATTGACAGCTAGCACCTCAGAGCAAGCCAGCTCTTCTCATTATACAACTGATAATTCAGACAAGATTTAATCAAACAACAAAAATATACAACATTTATCTTAGCTACCATGCAGGTCTTCACAGATTGAGGTTTGTTTGTACAGATGGGTAACCAAACATAAGAAACACTTCAGCTGACCCCCAAAAACCAGGTACCAACCTAGCTTTAATGGGCCCCTTTGCTTGGGTTTTTTTGTGGTTTTTTTTTTTTGTGTGGTTTTTTTCTGTGTGTTTTGTTTTGCTTTGTTTGTCATTTTGGTTTTGTTTTTTTTTTTTTCTGCTAAGGGTGGGAATAATTTCTGCAGATGGAAAGGATGACAGAAGTATTATTTCTCCGGCCATGTTTCTGAGTGGGATCTCTTTCCAAGTGTCTCACAGAGTGACTTCTGCAACCCCCACCAAGAGCAGACAACCAGAGAGGAGGAATAACTTCACCCCCTTACTCTCCTCCTTATCCTTTTGTATTTTGGCTGACACCTGCAATGTATTAATCAGTCAGAATCTGGCCTGCAACATAATGTGTGAGAAAGCAACTTGCATTCTATTGAGTGACCATAATGTCTCACTACACTAAACATGCTCATTAAAAACAGGCAAACCCATCAAGTTAATATGAAGTAAGAAGCGTTCCAAATACTTAAAACTAGAATTCTAGCCAAAATTCCCTCAAAATTGGAAATGATTAAGCTATATTCTGTATTTAGTACATACAAACACACATTCAAATGCAATGCAAATAAAATGTATATGTAGTTTGGAAACATTGCCTGTGCTTCCCAGTTGTGAAGGGCTATGAAGTGTTGTTATCACAGGGAAAGCTCTTCTATGTTGTTTCTGGTCCTACGGGAGCCCTGATCTAAGAAATGAGTATTTTTACATGTTGGTTCCACTCTTCCCTATTCTTCCTTTTACCACAGAATACAAAAATAAAACAAATGGAAAGCGTTGTGCTGTCTTCTAAGAAAGGAATGTGACCAGAATGAGTGACAGCAGAAGTAGGACCACTACTAATGAGTTACAGGAATGAGTCCTTGAATTAGTATTAGCAGCAGTTGCTAAAGGACACAAATGTCTACAAAAGGAGAAAGTGCCCTGAGCAAATGTTCTACTGCCCACAATAGACTTACAATGATTGAAAAGAGTAAATTACACCCCCATTTTATGACCTCTGAGTGTAGATACTATTCTGCTGCATTTACTCCAAATTCCAGAGTGCTTCCAATGGCTCCTTCATCGAGTTTCTCATCGCCATAGCTGGGTCTTCCTGCAGCAGGAGGAATTGCACAGGAGAGATCTCATCCAAAGCCTGATGGGAGTCAATGGGAAAAATTCTGACTTTAATGGTTAGTGGGAGGCAATAGCAACAATAACCTCTAGAAGCATCACAGATGATCTGCATTTAAATATAGAGCCACACCTCATAAATGCTAACAGCTTGTATATTCACTTAATATAACATTTCTGAGCCACTCCTGAGGAGACTCTTGCGACCCTTGTTAAGAGACATACTACTCCCCATTTGAAGAGTTACAGAAATGTGTTGCTATGGACATATATAATTAGAAATGGTCTGCAGAACAAATAGTAAAGAGATTTGAGGACTAAGATCACGAAGAAGAAAAATCACCTGTGAATATACCAAAGTATTAGGGACATGCAAGTTGAAAATCCCCAAGTATCTTCACGCAGTGTACAGAGTCTTGGCATTGGTTATAACTAGGCAACGAACCTCACTTGTGCGCTGCAATAGCAAGTGGGATGTCCCACAGGAACTTGTGCACCAAACTGGAAGGAACGATGCCAGTTAACTCAAAGCAATGTAAGTTCAAGATTTACAGTTTTAGAAGTGCTTAGGAGCAACCGACCTTGGTAAGAGGACTGGAGGGCTTGCCTGTCCTCCACCATCAGTGCTTTCATAGTCTGTCTCTGGCTGTATCACGGAGTTCAGCTCTGAGTGAGTTTTCTGTGGCTATGTACTTTGCCACCAGGTCTGTTCAATAAAACAGCAGTGGGGATTTTAAAGGGGTAATTAATGCAAAAAAGTCATTCTGATTAAAGCAATATCAGTCTTTACCAGTTTTACAAAGAAACCAACAACTCAGCAGTTATGGGCTTATTAGAAACATGAGTTAAAGTTATATTTTGTCTTCCAAAAAAGAGCTACCTGCTGCTGTTGGGCTGAGGAAAAAACAGGCAAGAGGACTAAATGGGTAACTGGTGACTGTGGGATGATGAGGCCAGAACTTTCTCTGACTTATAAATAGCCCAGCCAATGTCTGGGATGAAGTGTGCTGGGGTCATACAAAGTATTCACGGCACATGCCAGAATTGCACAATATCATAATTGTAATCCTTGCTTTCACCCTTTCATTTATTAACTGCAGAATTTCTTGTGCCAAGTCTGTGGTTAAACCCCACATTCTCTGGGAAACAAATGTGTTGTCTTTATATTCATCAAGGTGCCGGTAACACTTTCGTGACCCACAATTATTGTAGCATAGTTCTATACATTGCTATAGTATTAATTTCCCAAAGAGTCTTTCTGGCACATTGGTTACACTCTCCTCTCCTCTTCTCTCCTCTCCTCTCCTCTCCTCTCCTCTCCTCTCCTCTTCTCCCCTCTCCTTTTTAATTTTTCATTTTTCTCCATGCAAAAAGAGCAGAACATAGTGCTAGATGTATCAAACTGCTGGGTTTACAATCTGTTTAGCAACACAAGCAGCCTCACTGACAATGATCCCAGTGAGAGGAAACGTTTCACAACAAAGCTATTAGCCACAATGTGGTCTGAAGTTCCAGATGCATGACTCTCAAAGTAGAATTTTTTTTTTTTTCCCCTACCTGATTTTATATCCTTGAGAAGTCTGTGCTGCTAAATACACATGTACCCTTTCTATTGGCCCATATGTATTTGGAACGATACGCCTGTAGTCAATGCCTGCAAATGTACTTCTGAACACTTTGGAGAGCATGTAAAGCTCATTTGCATTTCTTTCTTAACGCTGGGGAGAAGTATCTATTTTGTGAAAACAGACATTTTCTTGTGAATAATATGTAATTTTTGGTTTCCCTCACAGTATTTTAGAGAGAAGAAAAACATACAGCCTTTCCCGCTTCCCAGTTCTCTTTATTAACTTTACATATCTGGCAGAAGAAATGTTCCTCAAAATGTCTTCCATATGATCCATTTCAGCTAATCTTATTCTGAATATCCAATTAATCTGAATCATATCTACTGAGACCTTTAAATGCCTGATTACATTAGAGAAATGTGTAGCTGTCTAATATTACATCATTGATCAAATGATACCAAAGGACGATCCATGTCAGTAAGTAGCTGTGAATTACAGGCATACATACAACCAAGTATTTAATTTACAGACTATGTATTTATGTCCACACAGCTAACATATATGTAGCCTGAAGGTGCCATTACTTAAATATTCTGAGTTCTGATTTGACTTCCACTATTTCACCACAGTTCTTTGAGTCAGCGAATATTGTAACATGTGATTTTAGGGAAATAAAACTGAAAAAAACTCTCTAAGGCATCAAAGCAGTACAACAGATGCCTGGTTTAGGAGGGTTGCAGCATGTTTCTCTGGCTTCCAAACAAAACTGAGATCTACAGTAGAAGACCTAAAGCTGTAGTGATACTGTGATCGAGGAAGGGAGCAGAAGAGATGAAGGACCATGTCTGTGTCTTGGGATACAGCAACAGCAAGAAACTTTATTACTTAAGGATGTCACTGCTATGAAGGGAATTACCTGCAGAATAAGCTCTCCTCAGCACTAATAAGTCAGGGTGAATTGTTCGATAGGGAATGGTTTTGTTAGAAAACAAAATCCCAGGAGGACTGCACCTCATTTTTTCCCAATAAGCCTAAGAAAAGATAGCCTAAAATAAGACCAGACTCCAATCGCTCTTTGAGATTTTATTGAAAGATAAGAAGAGAAGAAACTAATTTTAAATCTTTCAAAACTGATTACAAACATGAATCCATTTTAGGAATGAGATAGTTTTAATGGAATAAGCGTTTTAGCTATATTTAGGATTTATGACAGTTTTCTAAACAAAGCTGCCAAGTAAGAATAAAATTTTACTTGGCAAATTTAAGCTATGTTTTGTTTCAAAACATATGGTGTAGAAATTTGGGAAACTGGTTTCTTGTGCTTGAATTCTCCCCTTAACTTCCCTTTACCAATGTACCAGTTTTGAGGTACACAATATATTTTACCTGAATCTAGCAGCTCTTTGCCACAAACCCATCCTCCCAACAGTCAGATGTGCTGCTCCATTCTTGTCTCCTTCTGTTGTTTAAAAAAACCTTTAGTTGGAAAAAGCTGCCATAAATCAATCTGTGTCTGCCTTCTTTCCTCTTTCATTTGGCTTCTTTTACTACCTTTCTCTCTGCATTATTTTGTGCCTATTTTCCCTACCCTGCTGCAATTTGCCACTATCCAAGCTTTCCTGGCTCCCCCCTCGGATTCCCAAAATCTGATTCCCCTAACTGATGGATTGTTAGAAAACTGATAGAAAAAATGCCATCACTTTCTTTACAAAAACCAGGCTGGATGTCAAAGTGGGATTGCTTCAAACTCTAATGTAATGATAGTTTTTCTGCATTTAGGGTGAAATTCTTTCTTCTGGAAAAACCCTGAAGAAAAATCCTGAAGAAAAACCCTGAAAAAAAAACCCTGCACACTGTCATGTCATTCCTTTAAATTCAGTGGTGCGTAGAGCTACCAGTATCATTGTGGAAAACAGGGAATATTTTCTTTATGGGGAAGAAACTTACCCCAAATTTGTCTTCATATTATATCCTTCAGTAATGGGAGGATGGCTACTAGCTGTTTACATTTTCTATCATTGCCTACTGTTAATGCTAGTTTTTATTGCCATACTTCAAATTGATATATAGTCGAGCTCTTTTTGTGCTTTATGCTGTAATATGCTGCAATTTAATTGTGCCACATTCTATAAATACCCACTTTATAGAGGTCAGAAAAACTCAGCTGCCAGAAATCTCCTTGTTGCTTTCTTGTGCAAAAGATTAACTCCGGTTTGCCAAATCCACAGGGCATCGTTTAATTCTTGTTTATATTTATTTTCTTCTATCATCTGTGAATTTATGCATAATATATGGGATATCAGAAGTAATTAATATTGAAATATTCTTTATAAATCTGAATCTATTCTTCAGGTTTTCTTATATTCACAGCACATTAAAAAAATCTAGAGTTAATTTTTTTTTTCCTGAGCAATAGAAGTTAGCTCTGGTCTTGGTATTGACCACATGGAATTTTTTAAATAAGCAAGAATTTATAGTCATTGTCTTTTATTCAATTCAGTGGAAGCTTGGTAACCACTAGACTCCATCAGCAGTGGTACCCTGATATGACTTGGAGTTCTCACAGAAGGTCCTTTGTGACCTCTAAGTGCCAGTGGTGAAGGATGTCCAGGGAACACTAAGCTAAGTCTTGGGTGTAGCCATTTACCGCCCAGATATCTCTAGCTGCCAGATGGTTTTTTGGGAAGTCGTTTCGAAAACAGCACTGCTGCTTAACCATCTTTTATTTTGGGTATAATCTCTTATAAATAAAGCTGTGGCTTTATTTTTTTCTCTCAAGTGCTTAAATCTGTTTTTGCTCCCTTAGAAATTAACCAAAATGTCAACATCTTCTGGCCTCCCACAAATTATAGTTTCTTTTTTCCATTTAATATTGTGAGAGATGGTATCCTGATTCAGTAATGCATCACTGTGTTCCCTTGCTGTTTGTCATGTCTAGGTGTTGGTTGTCTCTTGTCTTTCACTTCCATTGCAAATTATTTGGGGCAAGAGCCAGATGCTTGTTCTTTGCTTACTGCCCAAGACAGTGTAGTGGCAGAAGACTAGTAAAAGCATTTCTGGTGTGTGTTTATGTGCAGGTATCAAATTTGGATAGTTTTTACTCCCAGTAAACATATTTCTGGAGTTATTATTTATCCTTCTGTTTGTATACACTTTGCAGAGGTGGGACATGACACTGCTGACACGGGTAAGCACTCTACAGACATTCATCTACAATGCTACAATGAGGAAAGGCATCTCTTGGGCCAAAATTAACAACTTCATTGCAAATTTAATTCATTAAAAAGATGTAAAAAACACATGCCATTTATAAATGTGTAAGCTATTCAGAGAAGGGAAATATAATTAACATTTTCAGTCACTTTTAAAGAACAAAATTTGTATACTCATGAAATCCTTGTGTCATACTGTATTTGGCTACAAAGCTCCCATTTTCAATAATATATGGTTTCACTATATGCTTTTGTCCTACTTACTGTAATGGAGGAATTTCTTCATTGTTAAATAATGAAAGCAGAAAACAAAAGAAAATAAGCAATATATTATGTTTCTGCAAAGAAAAGCAACCAGGACCATTTAAGCAAACTGGCCTTTATGTTGTATTGGGAGAATAATGAAGTATTAAGCCAAGGTTGCCATTAGAAATATTTGTATATGTGTGTATGCATGTGCAGCTACATCCAAACACAAAGCCTCAGATGATTCTGCAGAAGGCAGTGGGGATTTTCTCTGTTTAAGGGTGAAACTCCCAGCAAAGAAAGCTTAAGGGTACAAGCTGCACATTTAAGGTTCCTCGGTATTGTATGGGAACATACCAGAGTGTAAATATCAATCATCCCTTTATGCTCCTGATTTAGCATTTACTATTTATTTATTTTGTTTTGCTTTTGCTTAGCAAAATCCCCAGCTTTCCAAGTTTTGTCCATGCGAGAAGCTTTTACATAGCTAATGTTTATTAGTGAACTAATTGACTAGTTCCCCTCTCCAGTCCTTAAGTGTTCTCACATTTTAGACAATCGCTCTGTGTCTAATTTGTCCCCTTTCCAAATCGCTTTCTCAACTTTCGCTGCTGAAGTCAATAGGTTGTAAGACCACCATGACTGCCTCTGCCGAGAGCTCGGCATTAGGAGAGCGTTGCGTGTTTCAGCCTCGATAGCCTGGAGTAACTATTAGTTCTAATTGTTGAATGGTTGAACGCTTTGAAGGACAAACGTATGTCCTAAGGCTGTGGCCCTGATGAATGCAAGGGTTTCTTTCACTTGTCATTAGTAATTGAGGGTAAATTAATATTTACTAAGCAGAGTTTCACAGAAAAGGGAATGCATGAGAAATCTAAGGAAAAAACTGCCACAGGAGAAAATGTTGGTTCCTTTAACACTTTGAACTCAGTTGACAGAAATTAGAAAACAGCTAGTGGAAACTTGGGATAAGCTTAATAATTTTATTAATTTTCCTCCCTTATTACAGCAATAATTTTCTCTCCCTTGGTATATAAACATTATAAACATTCCAGGTGCATAATATATGTAATTAATGGGTGATACCCTGCTAGCTAGAACTGTAGAACTGCTGATTTTTGCAAAACAGATTTTGTTTGCTATATGTGAAAATTCATCATGTCTGTATGTGTGTTTACAGAGGCACCCACTCCTATGTAGCCTTCTATTTATTTAATACATTTAATACATCTGAAAATGCTACACAGATATAGTTTGTCTGACCAAACTGTGACCTTTAAACATCAGAGGTTGTTGTCATATGATATGTGTATACATACACATTCACACTTTTGTTTGATGTTTCCTTAAAGCATCATTAAAGCCCTGAAGTGATCCATATGTAGACTGAATACTTAAAGCTGATTGAATTAAATATGGAGTAGGCGCTACTCAGTGCAAGTCTTCCTAGTCAGCTCCATAAGAGGATTTTTTTCCAGTGTTCAGCTATTCAGAAACACCAAATGGAAGTACAGAACTAAAACTGGCAGGCTGTCCACCCCAACAAAGCAACAGACGTAGAACGGTGTGTGAAATGGCAAAGGGACATCTTTGAATGGCATCAAACCCTAGATTTTTCCATTGACTCAAAGTCTTGACTCTACTACCAAGCCTCTGCGGTTCAGATTTGCTGACTGAGCCGGGGCAGACACCCCTGGCTGGAGCACTCTGTGTTTGCAGCAGCAGTTTTCTGCCGGTGGAATGAGGTGTCCTCCAGCCAGACACCAGCTTGGATGCTTTCTCTTGCTAGGGCCCCATCACACCAGAAGCTGGGCTGAAAAGTGGTAATAGGGGATTCTCCATGCTCAGACAGCTATTTTAGCCAAGTTTCACAGCACAGACCTAGTGTAAAACAAGGTGGGTTACGCTCTTGTGAAGAGAGGAAAAGAAACTTTGTGTAACCAGGACTTTCACCCAGTCCTTGCAAAGCAAGGAGCTAACATGCCCCCAGCATCACGAACAACAAACCATAGGCTCCTGGATCTTAACTGAAGTGTCAAAGACATGGGGACATTCTGGCACCTGCCAATCCATGCATTTAAATACCTTTATGGTCACATCCTAAGATCCCTTAACAAACGGAGCAGGAGTTAGGATTGCAGCTTTATGGAAGCAAAAGATCCTTTCAGATGAAAGAAATCTAGCCTGGCCAGTTAAACCAGATTTAAGTCTGCTATTGCTAAGAAAGCCACATGAAGCATCCTTACTGGAACTTAAAAGCCCCAAATTAAATGTCATTATACAGCACATACATTGGATTCATCTGTCTAAAGTTCTTCGGGATAAAGCAAAAACATTTATTTTTGGTATACGTATCTGAGAAGAATTTTTTTTTACCAAACTGGCATGACATTTACTCTTTAATGTGGAAAGAGCCAAAGTGACTGGTAAGACTGTGTGAAATCTCAGCTTAATCTTCATTAGTCATACAAATCTGTTCTTCATTTTGAGACATTTCTGCTTTTAAGTAAAATGCTTTCACAGGTAGCCCTGCTCGAACTCCACTTCCAAACATGTGAAATCGTGAAATATTCATATTTTTCCTGGAATATATGGCTCCTTGTGGAAGATCCTCACTAGGTTTCTCTAGAAAGAAAAATACAGAACCACCCTCTGAAGTCCCAGTGGAAACTCATCAGACACCAATATGTCCCACTCTTTAACA
Organism: Charadrius vociferus; assembly: GCF_000708025.1. NCBI lineage: Eukaryota > Metazoa > Chordata > Aves > Charadriiformes > Charadriidae > Charadrius > Charadrius vociferus. The sequence continues at coordinate 1,666,944 of NW_009649619.1, forward strand.
AAACAAATGTTATATGGGAAGCAGTGAAATTCACACCCGGGCTGCTGCCGGCTCCCGCGCTGCCCTGCCTGCAGCACCCCGAGCTGGCCGCCTCACCCGTCGGAAAGTCACATCTCATTGCTGGTATGGTATATGTCTTGCTGCTCGCAACAACTGATTTGCTTTTTTTCCTTCTGAGGTTGTAAATCTTTTCCTTTAAAAGGGAAAATATTTCCAAGGCTTAATTAATTTAGTATAACAAGAAATTAGTCCAAAATGAGGGGAAAAAAAACCAATAACAAAACCCCGTCTCACGTTAATTCCTGACACTGTGCTATACAATTTCAAAGAAAGCATGTCTTACTAGGGTCTTTAAGAGCTCAACTTCACATTAACACCACTAATAAAAATGTAATTAGAAATGTAGTTTCATTTTCTCTCTCCAGCAGAGCATTACTGCACTCCTGCCCTGCGCAAGCTCAGCGTTTCCGAGGTTGTAGTTAGCAGCCAGCAAGATGTGTCCTTTTGGTGGAACTTACCACTTTATGAAAGATGTGGTCAAGATCCCGAGGAACTGTATTGATACCAGATGTAGTCTTGTCACTAAGTCTTAAACCAAGACTCTCATGAATCTTAAGTTTCCATTTTCTCTCTCTGCTCTGTTACAAGGAAAAGAGTCTAAGTGAATTACTGTCGACGTCGCTAGCAGAAGCAGTTTTTATTTGAAAATAGACGTCATCATGGGAAAATGTTATACAAGAAACTATGTCGAAACACATTTTTACTAAATTAGGCAAGCTGAAGTTGTCATGGCTTAATTAAATGAATGCTTGCATAAATATGTTAGTATCTGTAGTCAGGATCGGTAGTCCTCAAAGTCAACGCTGTGTTGCCAATTTAGTTTCTAGACAATAAAGGCACTGGCTTTTTAACATTAGTGCTGTACGTGTTGCAAAACAAAACAGAAACAATTCTCATTCGTGAAGGATTTCAATAAACTTTAATAATATCCACATGTACAATAAATATTTCTGGGCCCTCAAGCACTTATATTTCCTTTTGAACTTGTGAACAAAAATTGATTCAAGGTGACAAATTTGTAATCCATTATGATGGATGGAGCTGGCTTTAAAAAAAAGATAATGGTATATCATTTATATTTTCTCCATGAGTAGATTTGGAAAAAAATTATCTAGAAGGAAGCCAGCTGTAATGAAATAAAGTAAATACAGTCAACTGTAATACTAGTTTTTATTAAAGCAAGTGCCACTTAATTAGGAGTTCAAAGAAAGGCAAATGATACAAATACTGCTTTTGGCTACCACAACTGTTCTTGTAGCCATTTGGACTAAACCAACATATTAATTACATATCTAACGTTAATTAAGTAAATTATGATCTTTGCATTCAATTTTCAAGCTGGAAAAACAAGTGTCGTAAGATTAAACAGAAACATGTGCGAATATTTCTGAACACATTTGCAAAGTACAGCTCTGCCATTAGAAGCTCAAATGCTATAATTTTGCAATAAATAACAGAAAACAACTGTCGCACGTGTGGCATAATAGCAGAAGTTGATTTCTTAATGGTATTTAGTGTATTTACATATTTATTCCCAATTGCCTTGTAATTTTATTAAGCCCTCTTCTATTAAAACTCAAAACATCATATTAAACAGATTCTGAAGGCAGAGAAGATTGTACTCCGAGCTCATGGTCAGGCTGCACACAACCTGACATTGAAAGCCTTGCAAGGAAAAAAGGACACACTAAAGATATCCACGGGGTGACAGGGAAATAGTAGCTTTCAGTGTACCTTTCCTTTTTACCCTGCAGTGATATTGAGTGTGTGTTGTGCTGGAGTAAAAAGAGGCAGAGTTTGGGAGGAGGCAGGTTCTGCCCCGTACTTATTTGTTTATAAGAGAATAATAACAAACCTGTGCTAAGGTGACTGGAATGGATACCTGTCAACGCAACATACTTTTTCTCAAAGAAGAGAGGAAGCTTTATGGGAAAAGTCATGTGAGTTAAAGGGTGTTTGCCAGGTAAACGCTGCTGGCTTGCTGCACCGACTCACTCTGTGCGGACAGCAAACATAAGAGAGAAGGCTTCTCCTTTACCTGCATTCTGTAATATGATATCCAAAATAAAAAGAGAAGATAATCATAGACTGTGTTTTTAACTAAGTTATAAGAGGTGCCACACAGTGGTGATCTGAAGGAAATGTACACTTTCCCCGTTCCGTAAGGCTTTTACAGGCCTTATGTGAAATATGAGGGAAAGATGTAAACCCAACAATTACGTGTAGCTAATAAGAGCTAAGAAAAGCATAGCAAAAGTATGCAATAAGTAGTCAGTGATATAAACCATTACAACGAGCCCTTCTTATATATCTGAAGCCAGATGCTGTTCCAAATTACATCACTGTAAATCCAAAATAGTTCCACTGAAGCCAATGAATCTACTCCAGATGAGAGAAGAATTTTGTCTGCGATCTGTTCACCTCAGATCAGTTCATATCCATATGTCCATAGTTAACTGTAGTATTTTTTAAAGGAAGAAAATACCTGAAATGATCCGGTGATCTCCAGCATAGTGTTTGTCTGAAAAATCAAGCTTCTCTCTCTAACAGGTGAGTTTCTGCCTACCACGCTGCTATGAGTATTGACTGAAATCAACAGTAAGTTCATGTTGAAGGGGGAAGAACAGTAAACCATCTCTTACTTCTAGTTTCACATATATGGTAGCTTGAAACCAGCGTCCAGAATGGGCTACCGAAGAGGCCTGCCTGTTACAAATAGTTGTCAAAATACAGCAGAAATCAGGTAAGTTTATTGCATGTCACAACCCTCTGCCTTGCATGTGCAGTGTATTTATATCTATAAAGACAGTGCAATTGCACCAGATCCTCTCCTTTTCAAGTACATGTACATGAATGATGGGCAACGGCAGGACTTTGTAGATGCCAGGGCTCCCTTCCACATAACTTTCGTGGCACAACAGAGATTCACCATCACAGAAGACTGCAGACTTCATTTCCTCTAGAGAAAATGGTAAGAAATAAGTTACAGATTACAGAAACGCAACTATTTTTCAAGTATATCTGCAGCATACCTGATGGTGAGTGATAGCATGTTCTGTGTGTGTTAACAAAATTATTTTCCCCCTGATTTGCTCATAGATAGACACTGCATTACAGAAAGTAATTTGCTTTGCATTAACCCAGCAGATGAGACAGTTTAGTAGGAGCAGAGATATAGTAGGGGGATTTAGAGTGCTTAAACCTTTCTTTCCTGCATGATTCATTACTAGTCAGATGTCTCCAAAGGGCTAAAGGCTTGTCAATAGGAAGCAAATATTGCAGGGGTGTTTCTCATCTCTTCCTTGAGGCAGTTCAGACTTCTGATTCAAGATTATAAATGTGTAGCTTTTACCCACTCAAAACACCAGCTTGTCTTGTGAATGTAGCTATCTAATTGAGCAAGAATCACCATTTCTAAGACCCACTCAGATTAGTAAAGAGTTACTTTTTTGCCTAAGAATGCAGGTATTTGAATGTAGGTGTTTGAATATGTGCCTGGGAAATGGAAAACACGGGTAAGTTTCCTTACGTCTCCAGAGGTAATTCAAATTCACAAAGACAATTGGCCACGCCAGCCCCTGTTCAAACTCCCACCCCTGTTCAACTATTAGGGTTGAAGACCTCTGCCTCTTTCATGGATGGCGTTTTTCCTCCCTGCTCTTGAAGGTACCCTACCCTGTAGCCAAGGGGCAGCCCTCACCAAACCAGGAGAAGAGTAAGTGGGAAGAAGTCTGTTTCTACAATACAGTGGCAGGGACCTAATGTGGAAGAGGAAGACCAGATATTTTGTCCTGCTTGCCCTTGTTCTTCAGTTGCTTGGTGGCTTTTCAGCTGTTCTGCGATGCTGGCTACATTTTAGAGCTGCATAACGTGAATGGAAATAGTCCTGGGAGCAGAGCCCAGTTCCATCTTTCCAGCTGAGTACCAAAACCATGAGGCTGTGCAGTCCAATCCCCTTTAGCTTGCCCTCCTGCTGACACTTTGACCTTGGGGCACCAGAGGAAACAATGGTTTGACTGTAGCAGAAGGGCTAGCAGTCCCTGTCCTGCTGCCCAACCCAGCCGATAGCCTGGGGATTTGCCTCTTTCTGTCAAAAAGTGGGCTTGAATTTCTCAGGGTGAGAAAGTTCTTGATCCTTAATTTGTCACTCCATGGATTAGAGCTGTTTGGCAAGGGTGAGATTTTCTAGAGAGGTTTCCGAAGGAATGTGTCCATAGCTGCTGCCTTTGGTGCTGATCTCTGTACTGGTTGTATGTGAATTTGCTCAGGATATGCCAAAACTTGGATCCCTTCCAGGACACAGGTCCTTAGACAACGAAGTCCTATACCACAGGTTCTATGCCATGAAACCCTAAGTGCTTCCCTGTCTCAGGTCTCTAGGCGCTGCCTGCAGAGACTGAAACACGTGTTTCTGCAGAAGGTTCCCAGGCCTGACCAGCTGAGGTACTTGACAGTCTAACATGGGGGTGACGAGCAAAGGCAAGCATTTCTGGGATGAAGGATTGCTACAGACTACAAGTTCAGTTGCTCTCTGAAGACCTGCCCGGCACAGAAATGCTGCTGTGGATGTCTCCAGGGTGTGCATTCAGGTGCACTCCTGACTTGTGAGCTGCAGGTGCAGACTCCAAGCACTTCTAGCTGACGTATCATCTGAGCGCGCACTGACCACTCCTGCTCCTTGGTTTCCACGGGGAGAAAACTGACAACTACAGCCCAGGTGGGAGCTTTGGTGTGCTTTGGTAGTTAAGCGTCAGGGAAGGAGGACTCCCATTCCAGCTGACCTCTGAGCATTTAAACAGGAATTAAAGAGAGTTACTGCGTCCACTTCCCTAGTGGTATTAGGTAGAGGTTGTTCCTCTGATCTCTGAACTCCGAGACGATTGTCTAAGCTGAATTTTCTACAAGAGGTCCATCTTTATTACGGTACTATCATACCAGATGGAATTCACAGTGTCGTGCACAACTGCAGATATTATCTGAAGAACGGGCTATGATTTTTCCTTTCCATTATTTTGCAGTTTGCAAGGCTCACAGTGTGTTTATCTCCCTGCAGAGCACAGATAATTCCTTTGATTTGAGTGGGGTTACGTGTAACATACACAGGAGAATAGGACCTTCACATCTTCTTTTAAAGGTGACCAAATAGGGGTTTCAGTTTTACTCTGAAAATCAACTGAATCATGGAGTTGTTCAGCAAAGGATGAGACAGCACTTCTAAAACTGTGACAAACCCTTTTCTAGTGGTTCTACTATTAGACTGAAAATTATAGATTCTTAAAAATTCATATACAAAACAGCTTATGCACTCCTCTGCTTTGTTCTGCAAAGTTGTGCTGTTGAACGTCATCTTTTTGGCAACACATGGCAACAACAACTTACAGTGGTAGAAAATGATCTTGAATGCTGCTGTTGAAACAGAATCTACTCATGGTGTTGACTCCAGCTGGAATTCTGCTGGAGCCCTGCAACATCGCCACTGAGCAATACCTCTGTGTGTTGATTTTCATCAGAGTTTTATATGCTGTAAAATTCAATTTCAAATTGATCCTCATCTCTGTCAGAACACTGTTTTGTTTTGGTTTTTTTTTTTCCTAGTGGGCTACTAACCAGAAGGAGCAAAGGTAAGGTAAGTGAAATTACCTTCTTAAAACTCGGTAAATGTCTTTTAAGAATAAATAGAAAGAATGAACGTAATGCGTGAGTCTTAAATCACATAGAGCCTGATGTAAGTATCAGTGACAGCTGAAATGCATATGCTCTGTTATATGATACTACTAAATACCAGGAGAAAGTTCCAAATTTTTAAGAGTTATAAAAGTTAGAGAAGCCAGAAAATCCTTCAGGGAAGAACTTCTAAATATTTTAAGGGTGTATTAGAAATCAGTATGGTGAAAGAGAAAGCAGAGGAAGGAGCACAACACATTTTTGCAGCACATCAAAAATTCTCTTTCTCTTAGGGGATATTTTTATCTTTCTTTTAAACAGTGTTTTGTCTCCATAAGTAATCTAGGCTAGTGTTTGTTTGGCTAAATATTTCACTGCACATATACTTCAAAGTTACCTTTCCGTCTGTATTACCTGCCTGATGAAAAAAACAACCATTGACCTTCTGGCTGGAGGCAAGGGTGAAAAAACAACTACATGTAGATTAAAAATATTTTTCTGAAGCACACCAAGGTCATGCATTTTAAATAACATATTTCACATTTCAGAGCAAAATCTGTTTTTTTTTTTTTCTTCCAGAGTTTTGTGCAGAACATCTACATATAAGTAAACCCTAAACTAAATCTGTATTGTCTTGAAGTTAACAGCTTGGCTCTCCAACCAATGTGACCCTGTGCAGTAAAGTATTTGATGGTGGAATAAGGTATTTTAGCTGATTCTTGGCCATTTTTATTTATGTATGTTTTAACTCTCATAGCTGGAAGATGTCTTTGATACTTATGTTAAGTTCAATGTAAAGACAAACACGCTCATTTTCTTCATTAAATGTCATGGAACCTTTTTTTTTTTTTCATAAAGGAGATTTGTATAGATGAAGTCATCTGCATGACAATCTTGGCTTTGGGTCCGATTGATGAGGAGTATAACTGTTGTGCACAGCTATGTGCATCCACTTCATGTGCTTTGAGTTTTAAATCTTGTTGGAGAGCATTGTGCCTGTTGCCCGTGAGTGCTTATTCTCTCACTTTTTCTCAGAGTGTATGTGAATTGTTAATAAATCAGCTGATAAACTGTGCTCAGTAATATGCAGAATATATCCTGGGCTGGCAAGATCAGTCAAACATTAGGATGTGAACTGACAACAGTTTTCTGTGGTTGGTCTATTGGAGCAGATCTGGGGTGCTCAAACACAGGGTATTATTGTCATTTCAGGCATGGTGATTTCAGGTGGGTTATGCGGGCTGCCCGCTGGAAGGACATGTCCTAGGTAACACAAAACATGCGACAATATTGTAGGTGCATATGCTTGGTAAAGCCTGCACTTAACCATCTCTAAGTCAGCCCTGACTTGGACTAAGATGCCCACATGGAAAGCAGAGGCAGATGGTGATTTGGAAATCGTGTATCATCCCTTGGTGTGCGGACTTAGCCATGTCAACAGATGTCTACACAAAAGGCCTTTCTTTTCCATCCTTGTTGAAAAGTGATTGAGAAGCTGACTTTTTCTTGTAAGTATCTATGGGTAGTACTGAATAGAATAGAATAGAATAGAATAGAATGGAATGGAATGGAATATTTCAGTTGGAAGGGACCTACAAGGATCATCTAGTCCAACTGCCTGAACACTTCAGGGCTGACCAAAAAGTTAAAGCTTGTTGTTAAGGGCATTGTCCAAATGTCTCTTAAACACTGACAGGCTTGGGGCATCCACCACCTCTCCAGGAAGCCTCTTCCAGTGTTTGACCACCCTGTTAGTAAAGAAATGCTTCCTAATATTCAGTCTAAACCTCCCGTGGTGCAGCTTTGAATAATTCTATGATTCTATGATTCCCACGCATCCTGTCACTGGATCCCAGGGAGAATAGCCCAGCACCTCTCTCCCCCCTTCCCCTCCTCAGGAAGCTGTAGGGAGCAATGAGGTTGCCCTCAAGATGATCAGAGGTTTCCTGGTGTTTCACCTAGGGAAACATGCTAGTGCAAAGAATCTGCCACAATCTTGTTCTTACTAAGGATCTTCAAAATGTTTTGTATTGCATTTTGGGACTTTTCAATAAAGGGATTTCAAGTAAGAGTATGTAAACAGAATTTATCATGAGATGATAACACCAAAGGGAATAGCTGTGAACAGACTGGAAGAGAATTTATGTATGTGACATTGTCTGCTCATATCTGGTGCATATTGTAATCATCATTATTTGAATTATTCTTTTCCTTTCTACTCGACAGGCCTATCCATTATGAAAATTGTTATTGTTTCAATAAGAATACAAGTTGTTCTGAGTTTTGGGAAGCAGATTATAGCTATTGTTGCCAGTTCCTAAAATGCCTGTTGGGCATTACTATTTTATTCAGTAAATAAAGAGTTTAAAACAATAATTGTTATTTGTTAGAATGAACATATTTGAATCCCTTCTTCTTGCCCCTATAGTGCAGGACCTTTCAGTCAGCATTTTCTATTTCTAGCTACTACCAGTATTTTCAAGCTGAAAATGCTTTAGCAGTCAGGATATGAAAATGAGAGATGCCATAAGTTGTGATGAAGGAATAGTTCATTTTGAACTACTATTATTTTTGTCATCTGTAATGAACAAATGTGGGATTTGTAAGAGCCAAAACCACCCATACTGCAATTAAAGGCCAAACTCTTTAAAGTAGGAACGGAAGCAGCCATCTCCTCTGCAGATCGGGCATACTGGGTTGTTGGTGATGGATACTATTGAGGACAGTATTAGTAGCAGTATCACCTGTTTTAGCCTAGATTATGAGTCCAGTGTGTTCCCAGCTCTCCTTGATATTGGTGGGAACTAGGTACCATAATGTTTTTGAGTATTTCAGTACTGAGGGATTTCCGCTCAAGCCTGTAAGCCCGCTGGGCAGAGCTCTTGCCACAGTCTGAGGAAGTTCTTTACATAGGAAGTGTGACTTGCCAGACCCTTGAAGTCTTTTTGTTTTTAAAGACAGCAAAAATTTTCTTTTTTGGAGTCATTCAAGGGATCCTCTCCTCTCCTCTCCTCTCCTCTCCTCTCCTCTCCTCTCCTCTCCTCTCCTCTCCTCTCCTCTCCTCTCCTCTCCTCTCCTCTCCTCTCCTCTCCTCTCCTCTCCTCTCCTCTCCTCTCCTCTCCTCTCCTCTCCTCTCCTCTCCTCTCCTTTTAAATTTTTCATTTTTCTCCATGCAAAAAGAGCAGAACATAGTGCTAGATGTATCCTTTCCTTTCCTTTCCTTTCCTTTCCTTTCCTTTCCTTTCCTTTCCTTTCCTTTCCTTTCCTTTCCTTTCCTTTCCTTTCCTTTCCTTTCCTTTCCTTTCCTTCGCTTCTTTTCGCTTCACTTCTTTTCTCTTCTTTTTTCTCTTCTTTTCTTCTTTCATGAATAAGTGAGCCATTCAAACAGAATTAGAGGAAATTAATTGCACATGGGGTTAAACTGCAGGAGGCCAGCTCAAAGAATTTCCATTTTCAGTTTAAAAACCCAGCCCTCCAATCACTGTAGCTAGAGCTCACTCCACTTGAAGTCCAGTTTCATAACTATCTGATAGCACTCAATCTGAAAGATTGCTGGCATATCTGTTATGTTATGGGACTAATTTATGAAGGTTCTTCAAAACACAAGGTTAATCTATAGAGCCTTGCTTTCTTTAACTGTACTACAGTAAGTAGTATCATGGCCTTAAAACTAAATTGTTCATCAGGACACCATCAATTGTGATGCTGTTAACTACATCTCATAATAATGATTTTTTTTTTCATTGTTGGTGGAAGGATTCAGAAAAAGATAACAATAAAAGTAGGCAAAAGAAACCCCAAACCACGCTTTGGAAAAATAAGTAAATGACTTTATCTTCTCTGGACCTGAAAGCTGGTTTCAGTTGGGGTACGCCACTTCTAAGTGTCTGAGATAACTAACTGTGACCCACAGTAACCCACTGTCTTCAGATAGGATTGTGAGCTGGTTTCAGTTGGGGTACACCACTTCTAAGTGTCTGAGATCACTAACTGTAACCCACTGTCTTCAGATAGGATTGTGAGAGAAAGGCAAGTTAAGGGGAATCCTCATTACTTCCAGACTGTCCGTGGATGAACACTGTTCCATAGAGTTTCAGCTCCAAGCATCATGTGTGCCCTAGCATCTATGCATCATCTCTGCTCCTCTGAGACCTCCAGTCTCACCCTTTGCTTCAGCGTGTCTGGTTCTATGCAGGCTCTGTCCAAAGAAATTGCACAGGATAACCATACTTTTAATTTCAGGGTTAGAGGTATAGATGCCTGTAACAGGTGGCCTGGACACCTTCATCTATCTTGGGTAGTTGAAGGAGAAAAGACTAACTCTTCCAACGAGTGAAGCCACTCTGGGAAATAACTCCACACACCTGCACAGTCTGGGGACCAACTGACTGCAAAGTGGCTTTGGAGAAGAGGCCCTAGGGGCAAAGCCCAACAGCCTCCTGGGCTGCATTAGGCAGAGCATTGCCAGCAGGCCAAGGAAGGTGTTCCTTCCACTCTACTCAGCACTGGTGAGACAACTGGAGTGCTGGGTCCAGTTCTGGGCTCTCCAGGACAAGAGAGACATGGACATACTGGAACAAATCTGGTGAAGGACCACAAAGATGACCAAGGGACTGGCACACCTATCCAGGAGAAGAGGTTGAGAGAACTAGGAAAGTTTAGCCTGGGAGATCTTATCCTTGTGTATAAATACCCAATAGAAGGATTTAAAGAAGCAGGAAACAGACTTTTCTCAGTGGTATCTAGTGAAGAAGTGGGCACAAATTAAAACCCAGGAAATTCCATTTAAATGTAAGAAAAAAATGGTCAAACACTGGCACAGGTTGCCCAGAGAGGTTGTGGAGTCCCCCTCCTTGGAGATATTCAAAACCTGACTGGACATGGCCCAGGGCAACCTGCTTTTGTTTTGAGGAGGGGGCTTCAACAAGATGATCTCCAGAGGCCCCTGACAATCTCAGCCATTCTGTGATTCCGTGTGCCACGGGACAGTTTTGAAGTCCAACGTGGGAAAACCTTATTTAATCTTCTTCTGTATGTATGGCATTATTTTATCTCACTTTCCTTTCTTCCTACAATTGAGATTAGCAAAATAGCTGTACTTAGTGTCTACTGAAATCAATCTTAGTGATGCAAAACGGATTTCTCATTGGAAATCTTCTAGGAGGAAGACAGAGCAAACATTGCTCTGCAGAAGAACACTGATGTAGTGTGCCTATGCATGAAAATAAATATTTTACTGTATTTGTAGCTTTCATGCTCAGAGCAGCATTTTAAGGAATAAGAATACCAGTTTTAAAAAACTTTTTTTTTTAATATAGAGAACATCATCTCAAATATCTACATATCCATATGGATACAGTTTTTCTACTCATTCACACTCAGTATCATTCTGTTTCATAAATGCTCCTTTTATCTAATTAAGGAACAGTGAAATACTGTTTGTCAAGAGTAGGGGTAACACCATCCAACATGTATAACCACTGCTGAGACCACAATATTTCCTTGTAAGTGTGTACTACAGCTAGTCTTCCATTTTTGGTTTCACTTTTTGTGGATGGGGGTGGGAGCTTGTTTGTTTTAGGAGTGTTTTTCGTATGTTGTATTTTCATTGCAAACGTTTTCCACAATCTAGTTTAAATATTTTTTCTTCTACTGAATATATAAAAAGTATCTTTTACCTCAAAATATTTTATTCATTACCAGTTGACAACAAAAAATAAATACCGGACTTGTCATTAAGCTGCTTTGAGACAAAAATGTGAAAATGAATGAATTTATCAATTTCTTTAAAAAGAAGACTTTAACAGTGTTTCTACCTCAACACAAGTTTGCTTCCATGCACTTTGAAGTCAGAAAACTGCAACTGTTAAAAACTGAAGCATCATAAAATCATATTAGGAAAAATATTTTCCATACAGGAAAGGTTGCTTAAATTCTTTAAATCAACTGGATGAAAGTAACCAAATGGGGATTTATAAAGCCTGGTATAACAATTCTATTTGCTGTGTTTCTCCTACTGAAAAGATGACATATATACTTCATAAGTTGCATTTAATTCCAGTGTACAATATCAGTCTTAAAGCTTCTCACAGATTGCAGTGAAGCAGGAACTGGGGTAGAATATGTCAGGAAAATATCAGGGGAAATACATTTCTCTGTTGTTATTGGTATCAGCTGTTGGCAGTGTGAAATCCTCAGGGGATGATGTACCCTCAAGGCCTCATTCTGTATTATTACGCACAACGTACAGGTACATTAGTTACACTGTCTTTCTTCAACACACACCGTGTGGTATTCGAATACCAATTAACATTCTACATTAAGCAGAGAGCATCCTGGGGCTGCCTGTATTTAATTATTTTAGTGTGCCATTCTGTCTGATTATACATCTAGCTGTTCAATTTACCTTGTGACATATTCTGTAATAAATGGTTAGTGAAGGTGATTTTCAAATTAAACACCATCCCTGTGGGTAATGATACTGTAATGTGAATGACAGAAGCAGATATCATAATCTCCTACATGATGCTACTGTGTTAGCAGACGTCCTTCTGAATATTCACACTTTCCTTGGGTCATTTTTGTATGTCTCTGCTCACGTCTCCTCGTTGGGTATTTGGTCATGTGGATTCTTCTGGTTTTACTTTTCCTGTTTATAAACCACAAATTGCATGTATTAATAGAGCCTTATACTGGTACACCTTCTCCATTACCTCCCTCAGGACAGACACATTAAGAGCAGTTTAGTACCTCTGAAGCTTCGTCATGGGCTTCAGCTCTAGCAGGATCAGATTCCTTGCAGAGGTACCAGGTTGTGGTGCCCTCTCTTTTGCCCCTTCTTTTGAGGGTGTAGCACCTGCAACACACTGCCAGCACATTGGAGCTACGGCTCCAATGGATGGACATTTAGAGAAAATAACACCAACACAGTAAATGAGAAAAGGTTTATAGAACAATACCACAGAGAAAATGAATTTGGCTCCTCTGGTCTAGAAGAAAGAAATGTATTTTTTAATTAGAGATAATCTCCACATAAGCCTAATAAATACCTTTCCCTAAAGGACCTTTGCATGTAGGTTGAAATAATTCTTAACAGCTGGCGGGGGAAAATGCCAGTGCTTGCTAGCACCTCTGAAAGATGGTCCTTAAGGGCACGTCTCCATTGACGTCAGACTTACTGTGCCTGTGCTCAGCGCAAGCTGGACACTGTGCAGCTGCAGCTCAGGCACCAGCATCACCAACCCGCACTGTGGTGAGGGATGAAGGGGACCACAGTAGATGGGTCCACGTCAACCACCTCCGAGCCACCCAGCCTCAGCTCCAGGGCCCCAAGGATGCTCTTCCTTCAGAACATTTCTCCAGTTCATCCAAATTTGTGGGAACATTATAATTCCAACAAAACTTGCCTCAGTTCCTTCCTGACACCTTCCCAATACCAGCTATCCTCTCCCTTCCTTGGCAGGCTGGTTATGGAGCTGGGGGCCCCAGAGTCCCAAGTTTCCAAAGCCTGGCAACCAGGACCATCAGTAAGTACATCCTATATTCCTTGGAGAATGCAATCAGAAGTGTTACCATGTAGATCCCATATTCCTGGAGGAATTCCTGGTGCCTGAAGAACAATTTTTAGCTCAACAATGAAGCGCTTCTTGTAAGGATGGACATTTTATTTTTTTTTTTAAATAAAATGTTATAGAATGTCAATTCCATAATAGAAATATGGGTTTTATTCCTTCTCCCCTTCCTCACACACACACAGAGTTTGAAAAGAGAATTTTTTCAAACTCTTAAATGTGTTTGTAGAGGTAAAATTGCCTGCCCAGCTTAACCCCACAAAGGACAGACCTAAACCTCAATACCGGGCTTTTGTGGCTGATTTGATGTTTATACTGGAGGTGACATGAAATCTCCCCTATGTCCCAGCGAGGCAGAAGTGAGACACGTAGCTATTGTACAGCGTTGAGTATATGGCCTGAGAAAGTGAATTGGGTGAGGATGCTGGTCCCTTCTTTTCTTCTTGCAAAACCTTTCCTTTACAATCAAAGCAGACAACAAACAAACCAATTACTCATGCCATAGGAATAATGCTTATGTGGTGTAAACTTCTGCCCTAAACCTAGAGATCTTATGGTTAAAGGGAAGATAATGATCTTATACCATTAGACTATGGAAAAAGCACTAGGGAAAAAGAATGAAGCACTGAAAAGTGTCCACAGACTACTCTCGCCAGAGTAAATTTTGGTTTCCATTTCTCATAAAAGCCAAATCCCTATTATTTAAAAATTGGCAATATAATAAAAACTTCCTTTTTTTCCAATGTTGTTTTATTCACTCTTAATTTTTATTATTATCTCAAAAAAGCACATTTTAATGGTAATTGAAAGAATCCTAAAAGCTCTTTGAATGAATGTTTTGGCTAAAAATTGTAGAAAAGATAATGAAAAAATAAAGGCCCACAAAAAAAAAAAAAAGAATTCACTTTTTGATTTTTGCAAAATGTAAATGCTTTCAAATCTTCTCCCAAAATATTTTCCATGCTTTGACCTCTTTTAGCAGTGATGGTAGTCAGGTCTGCGTCAGCTCTTCATGTAACCCAGATTAAACCATTCCCACAGGCTTCCTTGTACTGTCTCCTTTTCTGTACTTTGGTAGAAATATAGGGGTACAGAAATATAAATAGCTATAGGAAATACAGTATAGCTACAAACGCTTGTTGACAAAAAGCTTGAGACACCTCTGATCTGACACGTGCAACTTGGTCCAAGACAGCAGCCCTATTCAGCTGGTAGCCGGTACTCATCCCACCGGGATTCATTTGGGGATCAGGCAATCCACCCTCAGCTTTGCCTGTCTGAAACTTCTGGCAGTGTTTCTCACCAAACCCAGAGGATTACTAAAAAATTAGGCTGCATTGTACAGTTTCTGTCCTTAATTTCTCATTAGCAGTTTTCTCTCTTCTCATTCTGCTCCTTTGCTCACAGTCTGTCTACATTTGTTTCTACTTCTGAAATATTCTCTGCATGTTCACCCCAGCAATGCAAGCTCAATATTACTTTAGTTGGACACAAAAAACTGACACAGTTTCAGCAGACTTGAAACTGGGACCCGGCTTCCCCACACACATGAGCTGTACTAGAACTGAGAGCTGCAGGAGAAGTAATTCAGCAAAGATCTCTGAGCTTCGAGCAAGACCTGATGTCCTTTTTCACCCTTTTGACTCTTTAAGATTTTCTATCACCTCGTTGTTTTCCCCAGCTTGCCAGGGCATTTATATTTTACAGGTTTTCCCACAGAGTTATTTACTGAGTAATGTCTTCACTGCGGACATTTAACTGTAAGTCATAAATGGAGACTTGTTGTTTTTATTATTCTGTAAAAGCCTTTTGTCCACTTTGTTTAGCATCATGAGCCTTTGCCTACAGTGAATTCCACTAGCACTACAACCAAAATATCACAGCCAACAACTCACATTATGCGTGAGCCTTGAATAAGGCTGTGGACTGAGCCATGCAAAGAATCAGTGAGTGGTGTTCTTCCCTCCGTTGCTCGCCAGCATTATTTAAAAGCGGTGCCAGAGCATTTTTCACTTAAACCCTATAAATACAGCTCTTTGAACATGTTCTGTTGTTGATTTGAAATTTAAACATTTCATTTAGCTTCCCATTAAAACAAAATCTCACAGGCTCCTCTGAAATGTAACATGCTCTGAGGCAGCTTTCCATTGTGAGAGAGAGTAACAGCTAAAAGAGAAGATTTCTTTTTTTTTGGTCTAAATTGAGATTTGGAAATTATTTTAGATGGCATTGTTTACTGTAGTGAATAAGTAAGAGCACTAAAAGGATGGCTCTGCATTCAATATGCTCTAGTAACTTATGCTTTAAGGTTTGGGTTTTTTTTTTTGAATCACTGAAATGAAGGACAGGATTGCTACTGATTGAAAAATGAGTAGTACCATGCACTAAGAGCCTGTCCCCGAGCCTGCTGAAGCTGTTAGGAAGATTTACACCAGCAGCAATGGCAAAAGAAGTGAGTCTCCACTGGAACATTTTGGAAATACATCTGGAGAAGGGCACTGAAATCTGCTGGGAAGGTCCTCGAAGGGGGTGAAGGTCTGCTCCTCTCCAAATAGTGCAGTAAGGGAATTTGGATCAAAGCCATGAGGCAGAACAAAGACCTCTGCCAGGTTTGCCTTCCTCCTGTGGTGTGCCCTCATTGCCTATTCCAGAGCACTCTCGTTCTTCTTCATAAAATATAAATAGCCACATTGAATGTATTGGGTTGGGTTTGTACTGAAACAATTCCAAATCCTCATCTCTTCTTTTCCCCTTCAAAACAGAGCCATCACAATTAGAAAACCCCAATTTTAAAGAGTAGACAGGACTTTCTTAGATATAGTAGTCTCTTTTTCAAATGTTCAGTTACAGCTGCTATTATTTGCCTAATTTCCTTATTCCCAGAACAATTTATATATCCACCTTGTGTGCCAAGATACAGTGAATGAGCAACTGCTTATGCTTTAATGAGTACAAATGAAATTAAAAACCTACATGCTGCTTCTTGTTTCAAATTATATCGTGAGTAGAAACCGTGTCTTTCTGTATTGGGAGTCCTTCTGTACTGGGATTTCTTTTGACAACTCAAACCCAGCTCCTAGTGAATTTGAAGTTGTAGTGATAGAACCTCAAGCAAGAAATTTTGTAGGAAAATTACTATTTGAGATAAAAGAATGTGAGACTGTGTAACTCACTGAATAAGACTGTTTTCTTTAGTAAGTAGCTTGCTAGCAAATACTGATGAATCCTGGAGCCACGTATCTCTCTGTTTTATGTTGAAAAAAAAAGGGATTAAGGATATTTAGCTATATCTAGAGCCTGATTTTCAGAGTTACAATGCTTCCAGAATGGAATTTGTTAAAACGAGTTTTAAATTTGAGACGTCTAAATTTGAGACGTCTAAAAAGCCTCTATGTCAGCTACCATTTCTCACACAAATGTTTCTTCCATCTGTCCTTCAGAAACAGTTCTCGGAATGACAAAAAAATCCGTATAGTTTTTTAATAATGATAGAGTTGTATGGCAAGTATTTTGCACAGCTCTGTTATGCAGCTTCACCCTGGAGAAATACTAGAGAGCCTTTTGACAGCATTTCCCACAAAACTGGGTCAGAAAAATGACCACAGTAACAGTAGTTGATTTGGAGAAGGAAAGCTCATCCACCCCAAATTGAAAGGAAAGCATTCATTCCAAAGCAGAAGGGCCCAGCTTGGTTCAAAATTCAGCTGTCAGTTCAAGAACTCCTACACCTAATTGCTCCTATGCATAGCTGTAAAAATAAACACAACTATTTCCCATTTGTAATTGGGACAACCAGTTCAGGAGCTCTTGGCAATTGCCAAGTCTTGCAGTTGAACCATTGGCACGGACATACCTGCTCAGGGTCCTGAGAAGCTGAGTTCGGCCCGCACAGTCAGACCCAATGCTAAAAGTTGCTTGGCCCTGTTTCATTTAGAGGTCAAAGTATTTTAATTTCTGACTAGAGCAGAAGAGACAGGAGGAAGAAGTGCAGAGGGAAATTTGTGGTAGATGCGTCTTGTGTTTTTCAGTCTTTTCTTCTAACATGGACTGGGTTGGTGGTTTCACCCCCCCTCAAAAGGGGGCCTTTTGAGAATTACTGCTTTGCACCTGTATTACTTGAGAAATTGCTCAGATGGACTAAATCCATACAAATGTTTAAAAATACTTATGTGCATCTGGTGTATAAGACCAAACTTATTTAATCCCAAATATTTTGGAGCACACCGCAGCTGTCATTAGCAGTGACATTTCTGTTCATGCAAAATAATACGTAATTACCCAGTCAAATCTAACCTGCTCACCCTCATGTACAGTTTTCTTCTGCCAAAGAGCTAAAAACTAAATGATAGCTCCCCTATGTTGCAGAGCTGGGAACACACTGTGTTTTTAAACAGCCGGCCATTGCAGACCTGGTGAATCCGACAGTTCAAATTAACAAGGCACATGACTCGCCGGCCTTGAATATAAGCATCCGTCGGAGGAAGCCCTCATTTGAGAACAAGTCATGGGCTGAGAAATCCCCTGGGCGCAGGGTCGCCTGCGTGACTCCCCGGCGGGGTCACGGGCAGGAGGCGGCGGCGCGGGGCGGTGGGCACACCTTACCCCGCTCCCCCCGCAGCAGCTGTCATGGGAATGATCAGCTGCCTATTACACGCATGCATGCACTTCCCTGCCTCACAGCACACAGCCGTAATGCGCTCTGCTCACAGGGAAAAAATTATATCCCTAGTTTGGCGCAGAAGGGCAGTACCCCCCTTGCCAGGCAGCCCCTGCAACCGCCAGGCAATTAATTGAGTAATTTTCCCTGCTTTGTTGAGGGCAGTGGGGAGGGAAGGACAAAATCTGCACCATCAGGAGCAAATTTATTGCAGGATGAATTAAGAAGTGCAACCAGCCCTCAGGGATTACCATGTTCACATGAGCGTCAACAAACCAGGGTCCACCAGGCTCCCTAGTCATCCCAAGCAGTGGAGAAAAGCATTTTCTTCATGAGCTACTTCCTCAGAGTAGCAAAATGCCTCCTATCCCTCTTCTTTTTCTTCCCCTATGACCTCCTCAGCAGTAATTCATGCCATATAAAGAGGAGGGGGCCTTTTAGGGGTAGTGTGTTTTTTTGCTGTAACCTTATGAGACAGAGCTGTTAAGAGGATGCAGCGCACACAGAGGCCCCCGATAATGAATTACAACTGAGAAAAAATGGCTTGAGTGGGAACTTATTTGGAAAGCAGCGAAAGGGGGATATTCCTTTCCTCCGTGAACTGAGATGTCCTGGGGGCCTACGGAACTTTGAAAAATAATCCCTTTTCATAAAGCAATGCTGCCTAACCCAAATCGAAAACAGATAGAAGTGTACAGTAACACAGATCTGCCCTCCAAAGGACATGGCCTGAACACAAAAAATGGAGATCAAAGAAATCAGCTGGGCATCTCCAGTGGCAGGCGCACACCCTGCCAGGTATCTGCTGTCATGAAGTGTACTGGATGGCGAGCATACATCATGGGTTAAGGCCCATAAACTATCTTTAGTGTAGGAAATTGGGCAGAACATGTTTAAACTGCAAAACCAGATGATATTTATGCTACTACAAGCTCTCTTTGCACAGTCTAACTCTTTTTTTTTTTTTTTTTTTGGAAAGCAGAATCATCTTGTTGACCTTTTAAGTATTGAAAAAATATGGCCAGGTATGTACCTTGCTTTTCCTGGATGATAGGACTTTGACCTTTCCAGGGATGGGTAATGGTTTGAGTCACCATCCAGTATTCACCATTTTATTTAAACTGCATCAACACGAGCAGTCTCCACAATCAATAGGCAGCCTTCTCTTTCCGTATACAGTCTTAAAATCAAACAAACCTTCCTGGGCCCTGTTCGCATATTTCTATTGGCTTCAGGGGAACACTAACCATTTTCCATATTGAAGAGCTGGGTTTTGTGTCATTCTGTAGCTTCAGAAAGCTGTGAGGCGAAGACAAGGCAAAAGTCGTATCGGTCCTACACTTTGTCCTCATAGTTCATTTCCACAAGAGTGCACATAGCATTGATACAACCTGCTTTTCCAGGGCAAATGAGTGTTACAGGTGTGTGTGTTACATGGCAGTTGTTAAAGTTATGAACTAAAACCAGCTGTAAATCTTAAGTTTAAAAAATATCATGTTCTTTTTTTGAGGAGATGAAATGCACAAACTATTGATTGCCTGACTAGTCCTGCACACACTTTTCTTAACAATCATAGCCCTGGCTCTGCAGATTACAGTGGTCTTCAACAGCTCAGAGTTAGCAAAACAGCATACTCCTCCACTAAGAGGGCTCAAATCTGGTGAGAAAGGAAAAATTGTGATCTTGGCTTCTCTCATTTTTTTTGCTGTAAGTCCAGAGCCGGAAGAATGAGCGGAGCAGCAGTCTCAGAGCCCAGAGTAACATGTGGTTTCTGTCTACCATGATAAGTGACAGACCAGTCATGGCCTGTTCTTATCACCTTTGAAATTTGAAGGGGTTGACTTTGGTTCAAATGAATCTCTGTTTTTCGTAGGAAAGTATTTCTTTTTTTTTTTTTTTTTTTTTTTAAACCCCAGTTGCTCAAAAGTAGCTGGCAAATCCTTCTGTTATAGCAAAACAATATGGGATCACATGTTTTGGGGGCTGATCCTGGAGCCAGGGACTCAGCCAGGTGCTTGAAGTTATCATTTGTGCAGTATGCACGGCTGATGTGTATGGTTGATTTTGACAAAACCTCAGAGCTGTTGAATTTTTTCTCGGGAACCAGGTAGATCTTTTGCTTATGGGGCACCAGGAAGCTCTGGCCGGGCGGAAGTTTCCTCTGGTCCCCCAGTTCTATGGACCAGTCCCAGAACCAGGGCTGGACACTCTCAAACGGATCAGTGATCACAAGTAGAAATGACGAGCCCAGTCTTGCTGATTGCCTAGTCCAGACCTCTTTGGTCTGCAAAATCTGGCAGCTAACTGCAAGCAGTCAGGCAAGCCAGTCTGCTGCAAAGTCCTCCTGTCCGGCTGGGAACGGACAACATGGAAAATAGCAACAAAAGACATTTTTGGAGATCAAGTCCTTCTGCTTGTTTCTTGGTGCTCCCAATAGTCTTTCACTCCCATTCAGGAAAAGCAAACCAAGCAAACTCCCAAACCCTCTTGAGGCATTTCAGGGAGGGAGAATGCTTTGGCATCCACAAGCTGCCTCTTATTGTACAGTCATCTTTAGGCAGATAAATGAGACAGACCTTGGCTGTTTCTTGCTCTGTTCCTGGCTTTTGTGCTCTCATGCACTGGGGCACAGACATTAGTGCAGCAGAACACAGAATCATGGAATAATTTAGGTTGGGAAAGACATTTAAGATCATCGAGTCCAACCATTAACCTAGGACTGCCAAGTCCACCACTAAACCATGTCCCTAAGTGCCACCTCTACACATCTTTTAAATACCTGCAGGGATGGTGACTCAGTCGCTTCCCTGGACACCCTGTTCCAGTTCTTGATACCATTTTTGGTGAAGAAAGTTTTCCTAATATCCAGTCTAAACCTCTCCGCTGCAACTTGAGGCCATTTCCTCTTGTCCTATTTCCATTCCTATTTCTGGTCTTGAAGACATCATAGATTCCCTTGAAGAAATAATTGCTTCCATGGAAAATCCCCACATGCAGACCAATTGCCTGATGTTATCAAGGCACAGAAATACTTTAAATATGTACAACCTAAATTCACTCTTTATTCAGCGAGCACACTGGAAAATACCGATACAAACATTAACAATTATTCTTTGAAGACTGTTCAGCAGAAAAGAAGAAAAGTATATTTTGCAATTTCATTTTTTTCAAAACCAGTTTTAACAAAGTGTGGAGAAAGATACATGTCAGCTATATTTTATTTAAAACCATCCTTACCTGGCCCCAACACCAAAAAACCGCACGTGGCTACATTTATCCAGAGAAGTCTTGACTACATTTACACAGGCTTTTGAATTCTGGTAATGTGTCTATACAAGATATTTTTAGCCGTCCCCAACATCAGGGCCAGAGCTGCAGATTTTAGGTCCTATGAATTGATCCCAGGCTGCAAAATTTAATTTGGGGACTGGAGCCTGCGTTATTAGAAAAGTAACTTACAGAGTTTGCACCTGGATCTACAATCAGATTTTGAAGGTCATCTATCTCTCCATCCCATCATTTCTAAAATTTTGAAGAAGTGGGAGGTTCTAGCTTACGATGTAATTTGGGAAGGTTTGACCCCAGGTGACCTTTGCCAGATACTGTCAAAGAGCAAACGGGGCAGAAAGGCAGAAATGGTTTGTTGCACAAAAATGGTGACTCTGTGCTAAGCTTCATAGGTTGGAAGGATTTTGAAAGTCCAGGCAAAAATGTGACAAGAAGCCAGTTTAAATACGAGCACATAGGTGTGATATGTTCTGAGGGCCAGGTGTGACTTGGGAGCCTGGCAGCTTTGTGCACGCTGTAACTTTGACATCGCGGATGAAGAGAGACAGGCTAACAAAGATTACCGATAATAAAGTCATGAAAAGGTATGGCTCACAGTGTTATTGCTCCTATGAGACACGGCGAACAAATGCACTATGAAGGGTTACTTGTGTAAAAGGCAAGTGCGTTATTTGTGGCATAGCCATGAGCAGTTTCCAAATGCACTTATTTTGTCTTGGTACATCTTTACTTGTAAGCATTTACCTTGTAATAACCAGCTCTGAATAATGCTTCATCCTCCTGCTTTTGTGTATGAAGAAGAGGGCAAAAGGCAGAAAACAATAACCAGCCTTCTCCTCCTCTTCTGCAATTGGTTGCTGCTGTTATAATTTGCTGTTAAAGAGGTTCTGAGCACAAACACTACCTTAAGGATCACGAAGAAAAACATTCTTGTGTGAAAGTATATGTGGCGGGCACACATTTTTAAAACCCAGATCAGTGGCTTATAACCAGACCAAGTGGTACTGACATCAGTGGGGCTCCACAGTAAGAAAACCAGTGCAAATTCAGCTGCACAAATCCTCATTTTCTTTGCCAGTCATAGAAGAATTATGTAATATCCACCTTTGTTACTTCCCTGAAAAAAAAAACCCTGATGGGATAAGGGCATGAGAAGTTGAAGGTATAGCTGAGAGGAGCATCTGTTTCCCGTGGTAATATTTCCCATGAAAAAGCATTAGCAGAAAAATTTGCAGTATATATGTGCCTGCGTGGTGTGTGCATTTCCACTTTCCTCTCTACCAACCCTCCTCCACTCTTTTCTGTGTTCAAATAGGTCCTTACAGCAGGGAGGGCTATGTCTTGCTTAGCCACTGATTTGGAAAAGTTAGGTGTCAAACCTAAGATAGCTATTTAGGGTCTCTTCATAGTCAGTGGACCATAAATAAGTGCCTAGAAGATGCTGGAGGAATTGTCCTTTGCAGGTGATTTTGCTGACTGCAGAGGGAGCTTAGATAACCTGCAAGAGGAGGAATGTACGTCGTAGTCAGCCAAAGACAGAGAAGCTCAAAGTCTGCTCAGAGAGGCTCAACTGGTTTTCTGGCTATACGTGCAAATAACCAAGTGCATACAGACAACTAGAAGAGATTACAGATGACTAGAAGAGCTTTTTGCTGCAAACCTTATCTGTGCATAGAGCTTAGCTTCAAAAAAGAACTAAAAATTACTGCGAATATAGTAAGATATTTGACCATACTATATCTCATTTTTGAAGTCTGCAGAGGAAAAAAACACCCTCAAAACTAGAAGCGTAATTTAGTGAAAAGCTATTTAAAGTTTGACGCATAAGAAAATATCACTCATTTTAATAAAACTGCAGTGATTTTAATATACTACATAACCCATAATCTAGAATGTGTTCGTTAGAGTTAGGCTAAGTACATACAGCTCTATCATTGCATATAATTTCCAGTGGTTTTTGTGTATGTATTTAACATTTATAAATCTATATAACATTAAGTATGTATTTAACTAAATATGTATTATCCACATGCGAACAGTTGATTGGTCAAGCAGTATGACCAGCATGAGAAAATGAATTCCAGAAGAGCATGATGTGGTCGTTTCTAAAAGGACTGTGTTAAGGAAAAAACACAGAGTTATAAAACACTGAGATATTCCTCCTTTGTGCTGGTCTGTGCGCCCTGTGCGAGGCCCCTGGACTCGCCACAACGTGACCGTATGCAGGTCTGGCAGTGGGATTATAAACCTGCAGCATTTGGGCTGGGTCACTTGGGCATCCCAGGGTAAACAGCCGTTAGGTGTGCAGAAGAGGGCTCTGAGACCTGCTCTCAGTGCTATAGGTTGGAGTGGTGCTATTAATTGCAGTGCACACAGAATCAGGGTGCGGGATTTGGTGTGGAAGGCAGGCTTTAATTTTTGGCGAGAGCGTGTGCACCAAGAAAAAAAAAACCCAACAGGCCAGCTTACTCAATATATCTGTGCATATCAAGCTCATTTTTGCAGACTGCTTTTTCATGCTTCACAAAATCCTGTTCTTTACAAATTCCATTCCATTTTACACGATCTTAAATTCCTCTTTGGCCATCTTCTAGTTTTTTATAATGCAAAGCAATGTTTGGTGACTGCATGTTTCACATCACTAAGTATATTTCATTTGACACTTCTTTTTCTCTGCAGTTCCTTACATGCCTTAACATGTTGCTCTCTCCCTCCTGGTGTTCTTCTCTGTCTGCTTAATGCTCTTTTCTGCTCTTTCCTGGAGCTTCCTTAATTGATGCATTTGGCTATTTGTTGCATTAAAAAAAAAAAAAAAAAAAAAGAGCTAGCTTTGACTTACCAATTTACAGCACTTCCATTGTCCCATGTTGCATGGTGTTGTCCACTGGTTGCTTTCCTCACAGGTAAGCAGAGTGAAATTAAAATGTGTCTCTTTATTGGACACTAATGTTATTTCCTTAAGCATGGCTATCCTGCATAAACTTTCTGAGGGGCCACCACCAGCTTCAAAGGATTTCTTAATAAGCACAGAAAAAAAGGCTGTCTGGGTTCAGTTCCTGTCATGTTGGGAAAAGATGTGATCAGTGTTGGATTCATGAGGCAATATTTGCTTTTAGATTAAAGATGTTTTTAGGTTGGAAGTCATTTCTCTTCATCCCATGAATAGTGGGCAACAAACACTACTGTTACTGTGAGTTATTTGGAAGAGCTCTGAATTTGGGAAATGCCTTGGAAAAAAGGGCTTGAATCACAAGTGGACTCTTCCAATCCTACTAATAATCAGCATTATTCATAATAGACTTTAATCCTTTAAAAAAAAGGCAGTGGTTTCCTCAAGCATCTGGAGGATGGCTCCCCCAGGCAGATTGCAGCGGGGAGGTAGCAGCTGGAAACTGGAGGCTGAGCCTGCTCTTAACCTGCGAGCCTGAGATGGAGCAAAGCAGTGGGAGTTCATCCAAAGATCTGAAGCTCCTGGGCCAAAACTCTGGCCAAAATTCCTAGACAGGATTGCCCACGCCTGGCAGCAGCTCCCCAGGCACATGTTCCCAGCCCCAGCAAGGGATGAGGAAGAGGAGGAGATAGGGGAACAAAGATAGTGCCACAGCAAACGCAGCCTTTTCATTTCTCTCAGCTGGGCTAAGAGAGGGAAGCTGAAAAACCCACAAAGCCCACTCTCCTTCCCCTGAGTGGGTGCTCTGCTCATCAGGCTATTGTGGGTGGGCTGCACTGGCACAGATGGGATGGAGCAGATTTACCCCCATCCCCAGCTAATTCTCCATCACAAGATGCAGCTAAAAAACAGCATGTAGGCCAGGATCCAGCCTGGAAGCACACAGAGTATGGCCAGCCACTTCAAGGCTGGGGGTACGCGGGGTTTGGGCGTCCCTGGCAGGGATCTGCGTCCCAGGGGAAGGCTCTGAGGGTCTCAGTCAGGGAGAGCTTGGGCAGAGCAGGTGTGTGAACACTGCTCCTCTCTCCTGGACATGCTCAGACCTGCAAGACTCACTTGAGACAACACCAAGCCCAGGTTTCCCTCTTCAGCTGGCCCCATGTGTGGGCAGAGCTTGGCTTGGGGCTGCTTGCCCCTGTGGGACGCTGAGGATGCCCCATAAAAACCCTGCAAGCAGAGGGGCTGTGACTGCGGGGCGGAGGACGGCACTGTGATAACACGAGTGTTTCCTGGGTGGGTTTGGCAACTTTGCTGTCTGTGCTTTTTCCTCCTGTCTTGATGTTTACCCTTCTATTTTCTTTAATATCATCCGCACCTTTCTGTTTCGTGGTGCTGCAGAGCCATCGGGCCCAGGGCTGTGGCCAATGAACGTACCCAGCCCGTCCAGAGGGATCGCACACGGGTAAAATTCCCAAATGCTGGCTCCCATGGCTGCCCCAGTTGTTTGAAGAAATCCTCTGCAAAATCCAAGAATGCCTTGAAAAAAACAGAAACAATTTTAAACCACAAGTTTTACCCCTTAGTTCTAAGCTACCTGCTTTAATTGTACTCAAAAAATCCCTTGTGGGTTTTTAAAAATCCCAATTCTGTGGTTTCTAAAAATCCCAGTTTTTAATTGGCCAAAAAATCCCTTGTGGGTCAGTTTTCTTTGTTTGGTCCTTAATGCACTCAAAAATTTCTGTCTTAGTTATTAGACAGGACCTAAGTATCTCATTCTCTTTAAGATCTCTTTCTGATTGTCTTTGTAGATTACCATGATTTAAGCAGCTTTTGGTAATGACACGTCAATACTAGATTATTTTTATTATAACACGAAGTAGAAATACACTACCTCATCCATATGTATGAATTGGGAGATCTTCAGTTAAATTTGCTTGTCTGTCGGGACTGCACTGCTGTTATTGTCATTTTGTTGAGTTCAAGGAAAAAATGAACTCCATTTGCACATTTAATTTTAAGGGTAAGAAAATGGAAGCTGTGCTCATATCTCAATACCGACACTTTATCCAAGTACTTTAGTTGCCGAAAAGATGGCTCTGGAATATGTTTATATGAATTCATATGGGTTGTTTGAAAATATTAGTAGCCTGTGCTTAAAAACATACAGCTAAACTCCTCCAGCGTGAAATCCTCCTCTAGAAAAATATAAAGCATTTTTTACATGTTTAGGTTAGATTTTTAATCTCATTTCTAGGTTTCTCTAACATTAACGTCAAACACATGTCACTTACGTAGCCCATTTATATTTTAATTTAGTGTCTGCATATCGAATGTATAATGTACAGCTGGACTCAGCACAATATTTTCTATGAAATGCGAAGGGAGCTATTATCCAATAAGAAATACATCTGGCTTTGGTGTAGCAGAGCTTTTCCAAAGGCAGAGAAATTGCTGCGATAATTAAACTTGAGACCCAGAGAAGGACGGGACTCCTGCCGGAGTATTAGACCTTGGATGAGGACTGGGATTCGGGTGAGAGGTTTTTTTTTACGGCTAACAATCTATTCTATATTACTAAAATACTTAAGAAAAGGTGCAGCTAATTATTTGCAGCTGTCACTTGGTGACTCTGTCCAGGTATTAGACAATCTCTTACAAACCGGCTTAGGGTTCTGTCATGTTTTTGCTTACAGTCAACTGAGTCCTGAGCAGATGAACGTGCTAAGCTGTGTGCCCTAGTGCCTCCATACAAAAGGCTTTTAAATTAAAGTAAAAATTCATTTTAACAGCGAGGTTATGTTTTCCCTTGAGGTTTCTAACACTGTTCACTCTCATTGCTGAGGATGTTTCCGCCTTCACGGTAAAAGCTTTTCTTTTTGTTATCCTCACAGCCCTTGTTAGATTGAATAAGTCAGGGCGCCGGTGCCTCCGTACCACTGAAGGGCCCAATCCCACCGCCCTAGTGCCTGGCTGTGTAACACACCAGCGGGGGAGCTGGTGTTAGAGGGGGCCACAGGTAAAATAGGAGAGAAATGAATAGGAGAGACAGGCGGTTTATTTGTCTGGAACTCGTTTGTTGTCACTTACAGCTTCCTCTTAGTGTGTTGATGGCTTTCTTCTTAAAGCAACAAAGGCTTCGCTGGAAAAACTAAAATACTTACTTGATTTTGCTCACTAATTTAGTATGCAAAAGATGTTAGTTTCTTCTCTCAAACACCAGCAGACAGATGGCAGAAAAAATATAGTAGACTCTGGACTCCCACTGAAAGCTGACCTAGACTCACCCCTGGCTTTATTGTTTTTCTTTCATAATTAGCTTTTGCTCAGCTTTGTCATTTTCATAAGCCTCGATATTCTTCAATTAACAAAACAGAACAAGAACAACAAGAGCTTAGGCAGCTCATGAGGTCACTTCTTGCAGGGGCTGGATTATGGCACCAAAAGAAGCCTGAAAAGCATGTATTGATCCAGTCTGACAGTTCCTGCCACATTAAGCCTCACCACAGCTGTGATATAAAGGCGCTTAGAGCTGTTATCATAAATACCATCCACTATCTTTAAAGATCATCAAAATTGCTTCACATTGTATAAGAGTTATTGTCATATAATTTGTTCAATGCATTTTAACAGCATAAATTGGTTTAGCATTTTAATACTAGCTTAAAGGTCAAATGCAGATAATTTAAACTAACATTTATCCTATGAAAGTTATCATATAAGCTCAATTTACTGAATGTGTGGAATGAAAAACAGTCATATTTATTATTTCCTTCGTTTATCCAAAAGCCGAATATATCCAATAAAATCTGTTTTTAAGTGTTAAGGCACTTTCATTTAAACTGTCAAAGAACATATTTGCGATTATTTTGTGAATGCCTATAATATTTAGGATATGATCTTAAAAGCAAAATAAACTTCCTACATTTCTTTCTGTAGGAAGATGATTATAAGAGAGACATATTTATAACCAGGAATGGAAAAATACAGCTGCAGCTTTTGCAATGAACTGAAGATTTTAGGAACAAACATGTCTGTGGATCTCTTAGCCCGGCCTACAGCTGGGCCTCTGCCCATCCATAGTCCTGCTCCCTTCCAACTTGTGGCTCATTGAACCAATAAAACATGAAAGACAAATGCCTGTTTGAGAGAGAGAAAAAAAATTGAAGTCCGTATGGGTGGAAGGCAATATAGTCAATAGCATCAGCAAAGACAAGTAGGCAAAGTCTTGTAAAAAATCCTTTCCCAGGGGGGTGTCCTGAAGTTTTTCAGCTGTAAGCAAGAGGTGCAACAAAGTGGTATGGCCTATAATAAAGTGTTCACTCAACAGAGGTGAAACAGCTCTCAGGTCCTGGAGGAAACTTCTCGTCCTACCTGAATGTGATTGTGGCTGTGGTGGCCTGCTGGTCACGCTGTTCTGGTGGGATGGGGTAGACCAAGACCACATCTGCTGAGGCTGATCTGAAGCACAATCAAACTTCACACTTGTGCTGCCAAAGGTTTGTCTTAGAGATGTGGTCTGTTCTGGGGTAAAGACCCTAATCTTAGTGTTCTGTTTGTGTAAACAAGTGTTTGGTGGAGCAGAAGCTGGAGCAGAGGTTTCCAGTGTTGTAATGGAATTCTCTAGTCATCAGGTTACAGAAATCATTTCTCAAATGAGTTCGTCATCTACATACCTGTGTTTTTTGCTTCATGCTTGGGGTAGAAGGGGGCAGAGCAGTGAGGTGAACCCACATTTGTTACCTCTTATATGACTTTTGAAGCCAATAGACAATTTCTTGGATGGCTCTGGATGCATTTTCTTTGGTTGTAGTTTCTGGAGCCAAGATACCTACCCAATGCTTGTTTACAGCTGCAGTACCATTTAGTTTTCAGGACTGATAGCAAATTTGTACTGGCCCTTGAGCTGGTATCCCCACAGCCTCCCTCCAGCCTTGTCGCACCCCTCTACCCATCTCATCCTCACTGGGAGGGGATGTGGAGATTTCCCCAGGTCCCAGGACCTGCCTCCTGGGGTCGTCACCAACCTCCTTCCCTTTTGCTCTTTGTGGGAGATCAAGAAGAATGTGTACAAGCATTCAGAACCCTAACATCTGTTTATGGTGAGGTGGGGGAAAGACCAAAACCAGAGAGAAGAGTAAGAAAATAGGAAAGCCCACACTGAGGAACCCCTGAATACTCGCTCAGCCTCCAACGATTTGCCGCTCAGGACCTTTCCCAGCCAGAGGTGGTCTCCAGGCAGAAGACAAGGATAAGGGCATGACTGCTGGGCACAGACTGGAGGAGCTAGTGCCAATGCATAGCAATCCCTCTTGGAAGGCTCCTTTGCTTCTTGTTTTGTCTGGTTAGCCCTAATTTCCCTCAATCTGCACAGAGATTTTTGTTTACTTTTAAATCTTTTTCCTTCACTGTTTGAGCAGTCTAATCTGGTGAGACAACTCCTAATCTAGTCTTAACTCTTCCATGCTTTTTCAGACCTGATGTTTGTGAGCATTTTTAAAAAGCTTCTAACTGTACAAATTAGCTAACCTTATAAGTGTTATAAAGGAGCATAATTGTCTGCATTACCAGAGGACTTGTTTGTTACTATATTGTGAGATGAAAGATTGAGAACATGAATCGTTTGTAATAACCAGTTTTACTTATTTTTCTATTCCTGAACAGTCCAGAAAGCAACCTAGTTATGTCAAGTGACTGTATAATTGGAATTCTTTAGATTTTTGCTACTTCTTTTTGGTTTTATTCCTCTGGAAACACAGGGGTGGAGGGAATTGCGTTCTTATTTGTTTGTTTTCTTCCCCCCCATGTATTAGAGAAAAAGGAAACTTCAAAAAAAAGAAAAGAATGACGCCCACTTTAAAAGTAGCTGCCACCTTTAAATGTCAGTCTCAGTGATAAAATAATAACAAAAAATAACGCTTTTGCCTCTTTATCTAGAAGTAATAACAAAAGAATTGAAGACATTTATCTCATTGGACAAATAATTCACAGTACTGTTCCTCTTTTTTATTATCAGGGGAAACTTTTGGTATTGTTCCTTCAGTGTGATTCACAGATAGAATCAGCGTTTTCCTAAGGATATGTAATATTTGCTAACATTCTAATTAATTGAAAAGTCCTTATGTGGTAGAATATTTGTGGAATGAGAATATAAAAAGAAGGGCCAGATAAATTAAACTAAAAAATAACCAGCCCATTTTTATAATGTTTTTGGTTTCCATATGGAAAACAAACCAACAAATTAGGCTTGATCGAAGAAGATAAAAAAGTAAAATTATTAAGCTCTGGAATGGTCCAAGACAAAAGACTTATCACCTGGAACTTGTAAAATTAGATTACACAAGGCAATGAAGGATACCATAAGACAATGGATTTTTGTGGCAAAAGAAACCTTTCCAGCACACTAATAATTCCATATTCTGAGTTGCCTAAAATGTAACTAAGGGGTAAAATTATCATCTTTTCAAAATACAGATGTCAAACTTTTCTGACATCGACTTTTGTAAGATGATTCCAGTTAAGGGCATCTTTGCAATAATTTGCTGTAAAGGAGTAAAGAAGAATAAGTGGAAAAATTGAGTAGAAGTAACAAATTAAAATAGATGGTACCGAGACAATTAATGTCGGTACTATTTCACCAGCTTAAAAAATTACTGCCTATCAGCGAAACCAAATTCCTGGTTGCTGTACATGCTCTTTGCCAAAGCCAATGGTGAGATTGCACAGTTCACCCTACGTTTGCGTTGGCTATATACCTATACTGCCTCTGCAATTTGCTCCAGGATAGGAACCCTTTTCCTCAGCCAGCTGACCTGGAGTGGCCCATTAGCACACTAAGTGTTGTGCCTGCTGCCATCATGCACAGCATTTTAACAGGTCCTGTCTCTGCACCTGACCCACACGCCTTTGCAGCTTCTGAGCACAAGGACTGTGTCACATGCAGCACACGCCTGCTCCATACTCCTCACACAACCACGCCAGCTCTCCTTGTAGGCTATATTTCATTTTAAGATGTGAAGAGCTGTCTGTGTTGTCTATTTGAGCAGAACCACAAGCTGAGTCTCTGAACCACCCATGAATTTCACTGTGTTTTGTTGCACTCCAGAATGTGTGCTGGGAACGACCCAGCATGCACTAGGGTTACCATTACCACCTAATTTTGAGCAATTTCTGATGGAAAAAAAACACACTGGACTTCTTGCAAAGGAAGAGATAGCAGTAAGCATGAGAATTACTACAGGTCTACTAAATTTTTTGGAGTATAATATTAGTATTTACATGAAAGGCAGCATTACCTTTTTTATTAGGATTTTTCCTCAGAAACAGTAACACTGCTGAAACCAGCCCTTTTTATTAGGATTTTTCCTCCTACATCTCAGAAACAGTAACACTGCTGAAACCACCAGAATTCTACAGGAGAGAGGATTATGAGATACAGAGTAAGATGCCAAGCCCTAGTTTCCTTTTCATCTGTGTAGTCTTCAGGAAGAAGTTAATGAGTCTTAGTAGAGTTAATCTGATTCATTGTGGTCTAAAGAACTCCATCTTTAGAACCTAAAATCAGCTTTGTAAATAGTAGATATTGAGAATAACTTGAAGGGGTTTCTGTGTTAGCAAGTATAATCTCTTTTATTTAGAAACACAACTGGTTCAGATGTGTTGCTATCACTGTATTGCTATCATGACAGTGGTAATCCTAAAAGGAACTCATCTTACATGAAATCCCTGAGGAGTTTCACTTTGCTCTGGTAGGATGCTATCATATCATTTGCATTTCTAGACATGAGAAAATCAGAAGCAATGACACACTGAGGAGATGGATTCATGCATGCTCTCTTTCTCCTGCTCGATGGGTGTTCAGAAGCGAGGGAGGCTCAGCCTGTTGAACTCACACAAATGCCAAATGCTATTCCCACAGACCTTAGCGTTTCAGTCAGGATTGGACCTTACAGCTCACTACTACACTGATCACAGGATCACTGAATGGTTGAGGTTGGAAGGAATGTCTGGAGGTCAGCTGGTCCACCCCCCCTGCTCTAGCAGGAAGGTAATCTAAGCAACCAAATCATTGTTTCAAAATTTGGAAATCTTATGAATGTCAGCTACGCTAACTACTGTTAGAAGCTGGGTGAAAATAGCCCATATGCAGCTAGAGATTTAAGGAAAGAAGTTCAAACCCTGTATCTTTTCCTTTTAATACCTATGGTTGTAACAACAGATGAACATTTTCCATGCTTTCACATCCCCCATGCCTTAGAAATACATGTGTATGTACACACAAATCCATACAGCCATTGCCTGAGACAGAACACGGCTTTGACCATCTACATACATTCTTACCTATGCCCCATATGTTCAGCTGTCACGTTGCCTACGGCACAGCCTGACATGCAAGGATGAGAGATAGAAGGAGAATGCTTTGAAGCTACTCTGTCAATGTTTGAGAGTGAAAGATTATCCAACTGTTCTCAATACTGCAACCACCTGCAATGTATTCTCACTTAGACGTTCTTGAAAGCAAAGGGGTCTGGTCATCTGGAAAGGT
Source organism: Charadrius vociferus (assembly GCF_000708025.1). NCBI lineage: Eukaryota > Metazoa > Chordata > Aves > Charadriiformes > Charadriidae > Charadrius > Charadrius vociferus. The sequence goes on from NW_009649619.1 coordinate 1,699,616, forward strand.
GAAATATCCCATCATTTTACTCCCTCACTGAGGGGACACTGAGACTGTGATTGATATGAAAAGAGTCCTAAACCAGAGGTCCCAGATGATCTTTGAGGTCCCTGTTTTTTGGCGTTTTTTTCCCCAGCTTTATTGACCAAGGAATGTAGGTGTTTTATAACCGAAACAAAGACACCTATGCAAGTTATTAATATTTCAGGGGTATAGCAAGGGTACCATGGTTTGGCAGGAAATGTAAGACTTAGTTAATAACTTGTGCTTTATTTTGTTGCATTTATCTTGTAAACTTTTCATAAGAAATAGGTAGAATTTTACTAATTTGGTATGTAGTTTGTCTCCAGACTTTTAGGAGTAAAAGGAACAGACCAGAGTGGGCTATTTACCCAAGAAAAAGTTATTGCAAAGGAAAATTATTGTCACTCCAGATATTGTCACCTCAGGAAAAAAAATTACAGCAATATGACGGAATTTTCTCTGTAGGGTTTCTGCCAAGGTCAAAGTCATTTACACAATATGTCTGGGATTAAAAGACATGATTTTAATGCAACAAATGGAGGTGACCCAGAGTGACATTTCAGAGTGATGGATCCCTCACACAAAAGACATCTCCACACTCATCACTCCTCCATCCTCTTGCAGTGCTTTTTCAAGCATTTGCCAAGCATTTCTTACACTGCTTCCTTGAGCTATTTCAATTTTTCATCTGCCCCTGCCTTTGCTTTCTTCACATCTTCCCTCAGTCTTCTTTCATCTGACCAGCTCTTTGGCTCAAGATCTTATACCAAATAAACGATAAAGTGCAACAAAAGATATAGAGAAGAGCAGACATTGACTGCAAACGTAGAGCGAATGTGATGTGTGTTACAAATTGGTGACCTCAGGAAATGATTTTGTGTAATCCTTGACCTCTCCTTTGCTATTCCAGTCATGGTTTTTTCTGTCCTGGATGTTAAATCATGACTGCCACATACAGGGGGCAAGGCATTTTAATTATTGTTTTTAGTCTCTCTGATCCTTTTATTCTGGCTCATATTTACAGTGATGACAATGTATCATTGCTCCTTCTGACACGAATATCCCATTCTGACAAAAGCGTCTCTCCACAGAGCGATAGTGTAAGCCTGAGGCCCTGTAAGTTGGCTTTGCAGGGAAGGAGAAACCAGTGACACAATGTCTGGGTATATTCTAAGTATAAATTGTTTTGTTTACATATATAAACTGGGCCTGGTAATAGAAGTGGTAAAACAGCACTTTGGGCAATTATTTCTTCAAGGAATATTTGCTTAACACCCGTGTGTAGTTGTCAGACAATAATTATCTCAATTATAAATATTTAATCAGAGAAGAAAGTACATAACAAATACCAGTCCTCTACCTTTTTCCAGACCCTTATCCTAAAAAGGTAACATTATGCATCTTCTCAAATTGAAAATTTGCACACATGCTAGGAACTTGAAAAGCTAAAAGTAAAAGTAGCACCTAGAAACACTTGCCATAATAGTATTTTTTTTCTTTAGCCAATATTCCAGGGTATTTCTTGCTTGTCATTACTTCAAACTATTGGACTTTGACTCTCCTTTGAAGTCTGTGGCATATGCTGAAAATTAAGCAAGCTCTTAAGTGTTTAGAGGATTGGTTTCACTTAGAAATAGTCAGTACATTTAACTTCCAGAGCTAATTCTAAACTTCTGTCTTCAGCAAACTGTGTCTCTAGATGACATTAAGTGCACCCATGCTGTAATGCTGTGACTTCTTACAGTCAGTTATATCCTCTGCTTTGGCTGAGATTGTACCCAAAGTGGCTTAAAATCAAAGCACATGGCTGCGCAAAGCCAAGGCACAAAAGGTGGTGCCGCCTTGAGCTGCCAGCTGCCAAGCTTTTAGAGGAGCACAGGGACCAGAGCATAAAGTGAATTACAGCTTTGGTCTGATAATAAATGCCTGTGATTAGCCAAGAACTAATACGTGCGGATTAAAACTGATTTCATAGAAGTAACTGATAGGAATCAAGATTTGTGATTAGACTTCTTGGCAGAATTGAAAATGGCAGCCCAAACACAGCCTGGTGAAGATTGGGGTCATTTAGCAACTCATTGTTTCAGAGTTTCTTTGGCAGAGTAACAGCAGTTGTTCTTCTCTATCCCCTAAACCCCTCAGTCCTGGTAGATCTCACATCAGGTTTTCACAGGAGAGTTTCTTTACCTACGGAGACAGATGGGGAGCCGGCTTCCTTACTTTAATGGGTTTCTGCTGAGCCGAGATCCTGCTTATCTATAGAAATAATTGAGGGTATGGGGTAGAGGAGGAAGCAGCAAACAGTCTGCACTGATTACCTACATAAATTTTCTCAGTGATGAGCAGAAAGGATGGGCGATGGCTTTCCGGATAAATATTTTTACCTTCTCTATTGTCCCTTTTAATGTCACTTCCACCTCTGTGCTACAGAAGATGGATTGAGCCTTAACAGAGGGACTTCAGCCAAAGTGGTAGAAGAGGACCGGAGGGCTCCTTATTCCTTTTGCTCAGGGATTTTTTCTGTACGAGGATACAATCAGAAATGGAAGACCTAAACTACAGGCTGCAAACTCACTTTTCTAGTGGGATGCATCCCCCCCTCACATTAATACAAAACTCACACAGAGACCTTGCAGTTGCCTTTAGTGGCCGAACAGTTTAGTTTTATGGGACTTGTGAAGTCTCTTTGTCCAAGTACAAGCTGCCATTCACATAGCATAAACACACAGAACATAGCACTAAAATCTTGTTCTCCAGATCGATATATCCCAATTCAAAGCAAATAGTTTTCCTTCATGAAGTCACACACCAGCTAAAGAAGGCAGTGGGTCATAAATAGTTGCACGTCAACATGCCAGGGTGTCCTAAGCAGAATACAATGATATCGGGGACAATACAATGATTGCAAAATCCTTAAATCTTTTCCTAACATTAAGCCTGTAATTATCTCACTGACTTAATGGGATTGCTGTCATAATTGAAGTCAGGAATTACTTAGTTGTCTTCATGATCATCACTCAGAATAGATAAGACAGTTAATAGTTACCTTGAAAATATACTGCATTTTATTAGAAATTTCCTGTTCTTTTGCTGTGTGGTAAGGTTCGAAGAAAAAAACAAATCTAACAAAAGTTTTTACACACTTAAAAAGCCTAAGCCAGCCTCAAGCCTCAAACAGCTCTTCTAGATATAGATAAGAAATATCTGCTTTCGGAGACAACATGCACAGAGGAGCAAAGTGATTGATGTTACACCTGGAGACCTTCCATTTCTTGTCCTCAGCGACCTGTGCCCCTCGTACAGCTGGCCATATGGGCACCTGCCCAGACCCACGCTTAATGCGCCTGAATTTATAACAGGTTGCCTTACCCGCTGTAGCACTGCCTCTCCTCCTCTTGGGCAGGTTACAGCAAAAGCATCGCTGAGTACAAGAGCTGTTCCAGAACCAGACATTTCATGGGCTACTTCACTCTCATTTGGGAAAGCTGAATACTTCAAATGAGACGTTTATGTTGAATATCGTGAATTGCCTTAATTATCTTAAATAATGAACGCTGCTCGAAATACAGAAGATCTGGTATTGAGGTTGTAATCTATTGAGATTCATATTTATTCAGTTACTGGATAAGTTTTCCTATGTAAAGCGCAGGCCCTCTCCTCTAGTCAGGGAAATCAGCAACAAATTTCCCCTCAGAGTTCACTGTGCTTTAGAGGTCTGTTAATGACTTCTGCTGAAGGCTGTGAAATTAAAGATGTCTTAGACAATACAATCTCCTTTAGTTCTATTTACATTGAAGGTATGGGGTTTTTTTTTCAGTACTGCAATACCCCAACTATGTTTTATTTCAGATGGGTTAATGATGGATTTTTTTTAGTTTTGTGACCACATCAGGAAAAAACTGATTCCGGTCAGAATTTGAATGCCTTTTGGTTGCACACAGAACATCAATGAACTGTGAACGAATAAAAAATGAATTATGAACCAAGCAAACCTGGTTTTCTCCACCTAGGCCCTAATTGTTTTTCATTTTCTTTTTTATTTCAGGTCTATTTGAAAGCCAAAAGAAAGCTGCTTGAGTTAAAAGATAATCTTTTGAAACTAATAACAAAATATTTGGTAATTTTTAAGTTAATGCCTCTATATTTTCCAGTTCTTCCATCCCTTTTATTTCATTGATTGAAATGAGTTTCAGTGTTTAGCCATTTTAGAATTTTAATTATGTGTTAATTTCTGCTGCCCATCTCACTTCAAAATTCTATTTCTGGGAGGATATTACTTGCTAACAACCTCCTTGTCAGCTCTCAATAAGCAATGACATGTAAAAAGTGGAGAAAGCACTCTGAAAATGACAGATTTCTTCTGAATAGTAGGAATAACTCAAATGTGTTTTTGTGAACTGGGCACTCTATCTTGTGAGTAGTAGGTGAACAGTAATTTTATAAAGTAACCTAAAACCTAAAATCAAGGAGGAAATTAGGAGATTTAGAAAGCCTTCCACCTTTGACAGAACAGCCAAGTACTAGGACCTGACAGGTACGATAAAGAGCTTAGATGTTTTTCTGATATTGTTCTTAGCCATAAGCCCCTAGGCTTTGTTCTACATGCTTAGTTAAACTGTTTTTATCTTACATAAATCCTGGTAAGCTACTTTAAGACCCATCAGACTACCTCAATTGCCATTTAAGTGTTTTTTTCTGCACTAACTGCTTCTTGTTAAATAGTTTGACATTTATGTGTCTAGACTTGGGTTGTTTTGATATTGATTTTGTACAGAATGATAATGGAGCATAGTGGCAATATTACTTTTGCTGTCATACCTAGTAGCAATATATCTCTTTGAACTTCTTATGTTGGGAGCAATATCTACACATACGTAGGTCTAAATTTAGTCCATTCTTCAAAGCTAGGGTTTTGCTTTGCTTATTTTTCTGCTGCAACTAACATTTCCTTCCTTACAGTTCCAAGAATCTTTATTTTGAGGGAAATCTGTCAAAATGCAGAACTTCCAGCTCAGTGTCTGCACAGGAAAGCTGACTGTGGTATCAACTAACTCTCTCCTTCCCTCTGTCCCTCCCTCACTAATGACCTCACTGTGGGTATGGAAAGCTGCTTTCTGTAGATGCTTAAAGTATCCATAATAAGCCAATCACTTTTAAGATAGTTACTGCTATCTGTTAAATTAGATGAGCTTTAGGTTGCCTTTTTTTTTTTTTCCCCCTATGTCTTTTGCTGTTTGCCTCCCTTAGATCAAAATACTGGAAGGATTCTTGTTTGTCTGGCCATGATTTAAATAAAGTTACATAAGGTACAACTCAGACAAACATTTTTAAGCAGAAATTAATTAAGAAGCCAATTTTCAGAAAAAAATGAAGGAGAAAATGTTGTACTATGAGATACACTGGCCAATAAAGGGACAGGCAACCATCAACATTTTAGGACTAAAATCACTTTAGTCTCGAGGGTTCACATTAAATATTGTACTAATTTTGTATGCTAAAAACTTCAGAGCCAAGCTGATGACAGTGTTGACCTTCAAAACTGCCCAAGTATTCACCTCAGCATTTGTTTCAAGCCTTTGATAGTATGAGTATCTGGAAGTCATCTTTTCTGGGTGGAAGGAAAGAGATTTCACCTGGAAACAGCTGAGTTAGGCTTTTTCATGCCTTTTCTTCCTCTGTCTCTTCCACCAGCGTAGAGGGGCTTCTGCTCCTCTGTCCTCCTCACCTTCCTTCCCCACCCTGTTGTAACTGGGGCAGTGGAATTCCGTGGGGAGGTGCACATGGGGATGGAAGCTCAGCTGCTCGCCCCCAGCCACGACTCCTGATGCCCTCAGTTGCACAGGTTTCCAAGGTGCACTTTGTTGCAGCTCTGCCTTCCTGCTATTAAGTAGACACGAGCAATTTCAAAAAGGGTGTTTCTGGTCTAAGCAAATATATCCTAACAAGCCAGCAAACAAATCCACCAATATTAAATAAACAAATTGGGAAAATGTAAGATAATAATTTCATATCATTTCCTGAAAGTGATGAAAATCACATATAATCCGCCTTTTTCTGTATACCTCCATTCATATTAACTGGGAGACATCTCTGTCCAAGGGTCTTACTCTTCTTTTTCAGCACTTGGGTACTTAGTGCTTTTCATCCTAAGGAAATTAAAATACTGGCAGATGGATGAGGCCTGGCCAACCTTGCTGCAGTGATTTAGGACACTTCCCATCACTGGGCTTGAGGATGCTGCCTCATAGTGTGATGGGCAGGAGGGAAATGGCTCTGTGAAGCTGCCGTCTGAGGTGACTTTAACAGAAGTTGCCAAACTTTATAAGTGAGAAACAAAGTGTACTTTAGTTCAAAAGAACTGAGTGCTTTTTAGCCATGTGTTTACCCTCAGAAGATGGTTACATACTGCAAACCCCATGTTTTTGTCAGTAGGAAAATATAAGACTCATGAGGCCATTTTTGTATTTACTTTATTTAAGAAATTGCCAGTAAGCCTTGGTCAATGATACCCTCTCCTCCCCATGATATTATCAGTCTTAGTGGACAGGTGTTCAATTTGTAAATTATGTGTTTGTAACTGAAAAGAAAATCTCATGGGTATTATCTCATTTGACAATGGAAATATACAGGTTACAGTCAGTTCTAGCTAAAGCTTTCCTGAAAAAAGGAAATCAAACCCTTTAAACCCATGGACTAAGGCCAAAGTTTCCATGTCTATTTGTGCATATTAAGATGCCCTTTTTACTGAAGCCTGCAATACATATAGAGGTATCTTCAGTTTTCACCATAGTGATGTAAAATGACTATCCCAATAATCCTCATGTCTACCGAGAATTTAGTTTCCTGTTAATTCTAACAACATTTTAGGGCTTAAGGACCCTTCAATTATTTATTGCTTTCCTTCTCTCAAATATTTTGTGTAGACTGACAGCCAAATTCACTGGACATTTTAACATAGTTGTACTCCAGACTGAGGGCTTGAAAAAATTTCCAAGGAAATATATCGATTCCAGGTGTTCTGGTGACTACTTCAGTTTCCTGTAAACCTTGTGTAAACTTGATGGTTTTGACTTCTAGCTGTAATTTCTTTTACAGAGGGAAATGCACATTGCCTTTAACTTTAGCCCAGCAAATCTTGTCTTTGTCCAGGGCTGTTGAGCAGTTCTGGTCCTCTCTGTTTTCTTCTTAGATAAAAATTTCATGCTTGTGAAATTCAGTACTATTTATAACTTCAAAATCCTTTCCTATGGTGAATATGACACAGCAATACAAGTAGCAGACACATTGAGAAATGTTTCTGTCAGTTGTGTTTGAGGGCTGTATTGAGACATTGAGGCTAAAAAATGTGTTATCAAATGTATCTTCTAAAATGTCACTCTGTGTAGTTGGAAATATCCTCTTTTGATACAGTTATTTAACTTTGAGCAGCTCTATACATATACAATTCTTTTTTCATTTGCCAACCAAGAAGTGTGATCACTTGTTCTGGGGTCCCAAGGACCATGATGGGATTCAGCCCCTCATGCAGCTCCTGCCTCCAGGGGAAGGCACCCTCCCATCCATCCACATTTCCCTGACTCCTGCCTTTTCTGAGCTTTCCCTGAAACTGCTCATGAAAAAGCTTCTGTATATTGGACACCTTAGAATGACAACTTAAAATAAACCCTAGACATCATGATATTCTCTAAATTAGGTGTCTAATCAAGCTAGCTGTCCGGGCTTGCACTATACTCAGCAAAGAGATGTGGGAGCTTCTAGAGGGCTCTTTCAGTCACCTGTAACTGAGTGGCTAAGGCAGTGGCTGAATTACCCACTGGAAATGCTTGTTTTAAATGGCTATCAAGACAATTTGGACAACTTACTTCAATAAATGCCTATCAGTAAAAATTAAGTGAAAGGAATCCCTTTCTCAATTAATATATAAAATACTGGGTGTTTCAGCAGTCTGGTCTCTCTGGAATGCATTCAACTTGTCTAAATTTAACCCTTCTCTGTGAATATGCATTAGCAAGTTAGGTGAAACAGGCATTTCAAGGATTTTTTTTTCACTTACTTTAGACAGCCATATTTAATTCCACTCAAAAGTTAAGCCACTGCTCCCAGTACCACTTAAAAAAAGTCACCTACAACTGATCCGTCTGCCTTACCTGATAAGAGATTACCCACTTAAATATTTATGTCATTGTGACTCGATGCTCTACTCTTTCAGGCATTTGTCTGGAGCATGTCTGTCAGTGGAGATGGGACATCTTCCATGTATATGATGAGCAAATGTGAATGCTCCTCAATGCTTCTTCAGCCTGTCTGGGTTGCCAGCAAGCTCCATACCTGAAGCTGTCTAGTTATGGCGGCAAAGGACAAAGACCAAATCTTGAAAAAAGTGAGAAGCAGACTACAGTAGATGGAATCTAGGCCTTTAGTAAAGTAATTAAACACCTTTGAATCAGAATGAGCTCATGGGCAACATAAACTCCTCTCTGTGTACAGCCTAACACATAGGTATCTTTACTGCGTGGATAATGGTCTGTTACTGGGGAGCAGTAGATGAATAAGGTTTATCGTCATCCTTAATTCTGGTTAAAAACTTAAGAGTGGTTGCTGGTTGTAATAATTGTGATATTTTATACAGTTGTGTGACTAATTTGACCTCAACTTGTTTTAGCTTAAGTAGTTTTGTTTTCATTGTGTTATGTATTTTTTTTTCTATTTAGTTGCTTAATGTAGTTAACAAGATAGATACAAATGGAAACCTTCATGGACCAGATGTTTCTTTCTTAGAATGCAAAGACCGCAGGGTACATTAGAGACAACTTAAGAAGGCTAATAACACAGTGGTGGTCCACAGAACCTGCCCATATTAATTCTCATAAAGTCCTATTTAAAGGCCTAGCCCCATAGGCTTCAGTTGAGAGCTCTGACTTGTACTTCTAGTTCATAAAATTACTAAAATATTTTGGAACTTTTGAAGCTGATTTGTAAACACTTGTGAAAACAGTTGCATACTAGAACAAAGTAACTTAAAAAATACAGCCATATCACAACCCGTGGGCTTGTTGCAGCATCTAAAGGTCATCTTATACTTTTCATATAGGAGCTGACGCAGTATTGAAGCAGCCACACATTGCCAACTACTTTGGTAGAGTATATAGCAATATTGCAATATATCTATATTGCAATATGGAGCTGTGATGAGCATGGTAGCAGGAAAGAGTAGACCAGTGAAGAATGGCATGTTTCCTAACAGCTCATGTGGTGGTCACGTGGAGAACTGGAGGTTCTTAGGGTCTGGGACTGTTCTGGTGTCAGGATACCTTGTAGGTCCTTGAACTGTCCACTGTCTCACAACCATTATGTTATATGGAACCATCAGCACACCCAAGGGGCATGGACTATCCCTGCCATGGAGCTGTCTGTCCACCATCTGCCCCAGTGAGCAGTGGGAGGAGTTTGGGAGCTTGCAGGTGCTATAGCCTGGGATCAGCTGAGGTCTTGAATATGACTGAAACTGGAAGCAATTTTGAAGAGGCCACAACAGCTTTGGGGGAGGAGACATTTGAGGGTAGGACACTGGACAGAAGAAGAAGGAAAAGAAGGCAGGCAGAAGCCAGAGATATTGGCTCAGGGGTATATCAGAAAAGGACCAGCAGACAGAAATGCAACATGAAGGTGATACCTACTGTGAAATAAAAATGGAAAGGACAGAGGAAGGTAAAAATTTGGAAAGACAGGGTAGACAGATGTAAAAAAAAAAGTATTTGGGGAGGCAAATACATGATAGAGATGACCAAGAAAAAAGGTATTGTTCAAGTCAGTGCTAGCCAGAGCTAGCAAAGGCTGTGGCAATAGGGCCTTGCCCAGAATGTACTGAGAAGGTTTTAAGAATAGATATGTCTTCAAAGGAGAATTTGGATTCTGGCTGCCTTTGATGTCTGAACGACCATGCACTCTCTAAGTGAGCCTCAGGAACGTGCCAGGGAGATTTTACAACCCAGGAATTGGACAACCATTCCTGCTTTTTAATGTGATAGTGATAAACAGGTATCAAGTGTGGGAATAATTAAATAATAATAAAAAAGAGATGAAGAAAACGGTACATGTTCCCTTCTCCCATCCAAAAAAAAATAATCTCACTGTTGGAAAGCAGACTTTTTCCAGCAGACTGCAATGATAAATAGGAATGGGTGTAGTTAAAATAAAAATAGCTATAAGAATAGCAGTCCTGGTTCTTTGTAGTCCAGTTGGAAACCACTGTAGTTTGAAAACTGGACACAAGACAATGGCAAAACGCACTAACTTGATAACTCGCAGGCTCTACAGGTGGACCAACTATGGAGTTATGAGACCAAATAAAAATAATGGTTGGACAGATATTGAGTCCATAAAATGATGGCAGCCAGGCACACAGTATAATACGGTACAGATGTAGGTGTATCGCTCTGAACAGTTTTCACTCTGTTTCAACAATACAAATGTGTGATGTTTCCAGTACCCACCACCAACCATATGAGAGAATAAGTTAGCCAGCTGTTTTCAATACAAAACACACCATCCTAAAATCAATTGATATTTCATACTCTTTGTATTCTTCTTTCCTGCACATGCAGGAAGTATTAATGGTGACATGATTGTATGTAACTGTAGTTTAACAAAATGATCAGGAAGACAAGCTATGTTAGCAACATTATTCAGACATTTAATAGCATTTATCCTTTTAACTTCATTATAGTGCAATGCCCTAAGGCCCAAAGAGAGTTATTTTTAACATGACTTCAGACAGAAAGGAATAACTTCTTATATGGACATGCACTGGCCTCTTTACATAGACGTATTACCAAGGCTCCAGGGTACAAAAATAAGGGGCTGCCACTTCTGTCTCCCCTCTGCCCTCACTCTTCCTTGCAACTACTCCATGTGGTCAGTACTCTCCGGTTTCTCCCTAAGGTCAGAAACTAAAGTCCCCGGCCCTGAGGCCTTCACAGCTGTTACCGCTCTCCAGATGTCAGCACTCGCCTGTCCGTTGTCCCTCCTTCTTCCTCCAAAAAAACCCCAAATCCATTTAAGCTTGTATCTTTTCCCATGTCCCCTTTCAGAACACAGTGCGAGCCACCCCGAGAAACTGATCATGTGTGTGTGCATGTGCGCATGTGTGTGTGTATATATGTGTGTGTGCATTTGTATGAGTGTGCAAGAAAAGCAACCTTTTTCCCAGTGAGTATCCCCCCTCCCTTCCCAAAAGGAGAGGAGAGGAGATGAAGAGAAGGAAGGAGAGACCTTGTCCCCTTTTGCACACAGCAGAACCATTGCATACTATCAGATGTTGGTGATGCCATTAAGTGCGACAAGGTACAGTGCCCCATGTTACTCCACTCTTCCTCCCCAAATAACCAGCCCCACTACCACCATTCCTCACTTCAATGAGAGAAAAGGTTCCAGAAAGCACTGTTACTGCTCTGGAGCAAGTCACTGATAATATCTAATCATGTTTATAGATCTGATTGCATACTGCCTTGTTCTATTTTTGTTTCTCTTCCCCCCTTTTACTCATTTAATTTGCTGTTTTTCCCCATTCTGTCCCCTCTACACTTCTTCATCACTCTTTGAGTTTTCAACTCTTTGCCCTTCAGTTCCCGTTCTGGTTTCCTTTGCACAACTCTGTTGCCTCAACCATTTTTTTTCTTTCATCTCGCGCTTGACTTCTCATCCCTAAGTCCATCCCTAATCTTTGTTTATTTGGTGCTGAGGTTGGCTGATGACATTTCTGTAATCACAACCACCAGTTCCAGCAGTTACTCTTTTGCTCTTGCATCCTTTCCTACCTCTTAACTTTATTTCCCCTGGAAACATGAATTTCAGTACTTATATATTTATACCTTTTCACTTCTTGAATGAGATGCTTTGCTCTCAAAAGGGCCACTCTGTTTTCTGCTTTGTCTCTGTAATGACATTCACTTTTGATGAAGTCTTCTTTCATTTCAGTAGTGCAAAGGACGAAGAGCAAAGCCTATCTCAGTATTGCCATTAATGGATACCTTTCTTGCTTGTTCTTTCTTTCAGGGTTCTACACTGGATTATCCACTTTCTTTCCCCTAACATCTAGGTTAGCATTAGGTACAGTTGCATGGTCTTCTACGGCTGTTATCTCGCCTCATCCCTTCCTACTTCACTGTGTTCAATACACTTCAAGTAAAACAAACTTACTCAGGTCATCCTCATCTCCCTTCCAGCCTCCATTCTGACAAGGTTTTCCCTCCTCTTATTAAACATAAAAGGTGGTGAGTTTTGTTTTGTTTTGTTGTTGGGTTTTTTTTTTTTTTGAAAAAAGGATCTCATATCCTTTTAAAGCCCTATGTCAATCCCCTTCTAGAAAAGAAGAAAATACTGAATACTGTCCCTCTAATCCTGCAATACGTACTCAATTGGCTAGTGCACTGATCAATTTATATTTTCAACATACAACACTTCCCTATTCTCGCATTTCTGCACGATTATTCATAATAAATTTACCCTTGACACTGTAAGCTATTCACCTTATACCTTCATGCAAAGTTCCCATTTCAGCTATTGGGAGACATACGCATACCTGCCAGCTGATCTCAATGCAATAATATCCCAATTTTTATTACAATAGTGCCATACTATTATTTCAGAAGTCACTGTGCTGATCTGATGAGCCAGGGAAGGAAGAAATCCCCAGAAGTTCAGGACGCCAACCTCTTCCATAAACTAGGACTGACCTTTCTCAGATCGCTCCACTGACTCCAGCACTGGCAGAGTTGCTGAGGGATGGCAGCACTTTTTCAAGCAGGCAAACCTTCAGCCAGTTTTATACTGTATGAGCTAGTCTGATAGAGACAAGGATGTATGTATGAGGCTCTATCCGTCTGACTCTTCTACTTTTTCCCTTTTGGCTATTATGGGTAATGACCTCTGTCTTCTCCTCAGCTCTTGTTAAAACCTGAACACTTCACATTCTTTGACACAGTCTCCTTGGTTGGGATTCACCACACCTAATTATGGCCATGTAAAAGTATATATTAATTATTAATACAAATGATACATTATGTATAAAAATAGCTATTACACAAGGAGAGCGAACATTAAAAAAAGTTTAAAAATTTGATGTCAATTTTGACTATTCTAAAAATACATATATTATCCCTTCAAATTTGCCTAATACCCAATGTTCTTTCATGTTCATATCAAGAAATCACTTTACAAGAAAATTAGAAAGGTGTAAGAACAAAGGATTAACAGAGGATCATTCAGCTGATTTACATGCAACAATAAACAACAGAGGCAACAAATACGGTGGGAATAAAATGCCAGGTTGGCAGAATTTTACTGGTAAGTGTCCAAATAGAGAAGGTGGGGTTTTTCCCCCTTTTCTTATCTTCTGTATCATGACCCTGACAGCCTACACTGCTTGTTTTGGTAAGAGCATTGCAGCATGTTGCTCTTCGGCTTCCATTGCACACTTGTCCCCAGCCAAGGCAGGTTGTTGTAGGAGCTCCCTGTACACCTCTGCTCTTTTCCTCCCAGCTGAATCAGAGAACTGAATGCATCACCCACCAGCAGCACAATGGGCTGATGAAGGAAGCAGAAGGTGAGGAGGAGGACTGAGGACCCCGCTGTAGAGAACCCACAGAAAAACGCTGCAAAGGGCATCAGAGACCACCACATCACTGTGTTGCAGACTAACACTGAGGAAATGAGAGGATGAAATGTAACTCATGAGTGGGAAATAGCAGATGTTCTTCCTCAAGGGCATAAGCAGAACCATAATTGCAGAAAGCTATGACGTCCTATCAAGCAGAAGAGCATTAGCTATACAGCTGAGAACACCACAAATAAATTGACAAGTATTATTATTTGCCTTTGCATAAAGTAAGTAAAGAAAAACAACACAGGGACATCTCCGGACACAAAGAAATGAGCATAAGGCAGGCAGAAAGAGCTAAGAGCACAAAAGGAGAGAGCATTTGCTTTACAAGGATACAAGGCGTCCAATAGCTATTGATAGATAGCAAAATTATACATGGTGTGCTTTAGAGAGAAGAAAACTTCATATACACCTTGTCAGACACCAGTGAATTAGTCATAGTCTACCCAAATAACATTTTATGTGAAAGTAACTGCCAGATGACAGATGTGTCAGTGCAGTCTCACTGCATTCAGTGGGAACATGACTGTATGAAAGGCTACTCAGATGTATTTTTAAAGGATTAATCTCCAAGACTACAGTAAACTGCAGCATTAACATATTCAAGCACCTATCCCCATATCAGCTAACTAAGGAAAAAACCCTCCATGACAAATTAACCTGACGTGGAACTGTATAGTCTCAGTTTAATAATTCTGTGAATAACACATTGTTTTAACTGAGAAACTATCCCAAAAGACACTCTTCCACCTGGTTTCACCATATGTATAAACATTTGAAAGTAGTTTATTTTATTTCCTTTTTTATCAGAGTCCCATTTTAGTATCAGAATGCTGATATGAGGCTGAAGTGGTATTCAGAGTGAAGCTGTCCTCACCTCTTTAGCCTCACTTCAGCTTTGGTATAGAAAGATCAGAGGTGGGCTCATGCCCAAGGGTGCTCAAGGTAGTCCCTGCTAGAAGCATAGTTAGGAAGATGTGCATCCACCCTGTCCTACTCTAAAACTCATTCAGTAGAAGAAACTGAAATCTTTTACGACTCATCATCTACAGATCTGTTTAGTAAGTTCCAGTCAGTAACAACGGTGGTATCCGACCAAATGCAGTGGACATCTGTGCCACAGAAGGTACTGTCTGAAATTAGTAGACTTAATGGCTAAAACTGTTTGGCCTGTAGAGCCCTCTTTCCTGATATTAATATTAGGAAAAAAAATGTATCTTAACATTCAGAGCTGTCTTTGTTTGCAAGATGGGCATTACATTTTACTTGCAAGCCCAGAAAATTTGATGTGGAACCACTGAAGTCAGAGCAAAAAGTCATTGGAAAATCCAGTTCCAGTAGGAAAACTGATGAAGACATCAACTAACTCAGTAGATCTGCCTCTTCAGTGCATTTGGAGTCATATCTGCAAACTTCTGCAGGAAAAGCTCATTTTGTTTATGTTTTGTTCTTTGTTGCATTGCAGGCTCAGCATAACGGTGGGAGAGGAAACTTGGCTATTTCACCCGTCTTGCAAGGCATAAGTCAGTGCTGAGCAAAAAGGGCAGCCAGATGACAAATGGGGAGAAAGACCCTGAGTCTGAACAGCTGCTGCTGCTCCAAGAAAGCAGTGCCACTGGTGAGGGATAGGAAGTCATGATGGCTGGGGCTGGAGGAGCCTGAGGACACCGAACTCATGCGAAGTCCCATGGACTGAGTACTTGTGGTAGGAATGCCATGTGCTGGGCTGCATTCTGTTCTCTGTCTTTATGTGTGTGCGTGTATGTGTGTGTACTACTGGCCACCCCAGCATGATCAGGACACTCTGTTTGGGTGCAACGTCTCAGCTGGAATGGACATCAACAGATGCTCACAAAAACTTTGCAGATGTGTAAAACAGACAACGACAAAGTAGACTGACAGACCTTGTGGCAAAACCATGGACTCACCAACAGAAAATGGTACACGTAGTTCTAGGCAAATATGTAGTCTTTAAATACTTTAAAGAAGTAAGCCCATTATGCTGCTTTACAGTCGCTCTTCAGAATAGACTTTTTGACCATAAGATTCGAAAACAGGTAGTAACACTGTGGTCAGCTGAGTTGTACAGCAGCATTGGCCAAATGTCCTTAAGAACTGATGAAGGCTGCTACTGTGCTGCTCTGTTAACCTTCATGTACAAAAACATCCCCCAACAGCCCAAGGAGAAAAACAAACCTGGAGCTGTTGTTTACATTTCACTTGCCTGTCTATCCATCCTATTTTGATGTACAATTGACAAATGCAACCCCCACCCCTCAAAAAAATATCCATAGAGACAAAAGAAAAATCTCCAGTTCCATAAAGTATTAAATCAGGAAAGATTATCAAAACAATATCCCAAGGGGGAGAGAAATTTTCACTGGCATTCTGTCATCTGTCAATCATGTTCTTTTATTATCCTTGTCTGGCCTCTATAATTTGCCCTTTATGTGGGTTAGAAGAGAAATTTTACTCTTTTTACTTCCTTTTTGGTTGATTTGTGAAATGGAAATTTTGCTATCAGCATCCATGTGATGATTCCTCTGCACCTGAAATGCGGCAGCACATAATGCAGTAGGACAGAAAAACAAATAAAGCATTCACAAACTAGAACGGTTCTCAGATACAAACACACTCAAAAGGTTAAAAAACATCCTTTACCCCGCATTTGCTCATTGTTCTTCTTTGGAAACCTCTATCCACCATTTTCTAAACTCACTTTAA
Source organism: Charadrius vociferus (assembly GCF_000708025.1). Taxonomy (NCBI): domain Eukaryota; kingdom Metazoa; phylum Chordata; class Aves; order Charadriiformes; family Charadriidae; genus Charadrius; species Charadrius vociferus. Next base: position 1,716,015 of record NW_009649619.1, read on the forward strand.
AAATCCTTATTTCTCACTTCACAGATCAAATATTAAGAGGCAAATGCAGCAGTCAGTCTTATATTGCAAACTGGCTTTACAGTGGAAAGAAAAGAAAGAGCTTAAGTACCCACATTGCTTGAAGAGGTTTGCTTCTGAGAAGTTAAAATGGTCTTTGGAACAAAGTAATCAGAAAATATGTTAGAATTATGAAGGAGTACGAGAATGATACAATTTGTTAAGCTTGTTTTTTGTGTGAATGGCAGTCTTGGGCAATACTACCTTCACAGTATCAAGCCACAAAGGTTTGGAACTATTATACTGAACTATATTGGAAATTTATTTCTTTTCTGGTTTTAATGAAACCCTAAATTTGCTGACTATTTTCCATTCATAAAGGGAATATATATAGCAAACCTTTTGCATAGGTCTAGAGCGTATAGCAAAAATAACGTGGAAACATATTGTAAAAATCTGTTCATAATATATTTGCCGCATTTTAGCCAAAAGTCTCTGCCAAGATTTAATACTTCTTTGTTTTTAAAAAAATATTTTAAAAGAAAATAGATATGTAAATTGCGGATTGCTTCTTGGCAAATTATATTTTTAAAAGCAGAGTTGGCAAGTTAGATTGCCTCTAGAGACTTTGCATCCTATGTTTCGTTGTTATTAAAAAGAATTTAGTAGTTTAATCCTGGTCTCCAGTTGTCAACATCACAAAGTCATCACACAGTCCCAAACTACTGCAGTCTGTGGTTAAAAGGAGCACAGAAGTGAAAGTTCAGAGGTGTTATTATTATAGGTCACAACTGACATGGCAGGTACTGGGGCAGAATTACACGCACAAGAGATTGCATAACATCTGCTCACATTTTGTGTTCCTTAAGTCCATGTTACTGGTTTTGCTCTTTAATGAGCCCTGAAGTCACCCATTGAAAGGGCAAAATGTGGCTTAGGGAAACTGAAAGCAAGACGGCTTTTTCTTTATTCCGCAATGAACAGAAGCGTCCCGATTTCCTACTTTATGATGACTCATCACAAGTGCTTCTTCTGATGACCATCTCAATGCTTCTGAGGTCTCCAAGGTGTCAGGTTCCATAACTCTTCTGCTGCTCTTAGTCCTTCCCACACTCAACTTTTCTGCTGTGCTGGCAGGGGAAGGGATCTTCCTTCCCTTCCTCCCTCAGTCTGCTTTTCCTGTCCTTCTGCAATTTCTTTCTGCAAATTCCACCCCATTAACCTGCTTCATCTCTATATTTCAGTGTCTGCTATCCCACAGTGCTTAAGGAGAACACCTACAGCTTTATTCTACTTCACATATGCACTTGCCTAATCCTGTGCTTCCATATTCCCTACAAATGCAATCCTATCCACCAAGTACTAATTCCTCTCCTTGTTTTCTGTGCATGTCTGTTGAGCAGCCCTGATTAGCAGACCTGCTTGGAACCACTCAAAACTCTGAGAGCAAAAGTGATTAACAGGTTAGATTGGACAACTTGTAAAAATTCCATTGGAACAGTATTTGAAAGCTTTTATTATGGTATATCTAAAAAAATCAAGACTGTGTGATGCAGTCACGCCTCTTTGGCAATTAACACTTTGTAGTGGTTATTTATCATAGTATATAATTTCATTCAGGAGTCAGTAGCAGGTTACTTTCTGTAAAATATGGTTGCCAACTGCATATTAATGTGAGCTATATGTTCCGGAGAACAGAGAGTTTGTCTGATATTTGCAAATTGCTTTATCAGGCACCAAGAAGTATACCACTTTTCTACGGGTAAGGATTTGCCAGAATAATTGTGAAACATCTGGTTTGCCAAAGACATAGCAGTTATTTCCAAAACATTGAGGAACGTTATCAGCCTAGAAGTTCAGAACCATCTTCCAATGATGGTCCCAGCTGAGGTCCAATAATCTGAGGAAGAACTGAGAAGAGGGAAAATACAATCATGCATGAACCCCCTGACAAATCTCAGGTAAAGAGGAACAGAAGTTTGAACACTTCCCAAACTGAAGAATCTTTCCTGTAAAGAGCATCTGAAGCATGCATAACCAAAATTCCTATTGCTATGGGTTTCCATACACCTATGCAGCTAGGTATGGAGAGGGAGAAGAGTCTCCTGGATTTGATCTTGTAGTAACGATGATTTTACTTGCCACCAGCATCCCTGTAAAAGTTTGTAACACTATTTTGGATTTCATAAATAAATACTCTTAACTAGGCTCAAGCTAAGTACAGTAGGTTAACATTAGGGCATCCTTACATGGTGTCCCAAAATATTTTTCCAAGGTGCCCAAAGGGTAGGAAAGGTCATCTCCACAAAACTGTGGAGCTAACTTAGAAGTTAGTAGCACTGAGTTCAGTATGGAATAAATGTCTTCTAGCCACCAAAGCCAGTGAGAAAAGCTTTGATATACAGCAGGAGATCCCAAGGGCGTGAAGGGAATTCAGAACAGTCTCATACTCCTTTCTTTTTTTAAAATTTTAAATAAAAATCAGTTCTGTAATTGGGCAAGAATGAACACAGCCTCACTGCATCTTTTCATAAGCACAGGGTGCTGAGAAGTGCTTATTAAAGCTGCAAGTGCTTGAAGCATGCTGGGATATCCTCTGCCAGATGTATGTGTCCCTTACCTCATCTAGCCTTCCGTAGGTTTTTTTTTGTTTACAAGCCATCCATATGGCAGCATCATTAAACATGTCATAAAAAGACTACTCAAGTGGTTGTCTTGTTACTCTAATGAAATTACATGTTTTTTAAAACCTTGCCATTCCAACTGCCATATGTTATGAAAACTCAAGCCTACTGGGATGCCATTTCAAGTAAAGTTTAAGTGCCTCGCCGGTGAACATAATTAACCATAATAGCATTTTATTAGCTTTAGTTATGACTGCAACTAAAATAACACTTTGCAAGTCATGCCAGCACACATAAAAGAGAAAGCCGGTACAATGCATCAGCTAGGAAGGAGACAGCTACTCCCAGCAATTGCCCTCCTGTCTGGCCCAGCCAGCAGGGGTAGAGGATAATCCTTAAAAATCGCTGCTATAGGGCATAACCGTTGCCATCAGGAGGAGAGCGAGGCGGGGGGTGACTGTTGAGGAGTGCTGAGGGAAGCCAAAAGCCAGACTGAGCCGCAGGAGGAACATGCTGGAGAACCACACAGGCGGAGAAAGCTGTGGTTGCTGTATGTTAAAAAAAAGGGTTTCTTGGTCAATTTTGCAGACTTGGCTTCTTATCACTGAAAGAAGATGCAGTGCTAACACTAGATGCTTAGCTGGCACTGGGAGGATGGTGATATCTAGGATGGCCATGACACGCAGCTGCAGGCAGTAGCGTCTCCAAATGGCAGAGCTGGAGCAACCACTGCTATTAGAACACCACAAGGTTAGATTTTCCACTACACAACTTCAGCTTTGCCTCTCCAAAGTAATCTGAGCACCCTGATACATCTGATCCCCTGCATCCAACCCAGACCACAGCTGGGAGGAGACACAAAAGAGAAATGAGGGATGATAATACTCATGGAGGGGAAGAGCGAAGGAAAAAGTGTGCCAGGTAGAACAAATAGAGGAAAAGTGAAAAGCGTGCACAGGCATAAGCAGCTATGCCAGAGGAGAGCAAATCTTCAGATCAAAAAATAAAGCTCTTAAACCCTGTGTGCTACTGCTGACGTCCACAGACCCTTGCTGAGGCTGCTGAAGCTAGTTACATCTTTCGTGCATGTAGGAAATGCAAGACTATATGTGAACAGTTTCTCCCTGCCTAGGAAAGAACTAAAATATCCTGGGATGGATCCCATACACTGTTCTGAACCTGGCCATACTCCAGCAAAGAGCACTTTGGCTGTATCTGCCCACTTCCTCCATCCCTTCCTTGTGACT
>NW_009649619.1:1719892-1742305 GCF_000708025.1 Charadrius vociferus
CTCTTTCCCCCCTTCTGGAGTACCCGGTGTAACACATCACTGTCATCGCAGGTCTGTTTCTGCTTAGCTAGTTACTACCAGTAAAACACAACAAAAATCACAACAAAACTTTCTTGAAACAGTGGAGATAGACTGCACATGGCAAAAGGAAGCAAGATTTTGGCTGAAATCACCCCCACCTCCTTCAAAATGCTCTTTTAACAAAATACATTTGCTAGTGAATAATATGATGAAATATAAAGCTAGTCAAGGAAAAAAATGTACTTCTATAACTGCTTTAAATAGGCAAGTTTAGATTTTCCATCGTGAGGAGGGATGCCATTCACTTGAATGAGTCTTAACCTTTCTTTAGGGTGGTGAAGCATGTAGTGGAAGAACTTGGTGTTATCTTTGATCACGTTAATTATCGGGGTAGGGTTTTATCATTACTTATGTTCAAAACACAGAAAAAGAAAGTAAAGAGAGATATTGATCTTTTAAAACTTATTTTATACATTATAGCATTGCAATTAGATAGAAACCTGCTGCTAAAGCCCTGACGGTTGACAAAAATAGTTTAATTCAAAGGCAATTGACAGAAAAGGCAGCAGGTGAGGGACCACTAGCCACTTGGACGGATGAGTATCTGAGGCATTTACTTTGTTGTAATTTATTCAGTATTACAGCAGACTTGGGAACTGAACCCAGATGTCTTGATTTCCAGTCTCATAGTGGAATAGTTGCTTTTTTTTTTTGCATCTGCTTATCCCCTTTAATAAGTTTTTCTGTCATCATAAAGTTCCTGGGGAATAACAGAAATCAGATCTATGTGATATTGTCCAGGAACTGCAAGTTTCTATGAAATCGTTCGTGCATTGGCCTTCCAAATAGAAGAGGATATTACTGTCTGTCGTGTTTTCTGTGCACCAGTGTGACTGAAAAGCGCAGTGTGTGCCTAGCACCATTTCTCACCACATCTACATCCCTACATAAAGGGATATCAGAGGTTCAGTCTGCTCAGCCTTTCTTGTTTTTTCCTGCTACCCCTTTTCCTGTGTTTTCCTCTTTTAAAATGAGCAAGTCTGTACTGAAATGCAATCCTATGTGACCTGGCTGCTATCAGTACATCCCAGTGATGTGCAACAAATTTGGTAGAGCTATCATTTCAAAGACTTCATTTGATCTGAAGCCTGATGCCACCCAACTTCCTCACTCTGATAAATCAACAAAAAGCTTCCTTGGCTCTCCTGACACCATTCATCAGCTACTCATCCGAGACAGGCCATCATTCAGGAGTTTGCCTCTACAGTAACAGCCTTTGACCTTTTTGACTGTGCTTTGCCCGCTGTGGTTATTTGTTCTTTGTATTAGCTTAACCAGGATGAGCTGACATGGTGGTGGTGATGATGATTTCATCTTCAAAGTCTGGGGACATTTCTTCAGTTTTGAACGAGTAGGGGGTAAAAAACCCCACCCTGTAAACTCTGTACCTTCTCATCATGTTTTCAAAATTCCTCTGCAAATTATCATGGAGAGAAGACTAATAAATTTTAGAGGAGAACGAGACAAAGCAATGTTTTGAGATTCTTAGGAACAATTAATTCCACTTGAGAGGCAAAAAGACAAAGGCTTTTCAGTATTGCTTTGAAGTAGCACCATGCTTTTTAAATCCATAATCTGGGGGATTTGATGTTCTATGCACCCCAAATTCACTGCTTGCATCCCTTTGAAGCACACAGCAACAAGATCCTTAAAACATCAGAAAGCCTTTCCCAAGAGCTGGTGGACATCAGACTTGTGTTCTACTCCCATTTTTCTCCTCAATCTCTTACCTAGCTTTTGCCGTCTTAAACGTCTCTTTTTATTCCTCCACATTTTCTGTCCTGTCCTCTGACGGGGTCTGACTGACATATCCTAGGCACTGGTCTCATCTGGACTGCAGACTGACATCATGACAGATCAAAGCAGACCATTGACTCATTGGTCATAGACCTGTCACAAGTGGAGCCCTTGATTTCTGTTGATGAGCTTATTCTTCAGAAGCGGCCACTAACTAAACTGGGGAACATTTTTCACCAAGAGGTTTCAACAGACGAGCTTCTTCAACTGTTTGCTATTTTTTATGCCAGTTTATTATTTATAGCACGTGACTGGTTATTCAATCAAGTGATGCTATCACAAGTTCCTACCTGGATGAGAAATATTCTTTAAAGAAGAGAATAAGCAATAAAGAATCTACTGTATAATTTATATAGAATTTCTCTATCATGTTTTGATCAAATGCTCCCCCCTTTCCAAGGTCCTATCTCCTGTCCACCTCAGTTAACACCAGATGGCACATTGAAATAAGTAGTGTCCACATCCTTCAATCAATTAAAAACTCTGTATGGCCTCATGGAGAAATCAGGGCAGAATACTTCTGAAAAAAAAAAATCTAACTTGTACCATATATGGTATACCATGGTATAGCATGTGTGACTTTTAAATACAATCAATGATGAAAAGAAGGTGTACAGCAATTTCAATATGTATATTTGATCAATATTTTTATTTTGGCATTGCTCAGCCTTCAAATTTTCACTGAAAAAAAGAAAGAAAACCTTTAAATATACATTGCAAAAATCTCAGTGTGTTCTATGGCTTTTCTTCAGCCATCCAGAACATCCTTTCAGAATCTCAAGAAGGCATCCAAACTGGGTCTAATATGTACATTTACATCTGGCAGTATATTAAAAAAAACTCCTTGTACCTTCAGGCTTTTTTTCTTCCATAAGTAGCTAAACTCATGAAGCTCCTGTCACCTACATTACTCTAAATTTCCAAATCTTCCCCTAATTCCTACTCCTGACACTTCTGCTAGGAACATTTGTCTCTGCAATACAGGCTTTTGTTTCTGCACTGCCCTGGGATTTTTGACTGAAGTTTCTTTATAGTACATTCTTAAACACTCTGAATTTGACACAGGGCATAAGGGGGTTTGCAGTTTCTGGATTGCAGTTTCTCTGTTTTGTATAGATTGCAGTTTCTCTGTTTTGTATACAATAGTTATAACTAAAGGAGCAAAAGAATGTTTTTACATTAAATGCAGAAGAATATTTTACAGTAGTATTGCTTTCAATTTTGAGTTCATGCATAATAGAGCATGTAATCTAATAAATGTTTTGTTTAACGGAGGATAATGTAAAACAGATAGAAATAATGTCTTCTGTCTATTGTCAAGCATCTAAATTGGATCTCTACTTGTTATATCTTAGGGTCTATGCTTCTAATGCTCATCCAAATCACATCTCAAATTTCATATACTTTCTCTTTTCTTCCTATAGATTTCCTCCTCCTCCTCCCTCCAGTCCTACAGCTTCTTTATCCTCATCTTCAGCCAATTCCCACCCATTCTCCTTCTTTGCAGCAATCTGCCTGCTCTGGCTTCAATACAAGTGAGTAATGAGCTGAAAAATCTCCTCTACAAGCCCTGTTTTTCCAGGAATCTTTTCCTGGCTATTCTCCTCCCTAGCATTCTCCGCAGTCTTCTTCCTGTAATTTATGCAATGCCTTGAATTGCCTTTGGATAGTGAGGGTTGAAATCAGAAAACATTTCTGCAGAGGGACAGTTCTGCACAAAATGGGCTCTAAAACACTTTAAATATGTCGTCCTTGCATTTTGTTCCTCTTTCATCAGTAACCCTACTGAAGATATCAATTACATTATACTGTATAATGGCTATAGACATTGCAATTTGGACAATTACAAACTTATGAGTCCTACAAATTCTATTGAAAACAATAATCTGACCTTTCTGAGTATGGCCTATGCTTGTTCCTTTTTTTTTTCCCCCGTGAAAATGATTCAATTTTCCTAACCACAGACATGTTAAGTAGTTACAATTCCATGTATCTTGAGGTATAAATTCACTTTTCTTACTAAAACCACAGTGACAGGATTAAATTCTCAAAAAGATTAGCCAATTAAGATTTTCTTAATAGTGGAAATGCCACTGGATTTTTTTTTGAGAAAAGTAATACTTATTTAAAAATTAAATCGAAAGTCATTACCACCCCATCCAACCTCACTTGGCAAGTGGTAACAAAAATGCCCAAACCAAAAAATTGGAACGTTTGCAGTGTACCTGTATATTAAATAAGAGTCTCTATAATGGTATGAGTCAAGCTCAGGATTTTAATTAATATTTAGTGTTTTAAAAAAAAACTGATGCCCTTTATTAATTTCATGGTAAAAGACATCTTTGCAAGTTTCAAGGTTTCTCCTTGAATAATAATGTCACTGCAAATCTGGTATCTGGTCTAATATCATTAATGCCAGTGGAAAAAATCCAGCTACATTTGCTGGGAACAGGTTCAGCCTCTAAGATTCCCTTTAGCCTTGTCTACAAGCTGCCATCAGTAGGCTACTAATTTGTTTCACTTTATTCTAATTTTCAGTATTTTTTCACATCAGTCTTAGTAACTCTTCTGTAATTCTCAGGCTATACAGATGAGATAAGGTAAAGAGTAGCTCTCTTATACCATTAATAAGTATATAAAATTTTGTATCTGTAATTTTTGCAGACATATAAATAGTATATGCTGGCAAGCGAGGAATGACTGAATTTTCAGGCATAGTGGCAAATGGGAGGTCAATGTAAAAGGATGAAAAAAAAAATATAGGAAGAAAAAGCCTATAAGGAAGCAAAGCTTTTTAAATGGGGAAAAGATATCAATCTCAAAGTAAGATGAAAGACCAGTTTTTGAAAAAACTTAGGAAGTAGCAAAAGTTTCTCCAGATACGTCAAAGTCTGTGCCACGCAGCATGACATGCCATGTGACCAAGATATTCCAACTCTATTGTTCAGACATTGAAAGTACTAGTCCTTATACATGCCTGCTTGCTGGATGGAAAATATGTCTTCCAGTAAGTTTGTAACAGTAAATGACATACAAGAAGTTACAGGGACCATATATTTAATTTGTGAAACATGGTTTAACAAACACCAGCTTTCACTGTAGATGTGAATTAACTGGTAAGAGAAAGAGGAGAAGAAGGAAGTGAGGTGCAAATCAAGGATAAAATAATTCCAATTGCATTTTGGGAGTTTTTTGAATTTTAAAAAGTCATAAATAAGTAAATATATAAGTAAATATATAAGATGGCAACATATGTGAAATAGTATATTCACAGTCTAAGGCTGGACTGCTTTTGCCTTTCACTGTAAACTCAAAGTGGCTCACTTAATTTCCTAGAAAATTTCTTTGCTTATGTGAATATTTCCAAGCAGAAAAGTACTCATTTTCCAGGGAAAGTACAAGGATGTGTAATCAAAACCAGACTTATTTCTGAAAGGAAACTGGCTCATTTTTAGAATGAAAATATGTCTTGCATTAAGGAAGTGTGATCATTCTTGATTTTGTGACTTCCACAAAGCAAAAACTCCAAACCCCCAAATCCTATTTGTGAAACAGAAAGAATAGGACTTTCCATACTGGATCAAACCAGAGGCCTGGGTAGTTCAATATCCTGTTTGTCACTACCCGAGAGAGTAGCTTCAGAAGAAAGCATGAGAACTCCCCCAGGGAGCTCATTTGACAAAATCTATCCCCCCCAAGATAATTTCTAAGGGTAATTCTAACTTCTAAAGTTGGAAAATGATATAAGCTCCTACATTAAGAGCTTTAGTATAAGTTTCAGAAGTGTAATATAACTTAGAAGACAGTTATTGAAGGTATTTTTGTATACTTCTGCTATCATAAGGTTATAAGTCACTCTTGCTTAATTTGTTAGTAATGAAGTGTGTGCAGGCACACATATTATTTTAAGATTTGTAAGAAAAAGTTGCCAGAAATGACTCTAATCATCTCAATATCTGCAACCAATTAAAGCATTTTGCTCATTTCTATTGATGGCTCTGAAGTATTCAGAGGGGAAAAAAAGGGAAAAAATGAAAAAAAGGGAGAAAAATGTTACCTGGTCAACAGTCAAGCAATTAAAACAACCCCTCTGTAGGGGGGGTGCAGCTATGTGATGCACGAATGTGTGGGGATGGCGAGCGGCGCTGGAGCGGTTGTGCTGTAGGGCAGACATGAGGAACCGCTCGGTGGGACGGCGAGATGCTCCGTCGCTGCTGCAGCAATTGCAAGCTGAAGAACAACAGTGACCGGCAGTGAAGCATTAGCGGCGACGGCCTACCTGCAAGTGGCCTGATGCTAATGTGAAATGGCAGCTGAGAGCAGCTCCATACAACTTTCTCAGCCTCCCTAAGTAATTGGTAACCTCTGAACCCTGCTCACATGAGTAGCTGGGGAGAGCTGCTCCCAGTTAGGCAGAGAGGTCAAGCCAAAGCCTGATTGTCTGGACCTTCAAACATGTGACCTTCTTCCTCAAAACTTTTTTTCTCACACCTAAAGATCATGCCACTGGCCCCCAGAACTGCACTTTGATCGGTGCTTGGAGCGCTTTGTTTACCTTGTGTATTAAGCCCAGTCAAATGTGCTTGAACTGTACAGTATCAATTTTTCCCAGGTCCTTTAAGTTTGGGCAAAGAGAAACTAGCCTGTCTTAGCAAACTTCTACCTTACTTAGTGCTGATCTAGGACTTTTGCAAAACTGACAGTATCACTAATCTAATCCTGATGTCTGCAATGAGGTTTAACGCTTGGAACACCCAAACAAAGTTTAACGAGAGCAATTTACTGAACTTTTAGGTCCAGCATATTTCTGGGGCATATTCTGCTTTTAGATTGAATATGACAGTATGCCCTGATTAGCCCAGTGTTGTGAGAAGTGGAATCAAAGCCTCGTTCAGGGCAGCTACCAGGTACTATGGCATTCCCGGTCACACTTAGCATTTGACCATGCATGCACTAAAGTTTTGCCAGGGCTTCTGAGAGGCCAAGTCAAGTCTTTATTTTTTAAACAAGAATGTAAAGGAATGGAAGTCAATCTCTGTTTAGTTCTTATGGGCTTTAAATATTTTTGTTTGGAAAAAGATCCAAATATTCTAGTTGTAGCACAAAACGGTTATTTCTTCTTTGCTTCCGCTACCAATATTTTCTGGAAATAGATGTCACTGGCTGATCATGTTCCCATGTTCCAGATAAAGCTTTCACTACATGCTTTTCTCCAGCAGAAGCTCTTCTGTTGCCCAGCATCCTCAACTCTGGCTCATGCTAAATATCTAATTTCCTTTAACAATTAAGAAGACAGTTTGGAGGCAAATATTGTTATTTCCTTCCTACCTATTCATCTGCTCTACTATCAGCTGCTTTTCCTGCAATTTGATTTCTGTTTTGGTGGAAATAATTTTTAAAGCAGGTCACTAATAAACTGGAAATGGTCCTGCTCACAGTGGCATTAAGAATAATCGTTCTGGCATTCTCTGATGTTGAATTTCACATAGCAATCGCTGGCAAGCCCTAAAATTGTTGTAAGTTTTACCAGTACAAAAGGACATCCCAGTACTCCAAAAATTTGGTACGCACTTAACCTAGTCAAATTCTTTTACAGTTTAGAAAGCCAGTTGCCTTGCAGTGACCGTCAATTTTATTGTACAAATCAATTTGTCTCCACTGACGGAAAATAATTGCAAAGCAAACAAATTATCCATGCTACATTGAACCCTATTCACTCCGGGGATGCTGAGCTTACAGCTTGAGAAGATTTTCCTCTGCCTGTCTCAAAAATAGAGCTTGCTATTAAAAAATCTCCAACATTAAAAAATCTTACTGCTCTTACTCTTACTGCTGCTAGAGAACTTCAGTATATTAATTTTGCATTTGTATAGGCATTAAGATGCCATTACATGGAACTTTTCTGAGTATATTCAAACCCAAGTCTATGATAGGACTTTATACACTAAATTTTTAGTATAAAGAACACTGTTGTTGAAAGTGAAGGATTTGGAAGCTTCTGAAGGCTTACAAAGTCACTTAGGATCTTATGTAAAAGCACAGTCCAGCAGATTTTTATATAGGCCAATATCCACAGAGGGATTTAAACTCCTGAATAGACCGTAGGGTTGGAGTGCATTTACTCAAATTTCACTCCTCAAAACCACCGCTCTCTTTTCATCTGCCACTGGAAACATTTCAATTCTGTCAACACGCCTAATGCTCCAGAAGTTCTGCTCCTGCAAACCCCCCAAAGTATCTCTGCTCAAGGTGCTGGTCTGGCTGCCCCACTTAGAAGATGGAGAACATCAGCTTGGACTCCACAAAGTGTGGGTGCAGGTGTCATTTCCCAGCAAACACCTACCAGTAACTAGGACTCCCCAGTGAAGGTGGACAGCCCCTGGAGCCGATCCCAGCTGGACTATCATTCCTTGAGCAATGCCATGTTCCTTCTTTCTCCCTCTGGCATAACAAATATTTAAGCAGTTTGGTGAAAAGTAGAACAAAGCTAACTCCTCTTCAGGAACACTGTCAGACATATGTTTCATCCAGTCCTCCGTATCCCTTTGAAGCCTCCCCGAGGACAAGGTAGCCTCCCAGGTGGTATCTCCAGCCAGCTCCTGGGAGGATTGAGATAAGGCCAGCACCAAATCCCGGTAAGACTTCAAAAAAAGAGGGATCTTCCTTCAGGGAAAGGTCTGCTCGTAAGCCCCAAGGAGAGGGAGGCACTTCATCCAGCTGGGAAAGTCACACAGCTGCCAGAAGAAATATCTTGTGCCTTCAGCACTTCCTAAGGAGACAGGAAAGTCCATGGTTAAAATTATCTTGCCTTTGGGAGTCAAGGTCATAGTATCTACTGTAACTGCAGATCACAAATGCCAGCTCACAATCCTAACTGAAGATGTCCAGCTTTAGACCATAGAGTCTTTACAAGTCCTTGCCCTAAATTCAATGAGAGAGCTCAGTGCCAGGCCTCACAGAGCCCTCCAACATCCAGTAGGAAAAAAAATTAAATCCAGTGAAAATAAATATAATAATAAATATATAAATATATATATTTACTACCATCTGCTTAGATTCCAGGTGCTGAAGGTGAATCTTCTCCTCTTTCGAAATAATTTCTCATTTTCCAATTCTGTCTCTGTGCGGCTATTTATTTATAACCAACATTCAGCGATATGGCAGAGAAAAAACTGGGTGCTTTCCATATTCTCTGCTATAAGTAAATTTCAAAATAGTAGCATCCCCTTACCTATTTTGAAATAAAAATGAGGGCTATGTAAGCAGGGCTGATGCTGGTGTTTTCAGTCTGTCCCAAAGATCACCTGGGTGGTAACTTCTTGTCCCAGTAAACCAGTCTTTGAGGCTGCATTTCATTCCAAATGTAACTATTCCATTTCACTGCCTCAGCATTTCAAATGGAGATGCCACCTGGTAAGAGATGCAGCAGCAAGCTGCACTTTTTCCCAAAGATGACATTGAATACAGTGTTTGATGAAATACATCCCACATGGCTTCTGTTTTTTAAAGGTGGTGTTTCTAAGAAATGAGTCCTGTGGTGTCACTCTAAGTGTATATTAAAGCCTACTGGACTGTCTCTCTTTATCATTTAGTGGAAAATTTTAGTGAAATTTATCAACTTGTATTGATATAAATTTGTTAGGGGTAGGTTGAAAGAGATCTCAAATTTTCTAAGTTGTGGAAATAGGCACTCATTATTAGAAAAAAAGTTGTAAAATTACCTCCGCTGAGGAAATAGTTACAGTAAAAAGCCTACTTCTTGTTTGACACCGTAGAACCTACATGAAAGAAAAGCCTTAGGAAAGCTCTAAATGCACAAAATGGGGCATGGGCTGGGGTACAGATTTCTTCTTAGGTGTCAAAGCCAACAAGCCTTTAGACAAACAGCAGCGAGAAGCCAGACTTCCTCAATTCCAATGTTCATCAACCACCTCAAGCTACTTACCAGACATGAAAGAAAAAGAGAGGCCAAGAAGTCAGTGGAGGGAGTTACAAAATACTTGGTAGCATACAGCCTAAATTCTTTAATGACATTTTTAGTAAATGTTCTTGCTGCCAAATGCGGTTTGCTTCACCATCACATCTGTCTCCATTAATAATGCGTAACTCCACTTCAAAATTATTCCTATAAAGCACTTTCTTAATAGCAGGCATTAGCTTTGTGCATTGCTACAGAAGTCAGCAGAACTTGTTTTTTGTGAATGTATGGAGGTCTTTATCTGAACATTTGCAATTTAAAACATTGCTACGGACTAGGATAATTCCTGACAGAAATCCATCCCAAGGGAGGCTAAAGTCAAATCACTGGAGACACATTTCTATGATGCTGACCTGGGAAGAACATTGCCCAATCTAGTCTATGATGGGAAAATATTTGAAACAGGGACAAATTTCTCATTGACCTCCTCTTCCCCCACTGAGCTCACATTCTTCACCTCCACTTCATAATTTTTCATGGAAGCAGAAGAACAACACTTATGTTCTCCATATGTTTCTGCTCAACCTCTACTTGCGTTTGCAGAGAGGTTAACTTTCCAAATAAGAAGGGGCAAGAGTATAAGCTCCACATTTGTGTAAGAAATAACAAGGGGTAAGAGTATAAGCATTCAGATGCCTGCAGGAGCAGAAGGTCTGAAAAAAATTGAGATATTTTCAAGAATACACTTTTCATGCAATTTCCAGTTGATCCTTCAACTGTTCCCCAAATAAAGTGAAACATTTTTGCCTATCAACTTAACCATGTGTCACTTGGTATCTACTTTCTGCTGAAATTATGTGAAGTTTTGGAAATTAGTAACTGGGAAGAAGAAAATAATGTGGGAGGAAAAAAATAGACTAAAGGGTTTGTTTCACCCACTAATGAGGTGGTGACCCAGGAATGGTCTTTTATTATCCTGTAATTATCACCTTTATTATCACTGTAAGCTAATACTAATTATTATGTTTCTTAAATTATAGACTAAATATCATAAAATAAAACTTGGGTCCTACAGGGCATTTTAGGAAAATTTCTATTTGAATATTAGATATTTCTCTCTCTCTTTTTGCACCTCATTTATTTGCTAAACACTAAAAACATTAATTACGTGGTTATCAAAACATCATTATGTAAAAGGAACTAAGATGAGCTCTAAGCTCAATCATGTATAAAGTAAACAAACCGCAAACAGGCAGATGGCACATTTGGGACCTGACTCTGCCCTGTGAAGTCGTTTACTGTTTTAAAACTGAAAGAGCAATGTCTACATGGTCCTTGTCACTGGTTTAGCAAAATCATTTTAAAACCACCTTTTTGCTCAGACTGGTACAACCCTGCTTGCAATGGCCATGCGTCACAGGCTCTGTACATAAATTTATGAACCACAGCTTTCAGACCTACGGTGATTTAACATTCAGGTAACTCCTCTACCTTTAATGTGTTCCCTCCCAATTCCCACCTGCAACTCTGAGGGATAAGGAAGCCCATTGCACTCATTTAATATTTCATTAATTGCATTTTAAGTCCACGGTATAACCATGCACTGCTACTGGGCGGACTAAAGGAAACATTGTGTTAAGATAATATTGATTCATTTAACCAGCATAAAATGAAGAAAAGGTCAAAATGGGGTAAAGCTGGTGCAAGCAAATATACCCCTGGCAGCTAACTGTTGTGATTCAGCTACCGACAACTGCAGGAAGGGCATGGGAAGGGACTCTCCAACGCTCACTAAAGTGTGCCATTAGTCTGTTCTTTGGAGTCATCAGACAGCCTTGAGTTGGTTTTTGCCCCCTAGGCAATCATCGCAATTAATTGGACATGCAATTTATCATAGACTAATTAAGTGGCTTCTACGGCATTTATCACTGCTTGTAAAGTGAAGGAGCTCATTCTGGCTTTTTATTTGTATCACTTGCAAGGCAGTTTAAAGCGCACAGATTCGTCACTTCTAGATGGGTATTAGATTCCCAGCAACTGAGCAACCTTGCACCCAGGAGGGAATGGTAGTCCACCCCTGTAGTCTGGGGCAAATGTTTGCGTTTGCAAGATTATTAGGCTGGTTTCTGCAGAAAAAGACCTTGATACACTTATGGGTATGTGGGGGTGTGCGCATGCATGCTTATGTGATTATCTCTACTATCCACTGACTTCTGGTCAATTGCAATCAAAATTTCAGAGAAGGATGAAGATCTCAAAAGAAAGAAAATCTGCTGAGGGTCCCACTGAGAGGGAGACTTTACAGTAAGTTTAGCCCTGATGATTGGACATGGCGGGGATCTTCTTGGCAACTCTACCTTGAGACAGAAATCAATATCACATCCTTGATTCCTGTGCTCACAGAGTTGTGTGTACTCACCACTGCTCCTCTGTGCTAACTTTCTGCTACCACTAGAATATTTGCCTTGCTTATGCTCATCTGAGAGTCATTTTGTAGTCATTAAAGAAGATGGCAATGGCAAAGGAAATCTCATTTGATCTGGACTCCATATTTACAGCTATGCCACTTTTAAAGAGAAGGCAAATCAGTGGTACCTGTATAGTCATGGTGGGGTACAATTGCTTCTGAAAGGTGTTTTTTCACCAGAATTCTTTTGAGCAGAAGCTCTGCTACTTTATTCCTACTGACATTGCTAGTTAATCCAAGAGCATCCACATTTGTCTGCTTTTGCTGGTGCAACACACCCTACAACATTGAGCCACTGTAGATATCCCTGTCTCCCTACCACTGTCTAAGTAAATAAGACTTGAGCCATTCCAAGGTCAATGTTGATGTAGCCAGTCAGACACTTGAAAAGCTCCAGGGAAGTGTGTACAATATTTTTTATTATTATGGAGTTTAGCTATGTGGAAATGTCTACAGAGGAATGAATTATATAAGGTGATGAAGGATGGAAGAATTTGAATCTAAATGATAAGAGGAAAAAAAAATATTCAGTATTGTTTCTGTAATTGGCATAAGAAAGCAATCTATTCTTCAGCAAGATAAGTCAGCTAAGCTATTTTGTTCGATTGTTGGGGCATCTTAGCAAATACTTCTGAGTCCTCATAATGACTACTCCCATTTGCCCCAAAGGGTTGTGTGGACTCTTCTCTTAGTCTGCGCACTGCAAAGTTGACTTTACACAGAGAAAATAAAGATTGGAAAAGCATTGCTCAACAAGGAGACATTTCCCATTTGGTCTTCAGCTCCTCATTATGTTTCCCACCCACTTAGCCACAACATTTATTTTTATAAACCAAACTGCCAGGAGCATGCCTGTACCACCCTTTTGCATTTTTAACATGGACTAAATAGAAGGAAACTCTCTTGTGTTATGCCAGCTTCAAATCTCTGCATTTACCTCCCCGTTCAAATAGACTTTCAGTCATCATTAAGGTTGGAGGATGTATTTAATGGTATAGCTATACTGCACACTACTATGTTGAGTGGTGATAAGTTACCCAAGTTACCTTTAGGCCAAGTACATGTGGGCACTGAAAATTGTCTAACCATAGCCACATTGAGCTCTTCAAAGCCTTTTTTCCCCTCACTTTTTTTGACGTGCCACAAGCTTCTCCCTTTTGCAACAGAACAGGAGCCGAATGGATACCAGCAGCAGCAGGAGAAAAGCAAGAGAGTCCTTAACCTTCATTCCACCCCGAGATATGTCACTAAAGAAATATAAGACTTAAAGTTATCACACAGGCTAGTGTAGCTGAAAAACTTTCTCACAGCCTAGGGGCCAATATGCAGTATCTGCTCCATGTCCACCCGTTGCCAAAATTCAATAGTCCATTCCGACTCAAGAAAGCATTCAAACTTACATTTAATGAGGGGCAAGTGGCCAGTTCCCACCAGAGGGAAAACAGTTTCTGAAAGTTGTTCCTAGTCTCAGCAGTGAGGTTTAGCTTTATGTAGGTAGTAAACTACAACATCATTTTGATAAAGCTAAAAGCATTAAAATACCTGTAAACTATGAAAATCACTGCCTCGGAGTAGAATTGAAGCAAGGTACTTGACAAGAGTTTAACGTAATGATTGGCATTAAATAGCTCCTGCAGATATCCACAACTATGTAATACGTTAAGAGGTTATTTTAAAGGAGATACTAGTTTTTATACATCAGAACTGTATGCCTTTATATAAGCTCACAAGTTAAGATTTCCACCACTATCCATTACTGTATGTTTTCCCATAACAGAGTATTTCTGAGAAATCCCTGAGCAGACAGGTCTTTCAGAGGAATGAATGTAGTGCATCATGTTGCTGTTTTTTCCCATCAATGAAGTAAGCAGAGGCTGGATGAGAGGAGGGTGGAGGAAGAAGAAACAGGAAAAGCACTGCAGAGCAGCATGGACCTGCACAGGAGCATATACGCTGCACACGTGGTGTTACTAGACAGCAACTTTTAAGGAATTTCCCCCTCCTACCTTAAAGACATACAAGCAGTAGTAAGATACACTTGAAATTGGAATTCTCTTCTGGATTTCGTAGAAAGTTAAATGGTTGTTCATGATTGTACCTACAATCTTAAAGGCTACGGTCTTCTAAAGTGCTGACATTTTAGGCCTGATAATTGTCCCCATCTCTAACAGATTTATTTATCTATCTGATGTTTCAGCCTACAATGGTCATCTTTGTATAGAGAAAAGCTAAGCACAATAGCTGATACACTTTCAGGGTTCTGTTAAAGAGTATCAGCAAAAACGGCAATCATTGTACCTCTGCTAAATGAAAAATTGGCTGTACAGACACTAGCCAGGCAATGAAAAGGTTGTATGCTCCTCACACAGCTCCTTCTCTTCCTCCCAAATATTCCTATCTGTCAAGTCCTACCCAAAATGCTTTTCTAATCAATCATTTAGGGTCCTCATAAGAAATTTGGGAACAACTGACTTGTAACATAGCCCGGACTCAGACTAAGTGCCAGTCTGCATATTCATAAAAAACATCACGGTAAGCCACAGAGACTGAGGTCCATTCTGTTTTTCTTTTCATGATTGAACTAGACAGAGCTGTGCTCTCTTACCAGTGTTTCATATCGGTGATACGGTTTTGGTGGAATTTTTACATACGAACATACATTTCTACATGATAAACTGATATAAAAAGAATGTGAAATGGTCCTTGGTAGAATTTGCCAGTATCCTTTAAAGGATGAGATCCTCAAGTATCACTTGACGCCTGGGTATTTGAAGACTACAGATTTCTTAGTTTTGTCAGGAAAGTTCTCCAATAACCTACACACCTGCTTCTGTGTGTGCAGAAATTGTGCCAAAAATAGCCCCTACACTGCAAAATGTCTCAGTCCCCACGCAGGATCCAACTAGAATTGGTATGAAGACGTTTGCATCTAAGGTAGTCATCTCATAGCTGGTGGAGAGAAATACATGGAATTTTGGGACAATCCATCCTATTTCAAAGCAGACATGAAGTAAGCCTCTAGTTTAGATGGGAAGTGTCTTGAAAGTGCCCAGTTCCCTGCATTAGCTATAAACTAGAGCTATAAACTTTTCATTAAGGTCTAGTGAGATGAAGCCCTCCACAGGTACTCCACCTCTTCACATGTCCAGTCTGGTAAGTGTATGCAACACACTTCAATAAGAGTGAGCAAACCCCAGAAAACAGAGAGCATAACCATGATATAACGTCCTATCTTTTGTCTTTTTTAATTGAAAATGTATTTATACAAAAAGTGTAAGAAATATCAAGTAGCTCACCCAGAATGGCTTAGCGATCAGCAAATGGTCCAGTTAGAGGGAAATACGTGACCTAAGTGCTTTTCATGGAGGAAAGGGCTGAACATGTAGCAGCTATACTGTAAACACTGGGCTACTGAAGACCGAGCTCTGCCTTCTCTAGCTGGGTTTTCAGTGCAAGTTGACACAGCCACTGGAGTTTTTCGGATGAGCAACATGAGTGCTGGCCGGACTGAGCCTTTCAGGAGAGATAGTCAGAGGAAAATCCAATTTTTGAATCCCAGCAAATACTGAAATAGGAGCCGTACCCCTGAGCATGTCAAGACTGATGCTTTTGGGCAAGCCAACAAGTAGACATTTAAGTGAGCGTTATCAGCATCAGAAGCAAAGTAACCTGCATACTTTCGGTACACAGATTTGAGTAGCTGAGCAAAGGTTCTGAGATTCTAAAATTTGGGTTTTTTTCAGTTCCTATGCCTAAAATGAAATGGCCTCCTAGCCAGAAATGGGTCTTCACGTGTCCTCTACACAAATAGAACAGATATATTCTTAGTCATTTCAACTGACTACAGTGATTTATTTGCTAGAGACAATTTGTTCTGTGTTCAGTTTTTTTTAAAATAGGTTTCTCTTTTCTCCATTCCTTTCTTAACTTTATTGAAAAAAATAGAAATTTTGTCAAAACAAACTTCTGATTTGCCTGTTACCTACTGGAGAGCAGAAGCATTGCCTTGAGTACTGCATTAGCCACACAACAGTGTCGTTTTAACTTGCCATGACCCTGTGTTGTATTTGCTTCCTGGTAGCCCTGACCACTAAGCCTTACTGCTGCTTTAACCTGCTCAGGTCTCACTTTTGATTTCATTAGCAATTCTGTTATTGAAGGTTTGCAACTTGTGAACTGTCTATGTTTCATATTTTACATTAATAAAAGCAGCGGAACTGACTAAATCACTTGAATCGCACTAATTTTTGGCAGAAAACTTGCATATTTGTATTTTGGCCACATCAATGTTTCATTCCATTTAGCTGATAAAAAATTAATGAAGAAAAATACCTTAGGTTTTTTGAGCCATCTGCTTTTGAAGCCTCTATTATTTGACTTTAAACAAGGTATATTCATCATGTCTTCAAAAATCAGAACTAATTTAAACAAAGATGATGTCATTTTTTTTATTCCTAATGTCTCAAATATATTTTTGATTGTGATAGAAAATAGTAGTATATTATTTAACATATTTATTACATATGTATTACATAAAAAAACACCTCCATGTATGTGTGCATACATGTGTGTGTATATATGTATGTATGGGTGTGTGGGTGTATAAATTAATAGATGTTTCAAATGAGCATTCTAATTTTTGGAGTTCTGGTTTGTGACATTTTTAATTTAATAAATATAACCCCCTTTTTTTGGTCTAGCTCTTCATTTAGAGGATTGTCCATGCGGGTAAGAAAAAGAATAAAACATGTTGTGGTTTAATAAAGGCTCGTGGCATTTCTTAAAGCCTAAGGAGGGCTCACATCATGGGCACAGGGAAACAGAGACACCCGGGTACCTGCCTCAGTGCTATTGCGGCCCTGGCAGGAGGTCGTGATGCCATCCTGGAGCTGAGTCCTGACAAGAGACTGTTTTATCAGTTCAGTTGAGCACTGCATAGATACAATCATCTCTCTTTGTTCTGCTCTCCCAGAAGTGCTGGTAATGTAACAGCTCAATTTAAGCATCTTTGCTTGAGGAATGTGGTTGAGGCTGCAGTCAGAAACACTTTACTGCATTGGATTTGTGAAACAAATGCAGCCACATCACGCAATCTTCATCTGCTTAACTCAGGTCCAGAAAAAAAATAATATAAAGGCAAGGGCTTCCTGCCATGACCTGTCCCATCTCTCTGGAGAGGATTAGCTGCCAGCCACAGGGAGCATCACATGGAGATGACGACCAGTCTGATTCAGACCAGTGTTTCCTGCATTCCTCTCTACTGATCAGACTGTCTCAGTGGTGGGTACGACTTCCAGTTAGTCCAGCAAGAGGTTTCCTGCAGATGCAGTCATACTATCAGAGAAGTGCATTTTTTCTTCTTCCCCCAGGGAAATAGCTCTGCCAGCCTTTGGGCTAGTTCCTTCATTCCCCTGGCAGCTGTGCCAGCTGAATTTCTCACCACCTTCCTGCCCTGTTCACACCACCCTGCCACCCAAAAGATCACCATGCCCTTGGTCTACAGATCACCTGCCCTGGCTTCTTATGGTCAAAACGAGCCAGCCTGGATAACAACTCTGTGCCAACTTGGGTTTTGTAAGAAAGATTTACATTTTTACCTGAACTGGCTGATCAGAAGGGATGATAAAACCAGCCTTATCCATGTCTGATAGTCCCTACCATTAGATTGATTTACTTCATACTAACTCCTGTGCAGTTCAGTTTCTTCATTTCTCCTTGAAGTTGGTAATATATTTGATTAGACTGGGTATCACTTTCTTTGGACTGCACAGAAGACAAAGTATTCTCCAAGACTGAGTAGCAGTCATACCATCCATTCTTCTAATACATCAGCTATTGGTTTTAGAAATCACCCTCTCCCTGGATTAAAATTCTTTGTGCATGTATGTGATCTGTTTCCCAGAGATTTACTCCTTCTATAGGGTAAAGGTTTTTACTTGGCAGTTTGATTTTTTAGTAGATTTATGGACTATTTTGTAACTACATTTGTGACGGACAATGAGGTCGCTAAGACATACAAGGTATGACTTAATAATGTTCATTTGAATACTGGATTATGTGGTTCAAATATATATTTAGCTGAAATATTATTACAGACATAAAATGTTACTTAATGTCAGTGTAAGAGTTATGCTGTCTTATTTTTGTTTTAGTTAGTGGTGTGTTGCTTTCTACAATATATTGCTGCATATTTGTCTGTGATTTTTATCTATGAAACTTTATTTTCTGATGACAAATGTTATCTTTATTCCTGTTAAAGATGAATAAAGCAGTGAATTCTGAAGTCATTTTTTATTAATCTAACTTACATGGGTTTCACCACTCTACTCATCGTTAATCATGTATTATTGCTATCATTTGCATTAGCCGTTACATGTGTAGCTTTAATAGAAATTCTCATTTTAAAAGGGATCACTGCTATTGCACCTAAACTAATGCCACTGTGCAGCTGAGGAGAGCAGGCTATAGTAAGCCATGGATGTACCTAAATGAAGAATAAACACAGGGCTGTTTCAGGTAGCCTACTAGTCACTGATAGCCAAGCAAAAGTTAATGGAAATACGTACTAGAAGAACTGTCGTTGATTTCCATGTGGTTGAAGAAGGCAAGAAGCCGTAAAACCCAATCCCCACTCTGTCATCACCTCCATGTACAATCTTAAAAAATCCCTTAGCTTTTTCAGCAGCCAGTTTGCTGAAGGGGCCACCAGCAACTTGTTAGGAGACACCTCACGTGGGCTTACGTAGATTCGCAAGCAAACTTTGTCCTCATCATCACATCTTTTTTTTTAAGGCCCTGATGCTTAGGGGAATTCAAAACCCGTGTTGAATACGGGCTCAGTATATAGAGGGTGTGTCACTCAGTGCAAAATTCATTGGGACATGCAGACACTATATGTGGTGGATTAACCCTGGCTGGCTGCCAAGTGCCCACCGTGCCGCTCGCTCACTCCCCCACTTCAGCAAGGCAGGGAAAGAAAAACAAGATGAAAAAGTTTTTAGGTTGAGATAAGAACACCAGTTACTGTTATAGGCAAAACAGACTTGACTTGGGGGAGATTAATTTAATTTATAGCAAATTAAAAATAGAGTAGGATACTGAGACGGAAAACCAGCCTTTACTTACTGAATTTCTGTGCTAAAAGTTACAATTGTGTTCTTAAAGTTTCTTGTAAATTCACCCCTTAAACTTTTCAAGGTTTAATTTCTAATTATTGCAACACTGCTGATACTTTTATACACGTAGCTGTAGCATAAAAGGTGGTATCCAGCATATATTGCATAGCATGTATTACACTGAATAGTCTGAGGCTGCTCAGTGAAATTTTAATGAGAAATAAACAGCTTTTGCATTATGGCAGGAAAAAAACTTTCCTTAAAGCAATAAAATAAATCTAATACTGTAACTTAAGACTTGTCCAATTACTCAAAATAACAATTACTAATGAGGTAGAAAAGAAGAACAGTGTTTTTCACACACTAAGTCACAGTTCCTAAAAGGGAAGGAATATAAATTAGAAAGTTCTCCCTCAAAACATAACTGGGTGCAAGCTGTAAAATGAAGTTTACATCCTGCAGGAAACTGATATTTCAGAATTGTGCTTCTGTGTGAATTCTGATTTCATCAGAAAGGAATTTTCCACTGCCTCTTTCTTGTAAATTTAATTGAATTATTATTTTTTTTTTTAAATCCTAAAAATGTGTAATCAGATTCAGCATAGAGCAATGCCAGTACTAATTACATAAAAATAAATATGTATCTTGTGGAAGAGAAAGAAAAATGAAAGGCATGCATGTGCATTACATTACTGAATGCATAAATATATTTAATATATTGGGAAGGCAAAACTCCATAACTCCTAATGTCCACCCCTTCCTTCTTCTTCCCCCAGCTTTATATGCTGAGCATGAGGTCACATGGTATGGAATATCCCTTTGGTCAGCTGTCCCAGCTGTATCCCTCCCAGCTTTTTGTACCCTCCCAGTCCTGGCTGGCAGGGCAATGTGAGGAGCAGAAAAGCCTTGACTGCTTAGCAACAACCAAACCCACCAGTGTGTTACCAATACCGTTCTCATCCCAAATCCAAAACATAGCACTGTACCAGTTGCTAGTAAAAAAGTCGTCTCTAACCCAGGTGAAACCATAACAATATTTTTTATTGTTTTTCTTGCCTTCTTTTGGAGTTAGGACTTATATACTGAAATTATAGATGTATTTCAAAGATAAATATGGAAATATATATATTTTTTTAAAAGGCTGCATCCCTTTCCATAATCCAGTTCCACATAGACACAGTCACTGCAGTAGCAAGCACCTGTCAAAAATTCCTATATTTATAAAATTATTTATTTGCTTTTTCAGTGATATGACCACACCTTGCCAGCTGTCCTTATGTGCAATTAACATCTCTGAAGGGGATGGGAAAGTGGTGTTATGCTTCCAAGCTCTGCCCACAAAGGCCATCTGGGTCAGTCCTGGTGTTACAATGAAATGCTTACTGCTGGTGTGCTGCAGAGATGCTCAGCCTCTTCCCTTATCCCACCACGGCGACACTGACACTAGTGCTGCTCTACCAGTGTGACACTGGTGGCCTCTGGGAGCCAGGAGGAGCTGCCAAACTGGGAGGAAAACCCCCATTCACCATGCACTCATTTAAGCAGATCTGGAGCCAGAAATGACAAAAAGCCCCTACAGAGAAGCACTTCTTCTGGTGTCCCCCTGCGCCTGGCGAGTGGCTGGAAGCAGCACACTTGCTTGCCGATGTCCAGCTGCCCCATCAAGGAAGCCGATGTGAAGCCCTTTGGCAGCACGACTCGAGACTACACGATGTCAGAAAAGACAAGCGTCAAATGGAATCTCTCCTCCAACATGCTGTGAAGACAAAGACAGCAGAGGAAGTATACTACAACCTCCCCATCCACTTCTCTTACACTGTGGTAGCTTCAAAAGACAGATCTTACACAGCGAAGGAAGAACAGCGTGAGAATACCTCTGACAGGAGCTTTGTAAAAAGGTGTATCAGCTTCGGCTCACATTTCCATCCGAGCCACCCGAACGGCTCCTTTCCCTGTTGTTCCTCATCTCCCGAAGGCTGAATCTTCAGTGCTTTGCTGCTGCGGGGGAGGGATGCCCACCCATGACAGAGATCTCTCAGTCTGTCTGCAGGCATCATCACAGAGACATACAGTCTTTTCTCATTTTGATGGCTGCTTTCGTAAGGGCTAAAGACATCTCTGGCTTGTTTTTTGAATTGCAGTGCAATACTGGAGTGATGGACACAAAGAAATGGCAGTGGCTTGGCAAACTCTGCTCGACAGCTGGTTCGCAGGACTTCAAAACAGCCTGTAATATTGTTTTGGAGAGCTTCCCTTCAGCTGCTAAACTGAGGCATGAAAAGGATAACTGTATAAACACTATGAAAAATGATCACAGGAAGAGCTTCTATTGGTCAGTGATTTTGACACATAAAGTTTTGTTCTCAGGCAATTAGCTTAAGACACTTTTCTCTTCTTTTCTATCTTTAGGAAAATAAAGATGCTCCTTCCTACATGTGGGTGGCCCATGACTGGAACATCATTTTGTTACAGGAGACAAAGATGTCAACAGCTGCAAACATTCCTGCCTTTGTTTGTTATTGTTATTTCTGATCTAAAGAGTTTTTATGAATGGAATAAACAGATCCAAAGTCTCTTTGGTATAATGCATGCGCACAACTTGTAACTTATCTCCTGATATTTTTTGTGTGTGTTCTTGAATTTTTTTTCTGCAGTATGAATGTGAAAGAAATTGTGCATATGGCGTAAGCAGACCTTTCTCTTCGCTCTTTATGCTTGTAAATGGTGTTAGTTAGATTTGCACGCTTCAACTTGTTGGGAAGATTCATTGCTGGCAGAGCAATGAGGTCGGAACAGTTGGCAGGTCAGAACGTTTATTAATGTGATTGCTTTGCGCAGAAAAACTTTGGCTCCACAGTAGAGAAGATCCCCTCTGAAATGAACGTGGAGACTAGGAAATTAATTATTAAGGAGGATGTTACAAAAACATTCATCAATACTGTTCAATATGTGGTTGGAAGGTAATTGAAAAAAAATTATGTAGACTCTGACTTAAAAGGAGAAGGAATCTCATGAACACACACTGTAATTCCTGA
>NW_009649619.1:1742371-1753528 GCF_000708025.1 Charadrius vociferus
GGTCTGTAAGGCATGATTTAGGGATGATGGACACTTACAGGGAACTTTAGTTGGTGTTCACTTGCTTCCTATGTTACTTGTACTTCAGCTGTAGGAGGGCGTGTTTCACTAAAGCATTTCAATCCTTCTTTCTATACAGAAAATACTGAATATGCTCCTAACTTTATATTCCATTAAACCCATCACATAAGCATCTTCCAGAGAGGTGCATAAGACAGCTGATCACTGTGTTCATTTCTGTTTATTAATTACAGAGCTGCCTACAGTTGCTTAAATTTCACCACCACTTTCAATACTTTTAACCATATTATAGTTGTGGGGTGGGTTGTTTCTGTGTTTTTTTTTTTTAAACAAAATTATCTGATATTAAACACACATTTCTTGATTGAAATAAATATTGAAGAAGATTTATGTAATTGAGATGAGGATACAAATTCAATGATTTCTCTCCCAGATAAAGGTAGAACTGAATCTGTATTAATCTCAAATAAGAATGGAAAGGTGATGCTAACTTTTGTTGCATTGTTATTTGGCTGGTTTTGACCAGTTCTGTTTGTTTGTTTTTTCCTTTCTTCCTTTATTCCTTCCTTTCTGTCTTCAAAGCACCAATAAAGATGTCCTAAATCTAATCTAAATTCAAATGGATTTTTAAGAGCCACCCAGGGAATTGTGGCAGTCTTTTCCACCTCCAAGGAACTGAAAACTGAAGATTTTACCTTATGAAAAAACGAAGTACTTCCAGAAGTTGAGACATACCTTTTCCCAAGAGCCTCATAGTGCTTCAATGCCCTTTAATACATCCTATCTATACGGGCTGTTGTGTGTGAACTAGCAGAAGTCTGATCTTAACGTTCTCTCAGCTGGACACCTCTTTTTGCGGATGAAGTAGAGAGACACAGGTTGGCTACTCTTGCTCTATCATACAGATTTCAAATTAGTAGTATAGTAGTATAGAATACTAGTTTTTCAAACTCTCTCAAATGTAACACATTTTTAGTCTTCCCGGAAAATCGCCTTTCCCCAGTCTTGACAGCCATCTCCTATTTGAACTCAAGGCTCCAGGAAAGAAGTGGATTTTCTGCACAGTCATTCTTTTTTGCATTTCAGCTGGCTTGGGTTTACTATGACTACTTGAAAAAATTCTAAATAGCCCTGTGAGAATCTAGGAAATACTTATAGAAAGCATCTTTCTAAGTATGCAAGTCATTATGTGAATAAAAAGAGCAGCTAATAGCTAGCAATTTTGCATACTGTTCTGATTTTGTTAGCTTTACCACTGTTTTCACAGGACAGTGGCTTTGAAAAAACAACCACAGAAAGCAGTAGTAATACCTATTACTGGAAACAAAGTCTGGAGGTGCAGCTCTTGCTTGCTTATCTTTGGCAAATTTAGGATTCAGGGTTTCTTTAACTTGGCAAGCCTGGACAAGGAACACTTATCCACGTGCATGCAGTACATTCACACCCATATAATTACTTTTTGTTAATTCTATAAAGCTGTTTTCTTTCATTTTTACAGAGTCTCCAGTCCTCCAGACATTCAAACACATGAATAACAGACTCCTAACTTCAATCAGATTACAACTGGGAATAAGGTACTTAGGCATGTGCAGCATCTGGTTGCAGAATTAAGATCAGTCATCTCTTGGGTCTTCTCGAGCAATTATAGTATGAGATATGTGCACATGGACTATAGGATTCATGCTATGTGGGCTTCTTTACTTAAGGTGAGCAAAACGGTTTTTAGAAATCAGAGGGCAATCTAGAGAGCTAATACAGCTCCTGCAGTAAGTGTATCAGCTCCAGACAATCACCCTATTCACACACCACAGCATTTAGATGACGAAATACCATGAGTATATAGAATTCATTAACCAGTTCAAGCCAAAAGGAAGTGTGGGCCTATGTGTTTCATCAAAATTAAGGACATTTTTTGGATCCTGCCCTGAAAAACATTACATCTGATGTCTGAGAAAGGACAGCATCTTGCAAGACCACTATTCCCCTAGCTTTAACCAACTACCTTGGAAAAAAGTTCATCATTTCTTTGACGTCCACAAATTCCATTAAGAAGCACATGGACTCAAAACAGGGCATAACGTTAACACCTCAGTGTAATATGTCACATTTTAACCTAAATTCCTCAGGAATTGTCCCATGTATTTTTCTATGTCATAGAATGTGCATGTTTCCAGCAGTAAAAGTATTTTTCAGTATTTTTGTGAAGTAGATTAAAAATCTATTTGCTTAACAGATTAAAAGCTTTCAAATTATATTAACATTTAAAAATCATAAAGATTGGATATTACGACTCGTTGGAACAGAGTTTACTTTCCAAATATTTTCCTTGATTTGATGGACCCACTCATGGTGCAAGAGATTTCAAAGGAGGGAGGCTGTAAGGATTTAACACTTTTAATACACGTCTTCAAAAGAAAACTTCTGAAACTTTAGTTGGGAAAATGTGATATTATTTAATGATCCCTCATTGATACTGACCTGCCTATGAGCAGCGCACCTTACTGAACATGTTTCTTATTCAGATGCAGATTTATTTTCAAATTCCTAATGACTTTATTTTTCTGTCTGAAATCAATGCCAATATCACAGAATGGATTTTAAAAAATCTTTGTGAGCTGTGTTAGAAGAGTTAATGAATTGAACTTAATATGCTAAAATAATGTAAAAAGAGGAAAGAAAAGAGTTTTCTGAATGTTTCTGAAAGATTTTTTTTTAGTATATAGTCATTAATGTGTTAAGACATGTACAAAAATGCATTAAAGGATCAGGAATATTTTCCTGCAGGTACTTAGAACTTAATAAATAATGAATGTGACGATTAACTACACGGGCAGAAGTACAGAGCATTACCAAGAAAAAAACTACATAAAACCTGGCCTTTGAATGGGTGTGCACCATTGTTTTTAATATATAAAACCACTTGAACATACTCAGTTGTGTGTGAAAAGAAAACAAAAGAAGTAAGCGCGCTTGAATTAACATTGTATTTTCAAATGGAACAGATTTAAATATTGCCAAGAGCAGTGAGGGCGTCGGGAGTCGAGTGGAAGGGCAGCAGAGCCAGGTGAGCAGAGCACTGTGACGCCCTTCAGCGCTGCTTGAGCAGCCACAGAGGTTTATGCAGGTCTAGAGAGCTGAAGTAAGACCACCACCAGGGCTTCTCCCTGCCTGGCGGTGACCCCCCTCGAGCCTCGGGCTGCCCGTTTTGGGCGTGAGGGTCAAAAAGTTCCAGCGGGTCATTCGGGTCATACATGTCTTCCATCGACCGGCGGAGGAGCTTGTTGGGCCAAGCCTCGACAGGGCGCAATACGAAGTCAACTCGCCCAGCCCGCTTCATCTTGGCAGGAAGGGTGACTCTCTTCATCACCCGGCTGTATCCCGCCGCTTGGGCGCTGATTATGTACGTCCCTGGAGGCAGGAGTCGCCAGTAGTCTCCATCAGCAGCTTAGGAAAGATAAAGGCACAACAAAACTGAGCTTAGTTTATGGTCTTGCATCCTTTATAGTTAACGTACTCGTGTACACGTGCATGCACAGATAGCACAAGCGTTTAGGGGGTAGGTTTTGAAAGGATCTCAGATTTTGATTCAGATTTTGAAAAAAAGTTCAGATGCAAACCCTTGAATGACAAAAAGAGACTCCACCTGTGAAAATCTGGCCTTTTGGAGCTAACGGAGTAAAATTCAAACACAAAATGTCAGTAACTGCTGTGCCTGTATCACAGGGAAGGGAAGCTTTCCTTCATGCTGCTTTCCCAAGGGTGCAAGGAACAACTCCAAAGAAATCAAATTAATTTAAAACTACGTGAAACTTAAGAAAGTGAAAGCAGAATCCAGGCTACTATATATATACACATATATATATATTTTTCATGTCTAAGGAGCTAAGAAATCCCTGCTTTTATTACATTACATTCAATTACTTCACAGACATTATAGCACATAAGACTATGGAGTCGGAGCTGCAGCTGGTATAAATTGCCATTAGTGTAAAACGGGTGTAAATTTCCTCCAGCTGAAGGTTAGAGCCTGCAGGCAAAAGCAGGGAGTTTTAAAACAGACTATTTATTCTTCATTTTATATTCCCTTTATTTTGAATGGTAAGTTTCTCATCTCAGTAAATGTTGCACTAATGCTATTTTCTCAGGGAATTCCTCAGTCTTTTTTAGCAATGAAACTGAAAGACATTTTAATCATATGACATTCTTAACCCCACCTAACTCAAGAACAAATACTCCTTTTTCCTTCAATGTAAACACATTTTTTATTTAATTCTTAATTCTTTAAAGGTCCACTGCCAATGGAAAGCCATTGTCTGGGAAGAAGTTTGAAAAAGACCCTAATTCATGCCAGAGTCTCCCACCAGCCTCAAGAATCTGCATCATCTCCACTATTGTATCCCCTCTAATGTTAGGGTTTTTTTGAAAGCTGGAAAGCATCCACTACATTATAAACCATTCTGGCTTTCTGAATTGATTCAACAACTACCATTAGAGCAAAATGTTACCATTCATGTCTTTTATTTTGCACTCCTATGGCCTACCCTGTTCTCACTGAAATCAATAATAAAATGAGAGCATTGATTTCAGGGGGAGGCTAAAAGCTCAGAACTTTATGACTGTGAAAATTAACAGTTGCATATGCCTCAATACATGTTTACCAGCTGGCAACAGGTATGAAGTGAACATAATTCAACGTTCCAGTTTTTTGCATTTGATATAAATATTGTCCAAAAATTGCATATATTTACGATCTTCTAAATGAACAAAAAATGTTGCCTGCCCTTCAATCACTGCAGTTTTTCCAGTTGTTAAAGTCAATCTGAATCCTACTCTAATGTCGACATCTCATGCTCACAATATTTCAACTAACTTATTCTATGAGGGCTCCTCGCCTCCATGTGCTGAGTTACAGCCCCTGAACAGGACTACTGCCATATTCCCCCAAACATGGAACATCAAGGTCAATTTCTGAATCTCATTGAAGACACATTGAGTCTGATGGATAGCAGACAGTTCCAGGTGGAATTTTTTTAACAGCAAGGACTGCATCATCCCAGAGATATGACAGACTCAACAAACGTGTCTTCTCTCCTGTTATTCTAGAAACAAACCCACAGCTGAGTCTTCAGTTCTCCATTAAGGTGCCATTTCCTTCAAATATGAGAAGACTTTTGCAGGTTAAGCTCTCAGTGCTTTCACCATGCCCCAGGAAAGAGTTCCAACTAAAAATATTACCTGTGGTGACATCATGCTGGATGCCCCTGACTGAAATACGAGCGTTTTTTATTGGGTTGCCAAACTTATCAGACACAATTCCTTTTATCCCCCGATGAACCTGGCAAAGCAAAGCAAAGTTAGATGGGAGTCATCTATTACAGCACCATCCCCTCATCTTCTACAAGGAAACCCCTGTAGAGAGGAAAAAACTTTCAAGAGGTTCAACCCATTATAGAGGCTTTTAGGTGCTAATACCCCTTCAAATCACATCCTCTGTTTTGGGAGCTCCAAGGGGGCTGAGGGAAAGGGATAACTGAACAAGAGCTTTTTTGGGCTAAGTATGTGGCTCTGCATTGAGCGTCTGTCCCTTCTCTGCACAGATCACTGGCACCTCATGATCTGACCACAGTATTTAAAGACTGTTTCTAAATGTCTGCCCTAGACCCAGAACCAAAAACAAATGAAAAGTTAAGGCTTTAAAAAACAATCTGATGCTCTACACACAATGAGAAGGCATCGCTGGTGTTAAAAGTGACATTAATTTAGCATGAAACAATGGCCCTTTAATCTATTCAAAATACAGCACTAAAAGATGTGTGAAATAAATCAGAATCAAGCAGAATTATTAGCTTTCAGACAGTACCACCTATCAAACAATACACTTCCATCCTGGCAGTAGAATCAATTCATGCAGATTATATCAATAAACCAGGTCCTTAGTATTAGCTAAAATATATAGTTTTCATTTTCTTTCACTGCATCTAAAGGGTCCCAAACTGCTCAGAGATAAAGAGCCATAACTGAATAACTGTCCCGTGACAGACACGCTGTTACTAATTTAAAGTAGAGCAGAAGGATAAGAAAAAAATTAGATACCTCTATATTAGTATTATTTAATGTACAATCTTTAACACAATATTTTTTAATAATTCTCAAATACACTGATGCACATTAATCGATATATAATATTAAATAAAGTTATTAATTTGTTAATATTCTTATTTAATATCAGTGAATAGGAATAGGTGAAGGAATTCTTTAGCTACTTGGGACTCATCATCGCTCTGCTGTCTACACTTCACTGCATGTCAGAATGTCATGATAGCAGTGTGTACAATATCCCTTTTCCTCTCTCTACAAGCACAGAACCCAGCTGCTTGAGCTGATGAGAAATGTGCTTGGTGACAAACTGAAGAGCGATGTGAATTCTGTCATACAAGGAGGTGCACAAACAGCTCATGATACTTGAAGTGCAATAAAAAAAAAAAAAAAAAACAGGAAAAAATCCAAGTATTTCAACATTAAACCTCTTAAGGTTCTTTTTTTGCAGCATTCTGAAATGAAAACATTTTCTATTGGAAATTCTATATGACCATTTTAAATGAAAAGTAATGCCATTTCGATTTTTCCCCTGAACTCCTATGATCAGCTTGAACTGTTCTTTACTTCACTTCCCCCCACCTTTCTTTCTCTGCTTCTCATTTTTCCCTCCCCACTATCCTTTGTCACAAAAAAGAATAGAAATAAAGAACAAGGCATCAAAACAATAGAAAAAATATATTGCCTTTTCTGTTGGAATACAGAAATGTTAAAAACACACATTAAAATATCCAACTTTACAATAATTCTTAATACGAAGACAGAAAAAAAAAAAAAAAGGTCTAATCTAGACCGCAGTTTCTTATTTAAGGTGAGGCTGTGTTGTCACTGCTCTCGTTAAATAGCTGTTCCATTCTGAGTGGAGCTATTCACTGAAGGGTTTAGGAACGACTCAGTATAAGGACTTGAAAACTGTCCCTTAAGAACTATTATGATGAAGCACTACAATTTGTTTTGCAGCATGGATTTGAGGATTTATCATATGGATAGTGGGTAAATCTGGTCAGAAGAGTCATCTCAGACCCAAATTTAATTTACAGTGTAGACATACTCAAAGTAGTATGACCTCATCCAACTTCAGTAATAATTTTACAATTATGACGTGACGGGATAAAAATGTCAAAATTGAAATGTCTCTAACAATGCTGATTTGTTTTGCGTTAGTAAATATACTGGTTTTGGTTTTGCCTCACGTCTGTGCCACGTAAGTTTGGGAGAGCATTTTGATACCAATTCTGATGGGGAGAAGAGATCAGCGTTTATGAAAATGAATTCTACTTCTGCGTGTTAAGCCAAGTGGATTTGTACACACACCAAACAGCCTGGTATATATCAGAATAAGAAAAGTTTGAATTGGTTATGGCAGACTTAATCCTTATCGGGAGTAATTCAGTCATCCTTATCTACAAAGTTGTTTTGCTTACTGTCCTGCATTTACTCAAAAAGCTTTTCCAGCATAGACTTCTACAGTATCTCACACTATAAAAATCTTTACATCTTGAAGACTTCAACTGCAATATATATGGATTTAACCCAGCTCCATTTGGATTCACTAAAACTCATTTTCATCAGACAGCTGTAAAATGAAATGAGTTTGGTGGTCTGTACTGTAGACTTTATTGAATGATAATACTTACCACAAGTAGCAAGAGGTTGCTTAGAAAGGCCATAAAAACACTCCTAACAATTTTAAATTACTGCGTACTCTATCAAAATAAGGCATGACAGAAAGCTAATCTACTAATGGCCGAGAGAAAGATGAGCAACTTCTGCTTCTGTGTTCACTTACTTATTGTCAGGGAGGTATTTGTTTTTGCTGAGCTTAAACTTGTTATTAAAAATGACCTCTAAATGGCATGTTTTAATGCTCACAGACATACAGTTGTTTCTTTAGAAGATCAGGCTTCAGATGTTTTTTAACTACTTTGACCAAGAAATCAAGCTGAAAAGCGTGGAAATGGCATTTCTAGCAAGATACTTAGAACCTCCTCATTTCAGCTGAATCTAAATCTCCTGCTGCTGTGCAGTAGGGTTTGGGCCACAAACATGGAATATGGAAAGGAAGAAGTTCCAAGAAGCTCTCTGGAAAGCAGTTCTTGTTGGTTTACACTTCAAGAGAAAAGCCGATCTCAAAAGTCTTTTCCAACCTAAATGATTCTATGATTCATATTTTTCTGAATGTGTGGGTTTTCTCTAGCATTAAATTTTGGACAGTTGATTTGTAATGTTGCACAAAGTATTTACGGACAATTCCCTTTTTCATTGTTTTCAAGGCCTTTGCAGTCCTCAATCTCCATCCTTCCTGCGATATGGGAAAAATATTATCTGTGTATCTGCTGGACAAACTGAGGCACCAGGGCCCCTTGTGGAGTGTGATGGTTGATTCGGTGCCATCTGGATAACTAAATGGGGAAATAGTAAAGAAACAAATATCGACAAAGAATGAAAAAAAAAGCCTGTAAGCACAAAGGTCTGTAAAAACAGAGCCATACCATTTCCATGTAATTCAGAAGGGCGTCTCTGTTTTCATGCCAGATTGTAAACAGTTCTTCCTCCAAAGGAAACTTTTCACATCCCACCTCCACAGTAACTTCAAAGCAATTTGTGTGAAGGTAATTAAAATCTGCCATACCTATAGGTTTAAAAAGAAAAAGGACAGCTCATGAACAAGGCATTTAACCCTTAACTGGAGATTTGCTGTTGCAGTCTGCTGAATGTAGTCCCTGTGGGTATGGATTAATATGTTGTAAAGA
This sequence comes from Charadrius vociferus, assembly GCF_000708025.1. NCBI lineage: Eukaryota > Metazoa > Chordata > Aves > Charadriiformes > Charadriidae > Charadrius > Charadrius vociferus. Next base: position 1,751,242 of record NW_009649619.1, read on the forward strand.
GTGTGCACAGCCAATATATAAAACGTAATCAACAAATTCAGAATTCTACAACTTGTTTCAACCACGAATTAACTAATTTCTTTCAGGTGAAAAAGCATCATTTAAAATTATTATTCACCTGACCAAGAAGTAGCGAGAGAGATAAGGATTGGTTAATCACGGTAATTGGATAATCGGCTGTATCAGAGGTGATTGCCAAGGGTCACCAGCAAAGAGATGACCTTTTGCCATTAGTATGTTCAAAACTGTTTCTGTACAAAAGACATTGGATATAATTTTCAGAAGAATGTAAGCCAAAGATATTTAAACCTAATTCTCGCTCATGCTCCAAAGCTCTCTAAATGCCTAGTTTCAACGTAATTATTTGGGGATCCAGCTGAGTCCTATTTGAACACACGACTGAAGCACTGCTGAAAATTTTATGAATGCTGATATTTCATCCATGCCAGTATTTCAGTAACCCTGAAGAAAACAAAATACTGTTATTGGGTAAATCAAATTAGCAACCTAAGCACGAATGAATGGGATGTTTGTCTCTGTTGTAGTTTTTCCTGGAAAGGAGTTTATTTAAACTGCACTTGCATAGTCTGCAGCATGGATTCAAATTCATGCCACTAAGGAATGAGAGCATAGCATTAAACATTTGTTTCTACATTTCAGATTTTAAAACTAGAATGATATTGTGTTCAATATCAAATTTGACCCTTGTATAACTTGTTAACTTTTCTCAGGTCAAATTAGGGCTGAATACATCCCATGGTACTTGAATATAAACATTACCAGCATACATTTTGCTACTTAAATCCTGTACAAGTTACTTTTTTGCAGGGGTCTGACCTAACGCAAACTGAAAAGAATAAAAATGTTTCTTTCAAACCCTTGTGTCTCATAAAGGTCATATAGAGGTTTTACCTCACTTGATATGATGGTAAAGTGGTTTTACCTCCAGTGAAGCTGTACCATTCAGCACCATTTATAATACCTCCGCGTTTTACAAAATTTCCACCGCAACGAAGTTCAGACCGGTCCGAGATGACTGGATGTGCATCTGCATAGGCTTTAGCCAGCATTTTAAACATCTGTAACGAAAGGGTTTGAAATGCGTTTTCTTTTACAAGCTGTAAACGCTGTCATTGCTGCTCATAACTGACGCTGCTGTGAGCCCAGACGATGAGCCATCTTGCATCCTGGAGGCTGATGGAGGTGGTGAACCTCCATGCAAGAATATTCTGCCAGGTAGTTTTCACTTGTCTCCTCCAAGGTCCTCCTCTGCCACCCAATATAGTTAGCCAGAGATAACATTAAATACCAGTGGGTTTTGTGATACTTGGCTTCAACCTATCATCTGGGGCAGTAGTAGAGGGCTTGTTTGGTTGTACTTCAAGTACCAGTTTTTAAAACTGAAATAAGCTCTCCCCATTATGTTTTAACTCTTGCTATTTTTACCCTTTCAAAAATACCTACACCAGCCTCAGCCCAACCAGATCTTTGCATTGGCTGCTGCTGTTTAAAATAGACTGTGTCAATTTGCTCTGCACTTATCACTCACACAGGACAACCTGCCAGTTTGATCTCAATGACAGTCGCTTCTTTGTGGGGCAGAAACCATTCCTAAAAAGCGAGGCATAGGATATGGTGATGGAGGATGTCACCACTGATTTCCTAAGAGTGTTGATACTGATGAAGAACAGAGGAGTCACCACCCAGAAAGGAAAAGTGACAGGTACAAGTGGTGAAGACAGAAGAAACAGCAGTGATCTGCAGAAACCATTTCTTTGAATCAAGTTCTTGCCATTTTCCTCCAATGTCTATTCCAACTTTGTACAGAAGTCCCCCCTCTCCTTTTTGTTTATTTGATCCTCATCTACAAAAGCTAAAATTTTAGATGTCTGCATTGAAAAGACAGCAATTATCAGATGCTGATTGATCCTACTACTCAGCATCATGAGTTTCATTGCATATCGCTTAAGACAACATGTACAAGAAGTTGGGTGGCTAAAATCCTGGTTTTAGAAGCAATCCTAAAACTTTATTCTTGATGTTATCAAGGATAAATACCAAAATGACCAAGCACACAACTTTGACCTAATATTTATGAATGTTTCTAATATTCACAAAGCTGAGCCAATTATGGGATCAGGTAGGTGACCAAGGAAAGGTGGAAAGAGAGTGGTAGGTAAGTGTAAGGACAGTTTACCAAACCACTTCTGGTGACCAGACACTGAAAATCCTGACTTAATATAAAACGCTTTTGCATCTCCCTTGAGTTTCTATGTGTCTAGGAATT